>NW_021131643.1:0-401723 GCF_004193835.3 Ostrinia furnacalis
CTCTTTTATTTAAGTTCCCAGTAGGACCCTTTTCATGCGATTAATTAATGATATTAAAATGTATTATGTAGAATCGCTTTGCCATTGACAGATACATCTGATGACAGAGCTAACATTATTTCTACTTTTGACCACCATGAGCGCTGCGATAGATTATGTCCCCCCCACCTAGTACTTCGCACCCAGCGAATACTGTAGCAATATAAAATTGCACTGTAGTGTAGGTAGCATTTGCATTTTTTATTTTTTGCGTAGTTACACATTATTTAGCAGATGCAGTGCTTTTCTTTAAGTGATGGGGCACTTATACATGTAATTTTGGTTATGTATTTTAAATTTTAATAGTGTACTTATTGTTGAAAAGCCAAAATAAATAAATAAATAAATATTAATCACGCCGACAAAACAGTAAAATAAAATTTTGTAAAAAAATTTTTTTTAGTTGGATTGGTATTTTATAATGGTTCAGGGGTTTCTAAGACTATTTTTCCATTGAGGGATCTGTTGCAAATTATTAAAGTTTAAAGTGCCAATTTTTGTTCGAGTAGGGCGTCCCCCCCCCCCCTCTAAAAAGTAAATAACTGTTGGCTTGAAAAATTTTCCATTGAGGGATCTATTGCAAATTATTAAAGTGCCAATTTTTGTTCGAGTAGGGCGTCCCCCCCCCCCCTCTAAAAACTAAATAGTCATTTAACTCATGTATTATATAGATTTTTAAATCAGTAAAAATTCCTTAGAAGAAAATATGAAAAGTTACTTTAGATGAAGTAATTGCTTGCTTCTGAAATATATTTTGGTAACGACAGACAACTACGGAACCTTACACTGCGCGTGGCACGACATGCACTTGGCCAATTTTTTTTTTCAATTTAACGTGGAATTACACAACCTTTCACCGTTATCTACCGTTTTCTTTTAAAAGAAAATCGAAGCAAGTAATATGGCGGCAACGTGCCAAGAAAATTGTACAGTTAAGTGTAGAACTACTTATACCCACGCTGTTTGTATAAAAATTCGATACCTATGCTTTTTGCATCTCATCGTACAGTGAGGCAGCAGCTGATATAGAATGGTGAGAAAATAAGTTTAAAACAATTGAAATATGTGAGAATCGAAAGGTCGAGGGCAATATGAACAATAGGCCCTATTAAAGTTTGTTTTCATATTTACTTATTTCACTTTGAATAATGCATACTGTACGAGTTTACGCTATTGTAGAGATCTAAAAGGAGGTAATTCTAGTGCACAAATACAACACATTTTTTTATGGGAACAACGTCAAAAACTAAAAAAATCCCTAAAGAAATTGTAACAGGGCCTATTTTCGTGATATTAAACTATTTTATTTATTTTTTGTTCTTCAAAGGCTAAGACAGAAACACAAACTTCTTTAAACGATATATGTAATCTTCAATACGAATAAAGTGTCTATCTATATGGCTGGGTTGCACCATACAACCTTAACTTTAATAAAACAACTCATGCATCCTAAAGAAGTCGCTATGTTAATACATAGAATAGGACATAATTGTCCTTTCATTTTAATTACATATCTAATTCGTAAGCCTAATTACTACTTTATCGCTAAGTAATTCTTGTTGCCTGAATTTATTAGAAGAGTAAACTCAATGATCATGTCCCCGCCACTAATTTGTATTCTTGACAGATACAGCGGAAGGCTATTTCGTGCCTGCTGTGACGTTTGTTTGTGGTTTTAGCAACTCAAATATTTTAGGACTATTTACCAAATTAAAATCATCATTTTTTGCTTAATTGTTAATTTAAAATTGGAGGAATGTGTGAATTTAAATAGTAAATTATGTGCCATATTTAAAGCAATAATGAAGATTTAATAAAATAAAATCATAGTAGAGTATGTGTGATATTAATATGTTAAAAATTAAAAACATGAAGTTTTATAGGTTTTTTAATTTTTTTTATGCTAGACAAGGCAGGTATTTGACCGCAATCGCACCTGGTTCAATTTTAAATCTTTCATGACGAGTATAGAATGTATAATATTTAATTGGTTACATCTGTGGTTACATGTAGGAACTTAAGTCAGTGTTTACTCTAGCTGCCACTTACATACTCATAGAAAACTATAAAGCTTAATATCGAAACATTTTCAATGGATGGAATTTACATTTTCTATCACATTAGTATTTATGTGCTCTTCATTCAATCCAAGTCTGAATATGATCCAACTGTCAAGCGCGTACGCAATCGACTGCCAAACTCTTTCAACATTATTGTAGCATTAAAAACTTACCTTGACCACCACTTTCAGGAAGATCCCCAGTACATCCAGTGTGAACTTCATTTTGGCACCTTTTCCCGATTCCCAATTTTAAATTTTCACTTTTTACATCACAGTCTGGAACCAAAAACGCCAATTAAACCAACAACACTCAACATGTTACGCGATCGCTACCAAAATAGACTGCGAAAATTTTCAAGAGCATCTATTTTCAACTCACCATTTCAGAGGTCTGGAATCGTTGATTCTGTCAAGTGTTTTCAAATTTCGAGTTCGGGAGAAAAATATAATATGTACTACGTTTGGTTTTTATTGTGTGGTCTATCGTTGTGCGCTCGCGCATCGTGAACCGAGGCCGAGCGGAGGCGGTCTTAATATAGAAACGAACGGCACAGTACTACCGCTCTCGTCTGCCTGGGAATACGTTTTATAGGAGCTGCTAGGACGCTCCAGACGCTTGTGGCCCGCATATGTGCTGAAAGGCTGAAAAAAGACACACAAAAATACAGTCTCCGGTCCGCGGGTGACATTTGCAGACGCAAAGAGCAAGAGCTATTGATGAAAGAAAAGAGCAGACTTTACCTATCTCTTAATACTTGAAAATACGCTCAGCACAAAAAATCGAAACACCTTGATATTTTCATATTAATAGTACATATCTCCAAACACAATATAACATTCTCTTCAGTGTCTTTCGTCAGGGTTTTTCGTGAAAACATTAATAACAAAGAGACAGCGAATTTTATCAATCGCTGGCTCTCTTAATATGTACAGTTATTAAGAAAAAAAAACTGTTTTTTCTTCTAGTTCTATTGAACATCGGAAGCTTCTTATTTAAGTATTGAAGAAAACTCTCCATCGGCACTCTCTCTCTCTCTCACTCTTCTGCAATGGTGATCATTTACTTAGATTGCCATTTCCTGACTCTACGATATTTTTTAATTTGTGCCTATAAAATTCCGTCGTAAAATTAATACGATAAAACTATTTCAAACTTTTAGTGCTAGCTTCAAAGCTTCGGACGGAATTTTATAGGCACAAAGCGCGCACGCAACCTCTGTAAATCATTATTCTTTGCGGCGCAGCGTGGGGCCGTGGGTACAAATTGATCGTAATTACTCGCCATGTTGTATGCGAGATGCTACTGCATAAGTACAATAAAGAGAGATAGAAGGCTCTCTACCATAAACAATTAAAATAGCTTAATAGCTTTATCTAAGACTTAATGTCCATTTTCTCTATATTATTTAGTCACCAAAACTTCCTCTCCTTGGCCAAGAGAAAATCTTTTCATAGTTGCTAAAATAAAGCTCTCGTACCAAAAAGCTTCATTTTTTTTTGTCCACAATGAGGAAGCTCTTGGCCTGTATCTCACCTGATGGTAAGTGATGATCAGGCCCGAAGGTGGAAGCGAGCTTCACCCGGAAACCAATCTTATAATTATTAAAAATAATGTTTTAGTTTTCAGTTGAGTCTTCTAATATCACATCCATTGTAAATGTGGGTCCACACAGACATAAAGTTCAATAGACAGGAGAATAATAGCATCGCTATTGGAAGAAAGTTATAAATTCCTTTTTAATGGAAGTTCTAGATAAGTTCTTTATAACATTTTGAGATTGCTTATCTTATTATAGGCCTCAATTAGAGACTATACTATACTTTTACCCACCCTCATCTAACATCTCGAACATCACAAAGCGAGGTGCTTTTAAGTGCGAGCTCGTCCTCGCACTTCTTGCTATTGCTATTCTTGCTACTATCTTCTTGACGTCGTCCTTGTACTGCATTCGTGTAAACGTGGTCTCTATTTAACTAGCTGCATGTTTAGACTATATCCAATTATTTGATCGACGACTCTAAAATATGTTATTCTCCTGTACGAAAGATATTCATTTATTAAAATATTAAATATATTTTGTGAGACTCTATCTAGAGGCTAGCTAGAACCATATCTGCGTCGCAACAATATTGCTCAAGTCGTAGGCTCATTTCCCCAGGGCCGCTCATATTGCGAATAGCTTGTTATTCCAAGATTTATTCCCTTGTAAGTGCATCAACTTTTAGTTCGTAATGTGCCCCTGGAGACTTAAAGGATATGCCTAAACAGTAGGTAACTCTTACTACTATTAAATTTAATTAAATCGACCCCCTGTATGAATTACTGAATAATGTATTAAATTATGGATAAAATGGATAAATGAAACGACTTTCTTTCAGCTGTCAAAGTGAAGAAGTCAATTTTCCCTTACTAGATTAAAAAATTGGCCAAGTGCGTGTCGTGCCACGCGCAGTGTAGGCTTCCGTAGTTGTCCGTCGTTACCACAATATATTTCAGAAGCAAGTAATTTCTTCATCTAAAGTCACTTTTAATATTTTCTTCTAACCAATTTTTATTAGGTAAGAAATTTTATAATACTTGAGTTAAACGACTATTACTCTTAAACTAACTGATCTATCTTAACCGTTATAGTTTTCCTTGAAAGTTAATAAAAAGCACTATTATCATGTATTTTACCAGATTTTTTAAGCCAACAGTTTAGTTTTAAGAGAGGGGGACGGCCTAGTCGAACAAAAATTGAAAGAAAGAAAGAAAAAAATATTTATTTGGTACTAAATGATACACACTTAAAACTTTAATAATTTGCAAACAGATCCCTAAATGGAAAAATAGTCTTAGAAACCCCTAAGCGATTTTAAAAGTTCTATCCAACGATACCCCACATGATGGGGTAGAAAATGAAAAAGAAATTAATTGACATGTAGGGGAGCTACACTAAAAAATTCTTTTTTTATTCCGTGCATTACTTACACATGCATAACCCGCATTCAGTCAAGTTTCACATATAATTCACATTCCATGCAATTCCCCGGAGTTTCTACACATGGCAAATGAGCGGGAAAACTAAATATCCGGGAAATACACCGGTAATCCGGCAGGCTTGTCTGGCCATGTCAGGGTGTCCGGACACGAGTGTCTGGGGACGGAGGCGCTAATCACATTAATGTCTGACACCTGCAACGCTTACAGTAGAGTGGCTATAGAAGAATCTTTTTGAGGATATAAAATATGAATTCATATCAAATGTGTTAAGAGACCCTGCAAACAGATGTAATGACGATTGCGTTAGCATTTTTGACTGACTGACATAGTGATCTATCAACGCACAGCCCAAACCACTGGACGGATCGGGCTGAAATTTAGCATGCAGGTAGATGTTATGACGTAGGCATCCGCTAAGAAAGGATTTTACGAAACTCCACGCACAGATAAACGGGATCCACGCGTAGGAAGTCGTGGGCGGCCGCTCATCATCATCATCATCTTCATGTCAGCCATAGGACGTCCACTGCTGAACATAGGCCTCCCCCAATGCTTTCCATGTTGATCGATTGGTAGCGGCCTGCGTCCAGCGCTTCCCTGCATAGTAGTAGTGTGTAGTGCTTGAGTAAGTAGTTTAAAACTAGATGGTGCTCAATAAAATGGCTAAAAGTTCCTTCAATTATTCATAATAGGTAATATAATATTGAAAGATTTATGAAATTAGAATTTAAACCATTATAAAGGTAGGTATTCTGATGTTGATGCCATAATACTTTAAAAGCTTTTATTATTAATAATCATTTTAACCACATTCACGGCTAAACATGCCTCATATTGAAATGATGAATTATTTTCGGAGATTTCAAATATTTTAATAATTCAATTCCATTACGAGTTATTATTGAACTGGGTTGTATTTCAGACAGTTTCCTGAGCCCTAGAATGCGCGCCACGACAAACTTTTATCGATTTTGCGCGATAAGCCCATACATTTGTCGACTAAATTATCAACGATTACTATTATATCGTGGCGCACATCCTAGCCCGGCTGGTCACCCTATGAAAATCAGAAAATGTACGAGTACAAGCGTAATAATTGTAAATGGAATGCAAATTTCCTTTTGAATACTTCCCTTTTATGCGCTAGTGAAATGTTATTCTCTTTTTACTTCCATATCCTGATAGGAATAGAGACAGGAATGTTGCTTGAGAAAATTCCGCTGTACAAAATAAAGAGCACAATAAAAAATGACCCAGTACTCCCAAACATTTATCCAAAGTTAACTTTAATACAAGCGGATTAAGGTATGATCTTCAACAGGGATGTTCATGTGCAGCATGTACGCCAAATGAAACTGATCAAGGTCCGACGAATTGCTGCCGATAAAATTTTAGCACCAAAAGCAATTGACAATATCATGCAGATACAGTCAGCGTCAAATAGTGACACCCAAACTGGCCAAAAAGTTGACAACAACCTTATTCTAAGTAACAAAGACGTGTTGCGAAGTTTTTGGCCCCTATAATTTGTATTGCACAAATTACTAATAGTCCCGTAAGCCTCTCGTGGTATGCTATAAGCTTGTGTTACGAGTGGGCTCACCACAACAGTCGAGCGGCGGTGGGATTCGAACCCGCGTTCCTCGGATCTCGAGTCGGCCACTAGGACCCCTTCACCGTTCGGCTATCGTAGCTTTGAGTGTCACGAACTATACAGCACCTACAGCATAGTCCTACAGCTCCTTTAAAGCCAAGAATGAATGAACTTAATTGAGAACAAGATTGAGAAAAGATTATGAAATATTTTCTTTCAGTGTTACCTACTTGCTTTGAAATAAATTATTATCTGGTAATAATTCAATTATTAAAAGAAAAGCATAGAAAATGGGGTCAAATAGGGTCTACGGTTTAGAAGCTCTATTGTGTTAAGAGCTTTTTCAGCTCAGTGTCTTAGCGCATTTCATGAAAAATGTTGACGTAGTATGTCTGTAACAAGAGCTGTGCTTTCTTGCAAGTTTTAAAATACAGAGATCTTACAACTCTCTTGTTTTCTTATTAAAGAAAAATAAAATAAAACTACAAAGTATTATTTTACAGTAAAAGTATTTGAAGTAGAGAGTAGACTGATAATTAAAATAATATAAAAATAAGTGGCTATAATAAGTTACTTATATCTTAACTAATTTGTATTTTCCTTCACTACAGATAAGTATATCGGGATACATTTTCAGTACATGCTTACGTAAACCAAGCTTTAGTTTTCATAATTTGTATGTTATTAAATATACGAGGCCTCCTACTAGGTGGACCGAGGTAAAGGTCGCGGGAAGAATTCAGGCTCCGTTCATTGTGGAAAACCTTGGGGGAGGCCTTTGTCCAGCAGTGTACGTCATTTGGCTGAAACGAACGAAAGAAATTTACGAATACCTCTTGAGCATGGATACCTAAATTATGAATTGGGTAAGACTAATAACACTTTATTTACATTAAACGGATTTTTCTAGGTGACAGTTTTAAACACAATTACTGCCTACTCCTGATTCAAAGCCTTGTCCCTTTCTTCCATCTTCTGTTTCAACTTCATTAGTTTATTCAAGTTCATTTGCAAATATTTTGGCGGGTATGTAACTGCATCGAACTTGAATGCTCCGGGACCAATTTCCACCATGGGTTGGCTGTTGTAACGTCGTGGTGGAAGAAAATTCTGGACTGATGAAACATCCACCTAAGGGAATCATACAAAATATTATAAGGATACTAGTTAGTTTCAGGATTATAATATTTCCTTACACAAATCCTGATACTGGCAATCAATGTGGATCTCGATTCATATAATATCTCTATCACTTTTCTGTATTATTATTGAAAAAACCCTTCACCAATCTCCTGACATTGTGAGAGCCTGATACCTTCTGATACCCATCTCTTGTTGCAAGATACATCCAAAATCGCTTTTGGTTTGACAACACCAACAGTCACTAATTGAGCATCACTCCCTCCGTATAAACAAACTTATAATAGCCACATTTGAGACTATTGTTGGTATGCGTTAATAATGCCATATCGATAATGAAACCGATTGATCAATGTACTTACAACAGACGTAAGCTAAACACTATGTAGTATAGGTATTATGCAGTTGTAAAAGGGCGATTTTGCACCAGAAATATTTATTATATGCTGTTGTCGTCTCTGTACACACATGAACTTCAAACTATAGTATACAACCTATACCCGCACAATATCTCATCGCGGCCGTTCGTCCGTGGCTTGCGGCCGCAGTACATTACGAGGGTAGTGTGCTCGCATTGATCAATGATCATGCCTGCTGTCCTGCGGTATGAAATACGGGGGAATCCCTCACACAACAATGCCGACAATGCGCTAGCGTCTAGTAAGCATACGTGTGATCATTATTTGGTTTTATAACAATAAAAATTGGTCTAATTGATCCCAGAGGTGAGCCCAAAGTTAGGTCTTTTTTCAAGTCACATTTATGGTATATGTTAATCATTTATTAAGAAATTAAATGTGTTTTTCTTTAAGGATATTTATTGGGCTTTCAAATAACACCAATATTGTTGGGGCACCATTATTGAGTCAAAAGAAAATCTTTAAAGTTCGCGTCGCGGGTGGTGCGATTTATTTGCTGTCGAGTGTAGTATGACCTCAAACGTGTTAAAATCATCGAATGTCAGACCTCGAAATTAAACACTTGAAAAACTCCCTAGTTCAAGGATTTTGTTTTCCTTAAAAAAGTTACATTAGCCTAAATGTTTTACGGGCATCAAAACTGTCGATGCAAAAGTGATTCATCCCTGTTCTTCCTTACGCTGGTATTCACAAACGATGCACAGCGTTGAATAGAGCTCTACGTGTGTTCTGTGCGTCCACGCGCACTGTGAGACCTCATAGTAATGTTTGTTAATGCGGGAGTTAGACTGTTATGGAGAATCCAAAAAGTCCAGCATCTCATCTTACCTGGAGACAGTAACTTTTAATGTGTAGAGTCACTACAGTGACCAATTACATAAGTCATCAAAAATAATTTTGTTTCAAGGGGTTAGTGCTAATAAGTTTCATCTAACTCTCTTAGTGAGCACCTACGTTCTTAAAGGAACTCCCATGCAAAATTTGAGACTCCTAGCACTTGTAGTTTCTGAGATTTCGTGATGAGTGAGTCAGTCAATCAGTGACCTTTCGCTTATATAGATAGAAAATGGAGCCTACTTGTATTATTGTCTATTCCTTATGAAACAGTCTTTCTTACCTTTTTACTCCTCCTATTATCACCGACTGAAAGCTGTTGTGCTCGCCAGGTCATTTCAATTATGTCCTCTGGAGATTCATCATTGAATATCCTTTCAAATTCTGCTTCATCCATCGGCTCGAGGGCTCCATCTGGGATATCGTTTAAAGACTCGTGCAATTCCCTGAATTTGCTTTGGGCCAGAACTCCAGAGATCTTAAACTTTAGTAGTTCCCTGAGAAGCAGCCATATAGTGATTGTGAAGATCGTAGTGGCTCCAGCCATTGCTAGGTGTTAACAAAGCGTCTTTTGCTTGGGCTATGTTCAAGTCCAGTTCTGAGTTTGCTATGCAATATGTAAATACACTTATCTCTATGGGTAAACCAACAAAATTAATTGTTCTTTCTCTCTTCTTTGAAATCGATGACGTGATAAAGTCAAAACCAAGAAACTGTTGGCATAGTAATAGCATCGTGCTGTTTCGAATTTACCTGCTGGAAAAATGTTCAGTGCCTCTAGCATAAAAAACTTTCGTCTTCGAATCGTTTGCGTATTCGACAATATTCGATACTCAACCTTCGACGATAACGTGACAATTTTGATTCTCAAAATAAGTTTCGTGCAACCATTCTCATACTAAGTTCACTTTACGATACGTTCACATGGGCACTGTTTTAGTTTTCGTCGTTTTGATGGCGATTCGAATACGCAAACGATTCGAAGTCGAAAGTTCTTCGTGCTAGAGGTACTGATGGAACGAATTAAAACTAAAACCTGTATAATGTGTACTTATTGAATCAAATCAAATAAAACTGACTAAAAATATTATTATATTGAAGACAAAACCTAGATGTTTTAATGCCTTTATCATCAGCATCACAAAGGCTTTCAGTATTAGCATGCCAGTTATTTTCAGCGCAATTTTGAGCCGTGAAATTATGAACTGGCTGTGTAATCAATTAATGAAACTACCCGCGCGTAATGTACTGCCGCCGCAAGCCACGGGCGCCGCAATGAGGTATTGTGCTGGACAGGCCTGTTTCCCACCGAAGCGGAGCGGAGCGGAGATGTGCGGAGTCAAGCGGCACAGCGCGCAGGTCATTTCTGAGAGACATTTAGTTCCCACTTCACTCCGGAAACAGATCGTAACCGTATCACCTCGAGGCGGTCAGTATTCTTTGTATGAAACTCCGTACACTTTATATCCGCACCGTAACTTAAACGCCTCGCCACGCGACGAAAGGCGATACGGTGTTGATCCCTTTCTAGGCTGATAGGTGTGCTATGAACTTTAGAATGTTGGAACACCTCTTTTCTCAGCCGTTTCCACTAAAACCAGCGAAGCACACGTATATGGAAAGTCTATTTATTGCTTACTAGCTTTCCGCGTGAAATTTTGTCTGTCACAGAAAAACTGCGTCCCTGTTTCAAAAACCAGGATAAAAACTATCCTACGTCCTTTCCCGGGACTCATAATATCACTATGCCAAATTTCATCAAAATCGGTTCAGTGGTTTAGGCGTGAAAGCAAGACAGGCAGACAGACAGACAGAGTTACTTTCGCATTTATAATATGAGTATAGATAGAGTATAGATATATAACACGTCTCGTCTCCTTTCGCCTCGTCTCCGCCTTGGTGGAAAACAAGCCTTATGTTTGTTGGATTTACAGTACACTCACAAAGGCGATTGCGTTGCGTTGCCGATGCGTGTTATGGTGTATTTACACACAAAATCCTTTGCAACTGACCCACAAAGTAAAATCAGAGATAAATTTTAAAATGGAAACTTTGGAGAGTAATAATCCAGACCAATATTTTGTAATGTGGAAAGAAAAAGCAAAAAAAACATATATTTTTTAAATAAAAGGCCCTTAGACGTAGCATTTAAAAATGGTAAATAAAGTACTCAGTTACTTTTTAAACTGGTTGTCAGTCAAACCCCTTTGATTTTCAAGCTGCAAAATAAGAATAAGAATAAGAATGTCTTTATTCAGCATAATTATCATTTAAGGTAGGTATACAAAGCAAGAGTAAGTACATAAAAAAACATAAAAACATAACAAACAATAAATAAAAACATATGCTGAATAGGCGCCCGCTCAGCAAAAATCGCGACATGACACAAGTGAGTGTAGTAGAAGTTAATTAAATGAAAGAGTGGACTGTATACAATTAGTTGTCTATTCGGTATAAATAATTAACAATATTATCGAGACCGTTTTGTGCAAGGTCGTTGAAGAGAGTGCGTCAGGATCGTCTTCTTCGATGTTCGCTCGCGAACCGAACATTGCTCGTTCGTTCGCCGAACGCTCGCCGCTCCCTCCGGTCACGCCGCCCGCGGGCAATGTCCGTGAGTAGACACGCGCCCTTCTGGTCGAAAACTATTGCAATATGACATTCTATCATCAATTTTAGAAATCACTATCTAGTAAATCATCCTAACTACTGACTGATCGCGCGGATCCAGAAAAATTACAAAGATTACCTCTACCCTAAATAAAAAACATAACCCCTCATTCTGGCGCAGACGGGTAATTAAATAATTAACTTTTTTAAAAAATAAAACCGACTTCAAATGCGTGAACACAAAAAAAACTAAAAATTGAAAATATTGCGTATAAAAAAGTTCATCCCCAATTTTCCACCCTTGGGGGTGAAATATTTTCTTCAAATTCGCATGAAACCACCCTTTTGATAATACCTATTCAACAAAAAAATTATCGTTCAAATTGATTTATAATCGGCGGAGATATTGCGTATAAAAAGTTCATCCCCAATTTTCCACCCTTGGGGATTGTTTTTTCTATTATTAAATTTAAATGGGACCACCCTTGAGGTATTACCTATACGCAGAAAAAAAATTTGTTCAAATCGGTTCATAATTGGCGGAGTTATCGCGTAACAAACATAGAAAAAAAAAACATACGGGTCGAATTGAGAACCTCCTCCTTTTTTGAAGTCGGTTGAAAATAGGCCTGCGTATCAACACTCACAAGTCACAAAATAGGTTAGCAATAAAAACAGCGTGTTGTATGGTCAGCATACAAAATGGACCCGAAAACTAATCAACGCGGTGTGTTTTTAATTAAAACTGATTGTCAACACGATAGGTATGCCATGCCATCTGCATGCGAGTTAGGGCTGCCAATCGTGGCTTGTGAGAAAAAGTCGAAGGGTTTTGGAGACTATGTAGATCTACCGTGAATGAAAATGAAATATTGATGTAATAATATACAAACTTGTTGAAGCACTTAAAAAATATAAGTACATACTTAATCAATAAGTACCACATTCTCATTTGAACCTAATTATGATAGTAACGTCGTAGTCGTATTACCTTACTACAACTACGGCGTAGTACGTACTGATTCGTAGCATTCGTAGCTGTTTGCAGCCTTGGCGTAGTTGTAGCTCGTATCGTAGTCCGTAACGTAGGTAGTTAATTGACCTATTTACTTAAATGTGAACAATTTTTATTTAAGATTTAGATTTAGAAACTTCTTTTCTTTTCTTACCATAGTAAAACTTCACAATTCAATTATCTCATTATAAAATATCAGAATTGTTTTCATAGTTAGCAACCCTAATGCGTGCTGAATTTGCGCCAAACTTATGTAATTAAAATTTTGCCTAATAACAATAGCCTGCTAAACTCTTTGGTTAAACCTGTTTCTGTGTCCAATATTGGTTCCAGGTTTTTTCTGAACGAATGAATTTTAATAGCAGCTTAAAAGTAGTACCTACTTACTCTGGTATCATTGGTGTCAAGTCATATAGATCGTTTCATCAACGAAGACGCGCCCCACCATACGTCCGCTAATGTTCGAATGCTATCGGTACACACTAAATCATCCATGAGTGCACACGCACACTACATTAATGACACTCGGATTGCTCGGATCAAACTCCGCACCCCGCGCTTCCCTCGACCAAAAATTGGTGGGGCGCGTCTTCGTGGATGTAACAACTTATACAGGTTTCTTTATCTACGAAAAACAAAGACTTTTGCCGTCGATTCCCAGCTGTACGGGTTGATATTCCCTATGAGGACAAAGTTCTGAATAGTGTTGTTGCTATATCGATTTTCAAGAATTGTGAAAAGCTCTTATTAATCAAAACTGGGCACACTGAAAACCAGCGCCGTGGCCTTCGTCACCGTGGGCCACGGCATATGCTGAGTGGGGTCCCGTTGCAGTGGGCATCTTGTTGGTGGATGGGTGGCACTGCTCAGTTTACTCTTGTTTTTATTTTTTCTTCTTCCATTATTATGTGCCACTGTCATGTCTATGTAATTGCCTGTATTTGTGTGATGTCCATTGTAATAAATGTGTCTTTCTTTCTTTCTTTCTTTCTTTCAAAACTCTGAAGGTAACTTGCTTATCTCGTGAGTGAAATAATTTTATTTGTTTTATTTTTATTTTATTTAGATTTTTCTTTTATTTATGAATTATAATTATGAAAAAGAAAAATTCAAAGTATTGGTCATCAAATTATGTAACTATTGCGCTAAAAAAATAATAGACTTAACATACAAAGTGGGCAGTGGCGGATTTAGAAATTTGCCGCTAGTAGGCCAGTCAATTTTTGCCGCCCCTTCTGACTTTTGAAATTCAATACGTTAGTTTAATCCCGTTATTAGTATGATTGTGAAATTAATGATATTTCTGTCAGTTACTAGATTATTATTGTAACCCGCTATGTACTGAAAAGTTTAATGTTGACCTAAAACATCAGCATGTACTAATCATAAGGTGGGGAAAGGCATGACTTAAAAATACTACACTATATGAACACAGACAAAATAATGTGTGGTCAGTAAACATTGTTTTTGTTAAATATTTTTTATTGCACTTAACAGTTTAAAAACAATACAAACAATTTCTATTAAAATATAACATGTTAACAATCCAGTTAATGGTGACAGACAATGAGATCAAATAAGTTTTACATTATTTTCTTGCGAGATTTTAAAGGACANATCTGTGCTATTAATAAATAGTTTCAGAAAAGCAGGACGTCTCTTTCATTCGAATTTTTTATAAAGTTAACCTAATTAAGTGGTAAGTTAATTTACATTCATTTACTTTCTATCAGTAAGTTCAGATTGTGAAATAGCAATTACCCACTTTATGTAAGAAACTAAACCTTCATCATCATCATCATTTCAGCCATAGGACGTCCACTGCTGAACATAGGCCTCCCCCAATGCTTTCCACGTTGATCGATTGGTAGCAGCCTGCGTCCAGCGCTTCTCTGCTACCTTTACGATGTCGTCGGTCCGCCTTGTTGGAAAACCGGCTGTGTAGGCGTACCGGAAAACGCAACTTAACCTTACTCCAAAGTAATTTGACTTCCAATCTCTAGGTAATCCGTTCACTCAAATATTTTACTATTCTGTGGGACTCTGAACCTTATACTAACTGCATACGCACCTTCTTCAAGCGTGCTCTGCTGCCGGAAGACAGCTGCGTTTTTCTGCATGCACTTCTGCATACGTAGACGCAGGTCAGCGGTGGGAATAGCTCCATTCGCGTAACGGATCTGGTCCAGGTTCGCGATACTGGCTTCACCGGTTGACTGATGAAAAAATGTATTATTAGTGAATAGTACAGTAGACAGTGTATCGAACTATACATTTTTGGAGCAAAATAGCAACTATTATAAATGTATAAGATGCCACAAAGTTAGCTTTATGTACTGTCGTCTGTACATAAATCATAACGGTGTCATACTCAATTAACTAGTAAAAAAAAAATGTTTTATTAAAAGGACAATGGGCAAAATGGTACCCGGCTCCAATAGATATGCTTCTAATGTCGTTTGAAAGGTCTTAACAAGACGAACAACTTTTACTATGGCCATCAGCCTCAGATCTGGTTGTGTTCGAAGATAAACATATTTTTTTGCAAAATGGTACCCGGCTCCAATGGTTATGTTTGTAGTGTCATTTGAAAGGTCTTACCAAGACGAACAACATTTACTATGGCCACCAGCCTCAGATCTGGTTGCGTTCGAAGATAAACATACTTTTTGTGTAACCGAAGTATCATACGTGTCCATCGTATGGTACTTAGGTTATGCGAGGCATGAAGGGTTTACTGCTGCAGCATCCTTCCTTAACTCTATAATTATTGATAGGGATAATTGTGAAATAAATGTTTTTATTTGAACAACTACTACCCTCTTATTAATAAAAAGTTATACCTAGGATGAACCTTGGATTAAAATGACATTTCCATACCAAATGACAATTTAAGCCAGAGTTCAACTAGGGTGTAACTTTTATTAATAAAGGGGTTGGAGTTTTATTACTTCTTAAGGGTTTTATTATGGGCGAATAAACCCACAATACCCAATAAGTCCACCCACAAGATGGACCGACGACCTCATAAAGGTAGCGGGAAGGCGCTGGATGCAGGCCGCCACCAACCAGCCATTGTGGAAATCATTGGTTGAGGCCTATGTTCAACTAGACGTCCTATGGCTAAAATAATCATGATGATGATAATGAAAGCGAATAAAGGGCTAATGGCTTGGGTAGTTCATCGTAGGTATAATCCTTTCCTTTTCAATGTTTATTTTAGTTATATTAATAGATTCTAGTCATAAAACATACTCGTACACATGGATGATTGTGTTATACTTTCATAATAATACTTAGTGGAATTACTGCTTTCAAAACGTGAATTAGAACTGGCCCCATAGCAGAAATTTTTCTACATCTAAAGCAGTGGCGGATTTACAAATTTGCCGCTAGTAGGCCATTCAATTTTTGCCGCCCCTACCTACTGACTTTTGAAATTCAATACGTTAGTTTAATCCCGTAATTAGTATGATTGTGAACTTAATGATATTTCTGTCAGTTACTAGATTATTATTGCAACCCGCTATGTAATGAAGAGTTTAATGTTGACCTAAAAACAGCAGCATGTAGGTACTAATCATAAGGTGGGGAAAGACATGGACTTAAAAATACCTACACTATATGAACACAGACAAAAATATAATGTGTGGTCAGTAAACATTATTTTTGTTAAATATTTTTTATTGCACATAGCAGTTTAAAACAAATACAGACAATTTCTATTGAAATACCTTTAACATATTAACAATCCAGTTATTGGTGACAGACAATGAGATCAAATAAGTTTTACATTTTCTTGCGAGATTTTAAAGGACAATGACCAAAAGTGGTCCAAATGTCCACCACTATTGAGACCTATATTGGCTTATAGTCCATTAAATAGAGATTAACTTTCAGTATGGGACGAAAAAAAAATAAGCTGTCAGTAAAAAGTTATGACCGTATGAAAAATTGTAGTTGTTTACGCGCTAATCTCAGGAACTACTGGTCCGATTTGAAAAATTTTTTTTGTTATGGATAGCCCATTTATCAAGGATGGTTTTAGGTTAATAATATCACCCTACAACCAATAGGGGCGGAGCAGCGACCACCCGACCATAATTCCAATATTGTTGTCTTTCTTCTGAGCTTATTTTTTTTTCTTTTAGCGAGAATCTAACACGGCACACTAAGCGATATGACATAACATGCATAGATTAATCCAAAATGTGCGATGGATAGAATGATATCAAGAACATTTTTCGGATGAAAAGTTATAACATGACTTTTCATTCAGTCATAACTTTTTACTGACAGCATATTTTTGATTGCGGTTTGGTTATAATGAATTGTATTTAGTAGACTATTTTACTACATATAGGTCTCGTTAGTGGTGGACATTTGGACCACACTCCATACATTTTTGGTCATTGTCCTTTGCAAAATCATTAATTATATCGTCNGAAAAGTTTAATGTTGACCTAAAACATCAGCATGTACTAATCATAAGGTGGGGAAAGGCATGACTTAAAAATACCTACACTATATGAACACAGACAAAATAATGTGTGGTCAGTAAACATTGTTTTTGTTAAATATTTTTTATTGCACTTAACAGTTTAAAAACAATACAAACAATTTCTATTAAAATATAACATGTTAACAATCCAGTTAATGGTGACAGACAATGAGATCAAATAAGTTTTACATTATTTTCTTGCGAGATTTTAAAGGACAATTACCAAAAGTGGTCCAAATGTCCACCACTAATGAGACCTATATTGGCTTTTAGTCCATTAAATAGAGATTAACTTTCAGTATGAAACGAAAAAAAAAATAAGCTGTCAGTAAAAAGTTATGACTGTTTGAAAAATTGTAGTAGTTCACACGCTAATCTCAGGAACTACTGGTCCGATTTGAAAAAATATTTTTGTTTGCCCATTTATCAAGGATGGTTTTAGATTATATAACATCACCCTACAACCAATTGGGGCGGAGCAGTAAAGACAAATGTTGTAAAAATGGGAAATATTATTCAAACTACATATTTTCACGCGTACAAAGTCGTAGGCACAGCGAGTTTATTATATAATTAAATTCATCTATGCGTATTCAACATGCGTAGATTAGTCCAAAATGTGCAATGGATAGAATGATATCAAGAACATTTTTCGGATGAAAAGGTAAAAAACATGACTTTTCATTCAGTCATAACTTTTTACTGAAGCATATTTTTGATTGCGGTTTAGTTATAATGAATCAGTATTTAGTAGACTATTTTACTACATAGGTCTCGTTAGTGGTGGACATTTGGACCACACTCCATACATTTTTGGTCATTGTCCTTTGCAAAATCATTAATTATATCGTCGTATGAAATCTTTTTCATAAGTTCTGACTCTATGCACAAAAGAGGTAAAGCAAAGCTTTTCTTGACTTAAAGTAGATCGTAGATAGTTTTTATCCCGTTTTAAGCAAGAAAAACTTCTCTCATCTGAACAATTTGTCACCGGTGTGCACAGAGCCATGCGAAGTGCTATATCCAGTATAATTAGCTAAGAACTACTTAANAATTATATCGTCGTATGAAATCTTTTTCATAAGTTCTGACTCTATGCACAAAAGAGATAAAGCATTAAGCTTTTCTTGATTTAAAGTAGATCTTAGATAGTTTTTAACCCGTTTTAAGCAAGAAAAGCTTCTCTCACCGGAACAATTTGTCACCTGTGTGCACAGAGCCATGCGAAGTGCTATATGCAGTATAATTAGCTAAGAACTACTTAAAGGTAAACAGAAAGACCAAGGCTTGGTAAAACAGGGTGACCCAGAAGAAAAATCACTTTTGAAAATTCAAGGAAACGAAAACTGTACATTTTTATAGAACTTTAACTATTGCAATTTAAAGAAAATTTAATGCAATTTATTTTTAAATTTACCTTTATTAAATTACATCGCCCAGGAGATTTCCTTGACGCTTACAACATTCGATCAACATATTATCTTGAAATGTGTTCGTTAGAATTACCTCGAAACCTATTTTCAATTTTTTGCCGAATGCTCAGCTTCAGTTGCTGCATGGTTGTTGGATTATAAAAGTATGCTCTATTCTTAATGTAACACCACAAAAAATAATTTTCTGGAGTGAGATCAAGGCTTCCTGGTGGCCAGGAGATGTCACCCCTGCCTGAAATATTTTTTTTTTGTGGGAACATGTCTCTTACCATCTAAATGCTCTACTTTGAAGTGTGACACGTAGCACCATCTTGATGAAACCAATGAAACCAAGTGCTCCGGTCATAACCTTGCGAATCTTGCAGCTTTGAAATCAAAAAGCTTTTCAGCCTACCAGTATAGCGCTCTCAAAAATTAATCATCCTTTCAACGCAACAAACCAATTAAGCAGTGGTGAAATCTCACTGCCTCTAAGAAGCGCTAATCTCATTCCAGCAGACTTTTTTTTGTGGGGTTACCTTATGAGCAGAGTATACTCTAATAATCCAAAAACTCTGCAGCATTCATCTATCCTGAATCAATTTTGAGGTAACTCTAAGGGCTCTTGCACACGACGCCGCCACCGCGCCGCCGCCGCGCTATCGCCGCGCGCCGGCCGCTACACTGTTCATACGCACCGAGTAAGTAAAACCGCCGCCGCGCCGCCGCCGCGCCATCAAAGCATAATTTCGCGCGCGGCGCGGCGGCGGCGCGGCAGCGGTGTTCACGCGGCGCGTATAAACAGTGCAAAGACGCGGCGACGGCGCGGTAGCGGCGTCGTGTGCAGGATCGCTTGCAAAAGTTTTCCAAAATTTTGATGTATGTTGACCGAATGTTGTCAAGGGAATCACATGTACGATAAAATTTATAAAAGATAAAAGGTAAATTTTAAAATAAATTGCACTAAATTTCCTTTAAATTGCAATAGCTAAAATTCTACAAAAATGTACAGTTTTCGTTTCCTTGAATTTTCAAAAGTGAATTTTCTTCTGGGCCACCCTATAAAACAATATACACGAAGTTGTGGAGAGATGGTACTCGTGCTAGGCTCCGAAGATCCTGTGTTATGAGTTTTTTATTTTATTTTTATTAAAACGCTATTGGAATATTTTAAAATTCATGATCACATAAGTATGTACCTAAGTATATATTACAGTGCGTTTATTAATCGTTTATTTATTTATATGGATTGTGTATACGTATAATTATTTTTTTTTTCCTGTAAAAAAAAATTGCTTAAATTTGCCGCCCCTCTAAATCTGCCGCCCTAGGCACTGGCCTACTTGGCCTATTGGTAAATCCGCCACTGATCTAAAGGCCTTTTGAAATATATATTGGTTATGGCTATTGGAGCGGGTACCACTTTCCATACATTTGTGCCCATCATCCTTTGACCATTATGAGTAAACAATTTTTTTCCTAATTAAGATTAAAATGGGTTTATTTGAAGTCGAATAAGTATTTAACGGTATCATGTAAGACTCGCATAAGGCTTGGATATGTAAAAATGAATTCTTCAACTGAGTGAATCAAACTAAGGGCCATATTCTGAAAAGATACTCAAATGTATATTCAATATTAAGCAAACGATTAACTAAATTCAACTAATCATAGGCCGCAAAAACAATTTTGTCTATCTTCTATCTATGGAAACATTCCGCTTATTGTATCTCGTTTCTAAGGTTTTTTTGTTGATCTATTTTAATTTATTAGCGGCGTGACGATAAATAATAAATAAACTTGTTGTCAACTTATGGTAGACACAATAAATAAAACATATTCCAAAATACGTTATCTCTGTAACTAGTTTCTTCAGTTTAGCGTTACTCAAAGGTCAAGGGTAATACTAATTTTAGAGACAATACAATAAAACGCGTATTATTTAGCGTGATAATGGAAGAATACATTAGCTACAGTCGTAAAAACTTAATCACTGAATAATCTTCATTTCCATGACATAATAAACTGCCAAGAGTGAGTCGGAGTTGCACATCATCTACAGACCTCGGCACGGCTTGATAATTTGATATGCATGCAGTCTTCTTATTTATATCGTACTGCTTTTCCTATTAAAATATTCTTCCAAAAACAGAAAACCCTTTTTTTTTTTTATCCACAACGAGGAAGTTCTTGGCCTGTATCTCACCTGATGGTAAGTGACGATCAGGCCGAAGGCGGATTTATCTCTAAAAGCAACCTTGTGTTCGAGAATAGATTGATGGGTAAATTAGATCACCCATAAACAAAGAAGCATAGATTCATGTCCTTGAGCGGCGCCTGCGCATCTCTTGGAAACCATAGTGCAGTGCTCGTCTGTCTGATTGGACGACAGAAACCTTAGCTTAAATGGCATGTCATAAATGCGATTTTCCTTTACATTTGTAGCGAACAGACAGGCACTACGCGATTTTGCACGAGCATTAATAGAGAAAACAGCATAGATAGACTCATGTCCTTAAGCGGCGCTTACTCATCATTTCGAAGTCACAGAGCATCGTCTACCCGGAGGGACCTTAAGTTGAACATTATAAATGCGATTTTCCTTTAGAAAGAAAGAAGTATAGATAGACTTACGTCCTTAAGCGGCGCCTGCGCATCGCCCGGCTTGGCGATTTCAGCGATCGTGAGCGCACAAGCGCGGCCGAATACTACGATGTCGAGCAGCGAGTTGGCGCCCAGTCGGTTGGCGCCGTGAACGGACGCGCAAGACGCCTCGCCGGCTGCGAATAGGCCGGGGACTACGCGGTCTTGACCGTTGTAGTGTGTGATCACCTAGTGAAAGATAGGATTGGTTTACAACTGACATTTCTATAATGAATCAGACAAATCTTTGCATAAATTACATGTTAAAATTAGGGTTTCTTTAGACACAAAGACAACAGTACCTTAGCACTGCGTTATAACGTAGCGTAGTTTGGATGTCATATTGACAACAAATCCCGTACCGATTTACCGCGTGAGATGTGACGCCGGCATAAGCTAAAATGTATACTAATGAAAATCGTCGTTGGATGTTCTCTCACACCACAATCGTTAGAAACTATTCAACGAATGGAAATTGCTCTCCAAATGCGTGTCCTGTAAAATGTGTGTCGGACATCTCCCACATTTTGCCAATGCGGAATACTTAAACCTACACAAGCTCTAATTTGTCTTTAGACCTAAAGATTTAATTAACTATGCAATAAGGTTCATAATTAAATGTTTTCACACTCACCTCGCCGCGGAAGTTGGTGGGCGTGCCTCCCATGTTTTAGTGCACAGTGGGCAGGACCGGAATAGGCTCCTTGGTGACGTCAAGTTGACTTGGTGACGTCAAGTCAACTCCCGCAAATATTATTCCGTCTCGGAGATATCGGCCATATAGTAATCATGACAGACACTTAGCTACGGTTGCCTAGCAACAGTCTCACCTCGCCGCGGAAGTTGGTGGGCGTGCCTCCCATGTTGTAGTGCACAGTGGGCAGCACAGGGATGGCTCCTTGGTGACGTCAACACCCGCTAATATTATTCCGTCTCGGAGATATCGGCCATATAGTAATCATGACAGACAGTTAGCTACGGTTGCCTAGCAACAGTCTCACCTCGCCGCGGAAGTTGGTGGGCGTGCCTCCCATATTGTAGTGCACAGTGGGCAGGACCGGAATAGGCTCCTTGGTGACGTCAAGTTGACTTGGTCACGTCAAGTCAACTCCCGCAAATATTATTCCGTCTCGGAGATATCGGCCATATAGTAATCATGACAGACACTTAGCTACGGTTGCCTAGCAAGTCTCACCTCGCCGCGGAAGTTGGTGGGCGTGCCTCCCATGTTGTAGTGCACAGTGGGCAGGACCGGAATAGGCTCCTTGGTGACGTCAAGTTGACTTGGTGACGTCAAGTCAACTCCCGCAAATATTATTCCGTCTCGGAGATATCGGCCATATATACTAATCATGACAGACACTTAGCTACGGTTGCCTAGCAACAGTCTCACCTCGCCGCGGAAGTTGGTGGGCGTGCCTCCCATGTTGTAGTGCACAGTGGGCAGGACCGGAATAGGCTCCTTGGTGACGTCGACGCCCGCGAAGATCATGGCCGTCTCGGAAATACCGGGCAGGCGCTGCTTGAGTTGTTCGGGCGGCAAGTGGTGCAGTTGGAGGTGCACGTGGTCCTTCTCGGGGCCGCAGCCGCGACCTGACGAATTTAATAGAAATGTTTGATTGTAATGATGTATACTTAATGAAAGTTGGCACCACTGGTAAGGGACAGGATCATACTCAGCAGTGGTGGCACCACAGTGCGTGGAAATGCGATAGTCCTCTTACAGCTTCAGCGCTCGCCAGTTGGCCCTACTGTCTTAGCCACAGTGAGCCGAAATACGGTAGCCCTCATTGTGTTCACTAATTGGCACCACTGGCGGTTAATGTCTTGTGGCTAAGAAGTTGGCCAACTGGTAAGCTCTGACGGGTAGGACTATAGGATTTTCAATCAATAGATTGGCGCCACTATCGAGTAAGCTTCATAATTGAATAAATGATGGAACTGTTTTATTTAAACTCTAATTGAATCAACCAATAGTACTTTATGTCACGAATGATTTTGCATAGTAAATGACAAAGTTTAAATTAAGAGATCAATATAATACACTTGCGAGCAAAAGTATGGAATCACTTACATGAAGTTGTTTCCACGCGATCTTGTGTACTAACCAATTTGTTAGTAACAAAAAAAGTAGCACCATTTTAAAGATTTAACTTTTAACTTTAAATTGATACCAAATTCATTTAAATCACACCAGTATTTAAAAAGATATCCCGGCTGATGTGAAGAAGTAAGGAAAAAGACATGTATCAACTGTTTGATACGTCGCGAGTTGCGGCCTATTTACCCCCCATAAAAGCAAGTGTTTTCGGATTTTTGCTTTCACACGTTGATCCATACACATCTCCGCTTCTTTTGACACTTTACCTGGGATTCTACACCTTCAGAAGCAGCACAAATCGTTGCACTATTGCAAGAAGGGCTCAGCCAGCGGGCTGTCGCACGTCAGCTCCACATAAGCCAGTCCTGGGTTTCGAAAGTTTTAAGACGCTTTTGGGAGACTGGTGGCTTTATCCCGAGACCAAGTTCTGAACAGCGCCGGTGCACATCGCAGAGGGATGACCGTTTTTTCATGTCAACCTCTCTACGAAATCGTCATTTGACTGGTATCGACGTCCAGCAAGAGCTCAGAAATGTTCGTAGGATAGCTGTTAGCAAGTGGACAGTTCGTCTAAGATATAAACAATAGAATTTGACTCCAAAAAGGCCTGCCACAGGCTTGAAACTGACGGCAGGTCACCGATAAGCACGCTTTCAATTTGCTCCTACACATCTCGATGGGAAGTCGAGCAAGCCACCCCCATAAGCCAATGTTTTAGCGAACCAGCACTGCACAAATCGCTCCCCAGGCCGTCTATAGACCCGACCTCTTCGACTGCTGCACTGCAAAAACAGTCTGCATTCATCGGAGAACAAAACTCGCCTCCATTACTCGCCTTCCGAGTGCGAGCTAATTGAAAGCGTGCTTGTCGGTGACCTGCCGTCAGTTTCCAGCCTGTGGCAGGCCTTTTTGGAGTCAAATTTTATTGCTCATATCTTAGACGAACTGTCCACTCGCTAACAGCTATCCTACGAACATTTCTGAGCTCTTGCTGGACGTCGATGCCAGTCAAATGACGATTTCATAGAGAGGTTGACATGAAAAAACGGTCATCCCTCTGCGATGTGCACCGGCGCTGTTCAGAACTTGGTCTGGGGATAAAGCCACCAGTCTCCCAAAAGCGTCTTATAACTTTCGAAACCCAGAACTGGCTTATGTGGAGCTGACCTGCGACGGCCCGCTGGCTGAGCCCTTCTTGCAACAGTGCAACAATTTGTACTGCTTCTGTAGGTGTAGAATCCCAGGTAAAGTGTCAAAAGAAGCCGAGATGTGTATGGATCAACGTGTGAATGCAAAAATCCGAAAACACGTGCTTTTATAGGGGGTAAATAGGCCGCAACTCGCGACGTATCAAACAGTTGGTACATGTCTTTTTTCTTACTTCTTCACATCAGATATCTTTTTAAATACCGGTGTGATTTAAATGAATTTGGTATCAATTTAAAGTTAAAAGTTTAATCTTTAAAATGGTGCTACTTTTTTTGTTACTAACAAATTCGTTAGTACATAAGATCGCGTGGAAACAACTTCATGTAAGTGATTCCATACTTTTGCTCGCGAGTGTATAATATCAATATTTTCAAAATACCTTTTTGCAAGCTGAATAGAAGAAAATAAATGAATGTTTTTTTCGAAGAGTTTAAATTTAAAATGTAATTGTGAAGAAAATCAATCATCACAATGCCACTTCAACATAAGATATTATTAAATGCTTTTTATCGTTCAAAATGTTTTCTAGTAATGAACAAAACCCATACCTTCCATGATCTCCACGGTCATAGCCCGGGAGACGACGTCTCGGCTGGCCAGATCCTTGGCTACTGGGGCGTAGCGCTCCATGAATCGCTCTCCCTTCGCGTTGACCAGGAAGCCGCCCTCACCTCGGCAACCCTCGGTCATGAGGCAACCCGCTCCGTAGATACCTGGAATATACATAGATATGTAATAAATAATAATGCTGCCATGAATGAATGCGAAGATTATGTCATAAAACGGGCCTTAGAAGAAAGGTAGAGGACGCCCATTGGCCACCTGGCGGTCCACTTCTCACACTTGACCTTCACTGGTTGGGATTTTATTGGCGGTCAAGCTGTAGATCCTGGCTACACAGGAGTTACAGTGGTGGGAAAGAGAGGTGGGAATAGTCCCGTGGCGGTCCACGCTGGCCAAGAACTTAGAGAGTGCCCAGAAAAATATTTCGGCAACCCAGGACAGACTGTCCTGGCGCCTCAGTACAAGGAGAGCTGACCCCAAATCATGGTAAATAGGGCTAGGGAAAAGAAGAAGATGTAAGGATGCTGTCACAATGATTTACAGATGGTTCGTTTCAACAAAAGGTTGTCTAATTATGGATAAAGGGCCACAATAATCGATCCTGCACCGCCCGCATTTCCGAGGAATAGGAGTGGGAGGCCTGCCTACATTATATTTCCGTACATGGTCGTCACTCGAGAACATTAATTTATCTAAAGAACCATTAATTAATTTTGAAAATTATAAATAACTTGAAAAAATCGAACTGCCTAAGGCGGGAATTGAACCCACGATGTAGGGTAGGTATACTCAACATTGATGAAACAAACGCTGGCCGTAACAGCGTATTACACTTGAAAATTTCGACGGGTTCATCCAGTGTCTAAGTAGCTCAGTTGGAAGAGCAGTCGCCCGGCAAGCGGAAGGTCGTGGGTTCAATTCCCGCCTTAGGCAGTTCGATTTTTTCAAGTTATTTATAATTTTCAAAATTAGTTTGAGATGCGACTCTTAACGCTAAAAAATAAATAACTAACCATTAATTAAGCTGTCATTTTTATACCCTTGCAGATTTCAGAGGCCAAAATCTATCTAAATACGACTACACTGTTAGCTCCATAATACAAATTAACTTATTCAAGCACTTGATTGGTCAAATATTTATAGGTTTGAATTTGTTCTTGAGTATATTTCTACTCTAATACATAAGTCTAGTAGTAAATTATTATAACATTGGTTTTAGTATCGCGCTTGACATTACAATATGTTATAGAGTACATGTCTAAGCATACACAAAGTTAATAAGCGCATTGTTTTACATTGTTGATTTTCTTAAATCACATCGACTTTTATGTTACGATTTTAAATAATAGTGTAGGTTTGTTGATTCCTACTTATTGGAATGCCAAATAAACATCAAGTGTATTACTGATAACTTATTGTTTGCTGTTCGTCTCCGTAGTAAATGATCATCTGTAGTTTGTACATAGGACTTTGACTGTATTATTTTTGTCTTGCAATATTTTATTAATACTACTGAAGTACCTACTCGGCTTAAGTTTTCTGTATTCTATTGTAAGATATGGAATATATTTGTATGACGAATTCGTGACTTCTCACTTTCGCGAATAATAAAGTATTCAGTCCGTACAGATAATAAAAATATCAAAACCTTTTCATAAACCTAATACAATTTTAATGCATCTCAAGTGCCTCTATAAATGCGGATTACATAAGCCCTCGTAATGGTCGAATGTAAACAAAGATTGCATAGTGTTCGAGATTATGAATCACTTAGATATCATTTGATAACACTGCACAACAGCATTTCTGATGATTGGGTTATGTTACATGATATTAGTCCAATTTTTAATGACGATTTCAAATCTGTGATTGAAATGTCTGTATCAGCTCTGGTTAAAAAAATATGACACTTGGGTCTTTTTGTAAAAAAACACTCTTTTTTTAGAGATTATCCTGTTTTATGAAGTTGTTAAGTTGAAAAAACTTTCTTTTATTTGACTTCCTTGCTGATGCTGAAGGTAGACAGCTCTTCTGAATGATTCAACAGCAGTCAGCCATCATGTCATTGTGTGCATTCCAGTGGCCCTGATAGCGTCCCTCTATCGTACGAAGGCCCTGGTGGATTTGCTCGCCATGTTCTTCACTTAGATCCTTAAGAGTTGTGATAAAATTGTTCAGGTGATTGCGAAGAGAGTGTAATTCGATGTTTATATTACATCCAACCAAAAAAACATGTTTGTAAGTGACTCATACGTTGTTCGATGTGTAAGAATAGTAAGATTTTTTCGGATTTTGCAAAAAAAAAATTAAAATGCCAAAATAACTCATTCCATGTCTTTTCGGAAGACTTAAAGATCCTAAATCTCTAAAACGATCGTTTAAACCGTCTTGGCTACATGGTTTTCAAAATTTCGGGTCACATTCAAAGTCTCTACCACAATGACAGTTTTCGCCTCAAAATCCTCATGTGAAGTATCAACATGAGGTTCAGGTGACTTCTTAGGGTTGAAAAGACGTCTACATGCCAAACGTATGCAAGGAATTACCATTTAGTTCAATATTTTTTGGTTAGTACCATTTTTGTTCAAAAATAAAAATAACAGTCGTCGCGATGGTTCAAGGGTTCCTTTCAGATCATAGCGGTTTCGTACCTAAATCTAAACATATTCTTATTTGTTTATAAACGTAAAAACTCAACGCATCTTTTCCACGCCTTTTACGGAATTCAAGGCTTATCTTTCATTTCCACTGGGTCCCCAAACTAATTTTTTTATGCCAATTTTACGAACTTTGTCACATTTAAACGGATTATTTAAACATATCCTCTCTGCAAATGAAACAAAATTGACTTAGATCATTCACACAAACACTTCTTAATACTACCATATTAAAATATACAAAGAAAACATAGTATTTTTTGAACTGTCGGCGATTTAAGACTGAAATTTAGCAATTTTTGAGTGAAAGCTATAACACGTAAACAAGAGCTGCTACGAAAAAATGGACGGCAGATTCAGAATCAGCGACGTCAAATTAGTAAACATCATGTAATGAAAGTCAATCATCAGCCAAAAGTTGCAATTTTGTTGTGCAGTGTAATCAGTATCAACGCACGGTGATCAATAATGAGATATTAGGTGGATAATATTCAAATTTGACATTGTGAGGGTAGTTAAAACAAATCATCGCGATGTGATTGGGGGTACTTACCTCATATTCTTGTTGAATATGAACGGTTAAAGGTAAGTCATTACTGAGATACCAGCTAGTAAATGCAGTGCTCTCGCTAATTTGTACTGATTTGTTGTATTTACTTCCTGTTTTCGCGCACAGTTATCTGTTTGGTTTGACTTATACAGTGCATTATTGCGTATTATGAAATATGGTGCACATTAATTAAGGTATGTACTTCATTTTCTATAACACTTAGTAAATGTTAATTGTTATAGTAATTTAGAAAAAATATTCAAAACTTAGCTTAAAATTTTAGGTATTTTATTTTATTTTAGAGCCTGTATCTTACAAGGAACATATTAGAACATGGAAATTTTGGTACTGGTAGATAGCTGGAAGTCTGTATTATGGTATTCAATAAAAAAATTTACCCCAAACTACCCCTGCCTGAACAAACTTTTCATTTTTGCAGGAAACGAAAGTACNTGCGCGAGAGATTCTTCCAAAGTGATAAAATGAGAATTTTAAAGTTACTACTACTTTCCTCATGAACGCATAGAGCTATTTAATTGAAATTCATATCAAATAATCAGGTCCATAGTACCTTTAAGCTGTAACAAAATCAAAGTTATATACCTACAGGTTTGTACGGAACCGGCCTCGGTGCGCGAGTCCGACTCGCACTTGGCCGGTTTTTTAAGATTGTAGTCTCAAATACATTATTTTAATAAAGATATATTTATTTACTTAATGATATTTTCAATAACATTATTAGATAATTGTAATTTCAGATTAAAATATTTTTGTCATCCTAAATTCTGATTATTGATCACTGTGCAACGGCCTAAAACTTATAATCAGGATAAAATGCGTACAACTAAAACGCACGGCAAAGCTATAGTAACAATAAAATTAGATCCTTCAAAATTAAATTCAAGACAAACCGAATAAAGCCACAATGTTTAATGGTTTATTCAAGTCATCGGAAATTTCATAATCATTTTCTTGTCTGATTAAGATAAGTTATCAGATGACGTGAGCAGCTGTGTGGGTGGCACGGCGTTGTTTATTTTTATTTTTGAATAAAGGTATGATTTCGTAGCCGCATTCATGCAGCAGCAGCAGACTACCTGTCGTCGCGACTTTTTTATGAATAAGCTCTCAATGCTACATGCTATGACACGTCGTTAGCAGGTTTTTATAGATTTACGTAAAAACCATTGCGTCGCGGAGCGGCACCACTAGTTTTCCTTGGATTTGTAAGAGGTCTTACGTCTTACACAATACGCCGCCACGTTTTCTATGCAGCAATACAGTGCAGTAGGTACTGCTGCGTGCAGCGGAGTACAGAATCATACTTTAACTCTTAATTATGAACTTCTCCTATTTCTTCTGATAATTTCGCTGAGGATCCAATTACAGAAACTTTCCCTAGGGATAAACTTGATCTTCACTGCTTGGATTTCATTGGAGGCCAAGTTGGAGATCCTAGCTATTCGCAGCGGCGGGAACGAGAGGTGGGAATAGTCACGTTTAGCCAAAATTATTTTATACACTCACCGGTAGGATGGAACTGCACGAACTCTATGTCCTCGTTCTGTAAGACGGCGCGCGCGGCCATGGAGGTGCCGTCATCCGTTCTCGGCTAGGAGCCTCTGTTCTTGGCATGGAGCCTGAGTTAACATGATATAACTACGTCCCCCTGCTTCAGTAGAGACACTCACCGGTGGGATGTGAAACTGCACGAACTCCATTATCCTTGTTATGGACGCGTGTGCTCGCGGGCAAACGCCTCGTATCTAGCTTGGAACCTTACCATATATGATGTCGCTGCTGTCATCATTCCTCTTACGAGCAATGTGTTCTGTTTTTGGGCATATTGCTGCGACGCTGGCCCCGCCCCCTTTTCACATCTCCCTTTGGTTTCTGCGATCTGTGGTAGCCACTCACCGGTGGGATGGAACTGCACAAACTCCATGTCCTCGTTCTGTAAGCCGGCGCGCGCGGCCATGGCGGTGTCGTCATCCGTTCTCAGCTAGGAGCCTTTGTTCTTGGCATGGAGCCTGAGTCAACATGATATAACTACGCCCCCCTGCTTCAGTAGAGACAATCACCGGTGGGATGTGAAACTGCACGAACTCCATCATATCCTTGTTATGGACGCGTGTACTCGCGGGCAAACTCGCGGGCAACCTAGCTTTGAACCTAAGTACCATATATGACGTCGCTGCTGTCATCATTGCTGTTACGAGCAATGTGTTCTGTTTTTGGGCATATTGCTGCGACACTGGCCCCGCCCCCTTTTCACATATCCCTTTAGTTACTGTGATCTATGGTAGCCACTCACCGGTGGGATGGAACTGCACGAACTCCATGTCCTCGTTCTGTAAGCCAGCGCGCGCGGCCATGGCGGTGCCGTCGCCGGTGCACGTGTGCGCCGACGTGCAGCTGAAGTATGAGCGCCCGGTGCCGCCTGTCGCTAGGATCGTGTTCTTGGCTTGGAACCTGAGGGGATGTGAGGTAATACATAAGTCGCCCGGCAGTTGTTTCGTAAGGCTACGGTCTCCAATTGAACGCTCTAACGTCAGCGTCAAAAGCTTCTATGGAGATCAAAGCCTAGCATAGGTCTACTGTCCATGGAGGCGAAGCTCATTATGAAACTCTGTCGACGAGCGGCAATGTTCTTTACAGAGTTTGTAAGGAAATACATTTGACGTCTTTGTACCTTAATTTATTCAAAAGTAACTGACTAATGATCATTAATTTCAAATGAAATTAAAATCGTAAATTGAAAATAGGTAAGGAATTAAGTGTTTGATTCATAATTAATTAATATTAAAACGAGATCACTAAGATATACTTCCATAAACTACCGACGTCATTTATAGAAGAAAATCGTGGTATTTATTTTAATTGGAGGCATTTTCTGACGTCCGTTAATTGCATTGCTAGTGAAGGAGAATAAAAAGCATTTAGCTTGGTTTTCCTTTAAATAAAGACAAGAGCTCTGTTGCTGTGAATACACAATAGAAATTACATTAATTCTGCTACGTTATTTCCCACATAAAATATGCGGTTTTATCTACATAGGGGCCGTCCATAAATTACGTCATCGATTTTTTCAGATTTTAGACCCCCCCCCCCCTTCAATCATCCTAGCGTCATTTCTTAATGCCCCCCCCCCCCTTCTCCCAAAATTGACGTCATTACCAGTTTGACAAAATTAAAACACTTGTAGAATCACTTTTTATTTTTTTTTAATAGATAGAGTGATTCTTAAGGAAGGTTTATATGTATAATACACGTAAGTACCACGGGCGAAGCCGGGGCGGGCAGCTAGTATTATATGTAATCAGTAGCGGCGGAAGGGGGGGGGGGGGCTATCATTTACCGTCATCCGCAGACCAACCCCCCCCCCCTAATTTAGAATGACGTAATATATGGACGGCCCCATAGTAGGTACACTAAAAAATTTCAATTATTAAGCGTTTGGAGACTGAACCTTACAAACGTGTCTCAAGGTCGAAAATCAATCAATAACTTACCTATGCAGGGTACCATCTTCCAAGTTCAAGGCGATGCATCCCTTGCAGACGCCGTCTTCCATTAGCAAGTCGAGCGCGAAGTATTCGATGAAGTATTCACAGTCGTAACGCAGAGACTGGCCATACAGGGTGTGCAGCAAAGAGTGGCCAGTTCTGTTGATTTAGGAAAGAATAAGTTTAAAAGGCCTTTGTCCAGCAGTGGACGTCTTTCGGCTGAAACGAACGAACGAACGAAGTTTAAAAGAAAGTCGTAAAGGTAGCAGGAAAGCGCTGGACGCAGGCCGCTACCAATCGATCAACATGGAAAGCATTGGGGGAGGCCTATGTTCAGCAGTGGACGTCCTATGGCTGAAATGATGATGATGATGAAGTTTAAAAGAAGCTGTACCAATTATAGTCCTAGGTTGCGTTGCGTTTTGTGCTTGACATTGCCAAAAAAGATACTTTTAGATACTGGTGCAATAATTGACAGCCTTAAAATATATTAAATGCATAAATAATTGACATAGTTGTGCAAGAGTTAATGTGCGCAATTCGATCCCAACTATTTGGATCGAGTGTTCATTATCCGTGTCGTGAGTTACACTCAATTAATTACTACAGCAAATTAGTACTTTGCTCTTTACGTTTGAGAACAAGTTACAACTCTTCGTTCGTTCGTTCTACAACTCTTACTGATAAGAAATAGCAAAACAAGCAATATTTAAATGATCAAACGAACTTACCAAGTGAAGTTCGATCTAAATTATCCTGTTTTCGCCGAAGAGATTTAATTTACCATGTAGTACCCCTGTACGACAACCCAATCCGCACACAATATTCAGCGCAGTAGTAGTAAAAAACAAAAGAGCGGGCAACCCCACCCCTACCACGCTGTGGGCTCGGTGTCCGAGCGGTCTCATTATATTTAGAGAAGAGATGACATTGACGTTTACCTCCAGGGAAGAAGATATAGAAATCTTCGGGTTGGGAGGGACCTTAAATCTCTTCGGCGAAAACAGGATAATTTAGATCGAACTTCACTTGGTAAGTTCGTTTGATCATTCGTCACTACACTGCACAACTTAAAATAATTACGTTTTTTGTCGGTAAAAACGTCCTGGTGACGTCACTTAAGCATTTTTCTTATACTGCGTGCGGTCGTTGCGCGTGCGCACAAAGGAATGAGACCGCTCGGACACCGAGCCCACAGCGTGGTAGGGGTGGGGTTGCCCGCTCTTTTGTTTTTTACTACTACTGCGCTGAATATTGTGTGCGGATTGGGTTGTCGTACAGGGGTACTACATGGTAAATTAAATCTCGGAGGCGAAAGCAGGATAATGTTTATTCAGGTGCTAGTATTGGTAGAACTGAAACATTACGAATATTTTGAAAATTAAAAATAACGAAGCTTTAGAGTAGGCACACACCGTTGATTTTTAGTTGGCCGATAGTTGTGCCCGATTTCAAATTGTATGAAGAATCGGCCAAATCGAATCGGTGTAGTGTGCGCACTCCCATACTGATCAACAGCCCGACTAAACTATCGGCCGACGAAAAATCAACGGTGTGAGCCTACTCTTAAGTAGCTCGGATGAGGGAGCGGTCGCCCAGCAAGCGAAGGGTCATGGGTTCGATTCCCGCCTTGGGCAGTTCGATTATTTCAAGTTATTTATTATTTTCAAATTAGTTTCAGAGCTGAAAAGTAAATAATTACGAATATTAAATTGCTACTTATTTCAAGAAAAAATAATTACCTGTCAGCAACGGCACAGCATCTGTGAGCCTGTCCTCCCTTCCCGAACTTCAGGGACTGTCCACCGAAGGCACGCTGGTAGATCTTGCCTTCAGGCGTTCTGGAGAACGGCATTCCGTAGTTGTCGAGCTCGATTACCGCGTGCGGGGCTTCGCGTGTCATGTAGTGGATCGCATCCTGTTATTAGATGATTGCTTGTCATTATAATGTGTTGTTTATTCAAAAGGCACAAGGCTAAGCGCCCTTGGAGATTGCTATTATCACTTTTGCATCAAAGCATATAATAATCATAATAATAACATGTTCTGAGACAGTTGATAATTCAAAATCAAAAATTATATAACAAATACTACAAATCAAAGGGAATAAATTACGTTGACATTAACACAAATCGAGAACTGATAGTGAGATGTAATAAAATGTTGGATGAGATAAGTAATCCTGGATTATTGCTGAAACTCCATAAATCTCTTTTATCAGTATCCACACTTCATAATATCAAGCAGTGGAAAATCTGGTCAGTTCTAGTCTTAATTTTACATTAAAACTTGGAAATTCATGCTGTCATGTTCTTTTAAACTTATTTATTTACACATTTCACTGTTCCAGTAAGTGTCCAAGTCATTCCAATAATTAACATGTAAATTAAATGTTAAGTGATTTATCTTTGCTAAATGTATTTCCATTTTCAGTAATTCTTAGAAATTCTTGAATTTAAAAAAAAGAAAACCTACTTATGTCTGATGGGAAACTGTTAGGTTTTTGGCTGAGCTACACAAAATCAAAGTTTATAGAGTTTTATACCTGATCTCCAAGCCAATCGGAGCCCTTAACAGTGTCGTACATATGCCATAGCCAACTGTCCTCTTCCATGTTACCTGTTGAATAAACAAAATATTTTAAAATTACATATTTAAATGTAACCAAGTTAAAAGATGTTCACAAATGCAAAGTGTTTGTAAATGAGACATTGTACGGCTTGTGTTAACATACATGACAAGTAGTAGGTACATTTGATGATAATAGACTTGAGTTATTATTCTATTATGTATGTAGTACATGTATGCTATTTTTTGACGAAGGAGTTCGATTTATAATTACATCGCGCTACATGATAAACTAAGTAGGTAAAAAGATTGAGTCTTATTTTTTTAAGAAAACAAATTATTATTATCATCACAAACACTATTTATTTATTTATTATTTATTATAGCTTTATATTCCACATTTTTACAGTTTGATTCAATCAATCTATATCTCTTGTTTGTGGCCCCACTTGGGTAAAAGCCTCCTCCATCTTTTTCCACCTTTCCCTGTCGCTGGCTATGTGCATCCAATTTTTCCCTGCCTTGTTTGTTATGTCATCGGCCCATCTTTTCTTCGGCCGTCCTACGTTTCTTTTGCCTTTTGGGCCTTGCCATTTTGTTGTTTGATAGGTCCACCTCTTATCTTTATATCTTGCCAAATGACCTGCCCAGTTCCACTTCTGCTTTAGGCTAAATTTAAGAGCATCTGATAATTTAGTTTTCATACGGATGTCTGTGTTTCTAGTCTTTTGTATTCTTCTTAGTTTTAAGATACTTCTCTCCCACAAACACAAACACTAAAAGACATATAAATATGTAAACAAACAAAAACTTTATACCTAAAGCAGCATTGATTCCTCCTTGTGCAGCTACTGTGTGAGATCTTGTTGGGAATAGTTTTGTTACGACCGCAGTCCTGAAGCCTTCCTGCACCAGACCGAAGGCCGCACGGAGTCCTGCTCCTCCAGCTCCGATGACCAGAGCATCGTGTTTATGGTCAGTGACAGTGTATGCCTTGGTCGTGTTAGTGTTCGAAGAGGCATTTCTTTGGCTGGCACCTCCAACAGCTAGGTGGAGGTTTCTGTAGACATGTGTAGCCTAAAACAATTTTATATCATATTTATGGAATATTTTGTGAAACTGTTGTAATATTTGGCTTTATTAATCAACTTGTGACATGATGCATGTAATCAGCATTTACAGTTTATGATAATTAGTACATTCTAGAAACTCTTGATTCTCTCTTAATCTTTATTTTAAAGAAATAGCAAAAGAAATTTAAAAACAGGTGTAAAATATTTAGTAACCATTTGAATGTAATCGAATAAGACGAAATTATTGTTATGCGTACAAAAAGTATTATATTGCACCCAAGATTTAGGGTAGGTCCAGTATGTACTTATGTTACCAAAATATTTTTGTTTAGAAAGTCTCTAGACATGACTAATATTTTTAACATTACGTCTGGCTTAAATTAATTTACTTCCTTATTCTAGAACCTAATTTGAACACATTTTTAGTAGTACCAAATGGCGCAATAGTGGTCGGTGTAAATTCGATAAAAACATATTACATAACATAATTTCACCAAATCGAATGATGACCACATACCAATGTTGCAGGGCTACGAGACATAGCGGCTTTCATTATTGCACTCATGATGGAACTCTCTGTCCGCACCTCGAGTACAAAATTTTAAAATAAATTTAGGTGAAATTCACATTCACGCAGCGATTGCGCTCGCTTCGCTCGCCTCGGTTCGTTTATGTCATAGAGAAAAGTAATACATAGGAAATAGAGAACCCTCTCTGTCAAATTTTTGAGCCTACTAATTGACAGCCTGGTGTTAAATTCCCTGTACTTAACCTACGTACGTAACGCTCACATGCACACATAGTACACGCACACATACATACATAAAGTCCACGCACACATACACACAGTTCACGCACACATAGGCCCTCATAACCTTCAAAGAATTATTGTTTTTATGATGTACAATGTAGAGTTTTTTCAAATCCATTATTTTGAAAATATTTATCTTTATGGTGTACGTATTGTATTATTTTCAAAACAATGGATTTGGAAAAATTCTACATTGCACATGAAAATGCAAATAAGTAAACAAAAACTTTTGAATTTAATAATTTTACTTTATTTATGAACACACATAATATTATACACCAAAAGCGTCTTTTCGCAAAGTTTTCAACAACACTAAAAAAGCATTTGCACATTGAGAAAACTCAGATCACTTGTTGAACATAACAGAAAGTTTCTTCGCGATTCACGAAGGAACGAACAAAACTCCGATGAACCAGAACAGCAGCAGGTACGAAGGAATGAACTTGAAGTTGACTCGACTCTTCAATACTTTAATAGGGCCACAGAACTCATAAACGATGGCTAAGAAAACAAATAAATTTATGAAAACAAATATTAGGATACATCACATTTATGAATATTATAGTTATTTATTCGAATGATTACGAGTTTCGATCATTAGTATAGACAAATATATGAAAACAAATATTAGTAAAAACTAAGTGTATGATTAGTGATATTATGAATATCAATGATTATGTTTTTAAATATGTAGGTTTTAAATTTTTTATGAAGAATGATCATTATGGTATCAAATTGTATGAGAAATATTTTCGGATCTCCAATGATAGGAATTGAAAAGTTATGTAAGAAAATGCGCTACCATTAAAAACAATGCTACTTTATACTTCTTCTACTGCTACTTTATTCTAATTAATTATTTGCTACTTGTGCTGTTAATTACAATTCTCAATCCGTAAATAATATCTTCTTTCTACTGTGTTCGTACTACTGTTCTCGTAAAATCATCGTATCCGATTGTTGTAATCGGATTACATGAACATCACTCGACCATGTATGTCCATTTGGACATATCGGAATGGCACGCTTTGACGATCAACTTGCTGTATCTACTCTAATCCATATCTGTGATCTATACCCTGGTTTATGTCAAAGTTGTCAAACGGACGGAAGAAGAAGAGAAACGTCATAAATTTTTTTTATGGAAAGATAGAACGAAACGCAAACAAAAAAAATATATTGAAGTTGGTAATTATAACTATAGGGCGTGTCGTGCTCGTGTGCCAGTTTCGGATTAGCAGGAAGGTATACATTTAACTATAAGGTGCCGAAATTTATATTACGCTCACACACGAGAGCACGGCTCACATTTTTCTTTCACACAGTTTAAATATTTACCTCCCTCCTCCTTTAAGCTCCTCTTTCTCCATTAGATAAAGTTTTTCATGAGTCTTTCTGCATCTTCACAAACATCCTTGACACATAACAAACATAATGGCTAGTTGGTTTTTCCACTGACGTATTTTTATTTACTTGACACAACACAGCACACAGCTTATTTCATTGTTGGCAGCTGTTGAAATCTATTACGTGCTCTGTGGTTGAAATGTCAAAAATCAAAATAGAATTAATATTTACAAAATTATTTTTACAAATAAAACTGCTATTACGTGCTCTGTGATAAAACTTGTGAAGATTAACTAAATTGGTCTAATTTAATTTTATTATTTTATTGCTGTAAAATGGCAGACAATCCCAGCAGCGATGGCCTATCTGAGGCTGAAAGATTGAGAGGTAAATGCTTGAGGTTATTCGCATTAAAATACCATTAAAATTGTTTATAATTCTGTTAATTATTAGTAATTTCGAATCTTTTTTACGACATGAGCCATTTCTGTGATTTCAGAAGATGAACTGGCCCGCGAATTGGAGCACAGCGATTCCAATGAGGACGATTCACAAGAAATATCTTTGGAAGCTGAAGAAAAGTTACTCAAGGATGAACCCGAATGTTAGTTACTTTTTTGTTTAACCAATTTCAATACATATTTAATTCCCTTTAGTAGTAAGACTAGTCAGTTTGGTTTTGGAATAGTTTCGTTTTCTTGGAGTGGGCACAATGCCAAGTCATTAAACCATGAATCTTGCTACTTTAATGTTTTTAAACTTTCAGATACAACCTTAATGAATTATGGTGAAAGTGTACCAACAAGTAATTTAGAGAGTGAAATTATTGAAACATATTCAGATAGCTCACTGAACGTGGAGACGGTGCACAGGGCAGATGAGCTAGGCAACGTGTACACTGACAATAATTCTGACACCTACATTAGCTCTCAGGGTGACCCTATGAATGACCAGTACGACTCCTACATTAACGACTACTCATTTGACAACTCGATATCAATGGAACAAACAGCTCCATCTGACGTAACTCAGGATAATATTGATATTACAGAAGAAACTAAGGACAATGTAGAATTATCAGAGATGAATGACTACCAACAAAATGAATCTACAAATTATGAATCTCAAACTGCTGAGGAATTATTGAGTGAGAAAGAAAGGGAGAAGAAAAGTAAAAAGGAATTGGAGGAAGAAGAGAGAGAAAAAATGCAGTATGTATTCATGAAATAAATTCATTTACTAATCTTTTGAAGTTGACAACTATTTATGCTGATTATTTTTATTATTATAGCTTTATATTCCACATTTTTACAGTTTGATTCAATTAATCTGTATCTCTTGTTTGTGGCCCCACTTGGGTAAAAGCCTCCTCCATCTTTTTCCACCTTTCCCTGTCGCTGGCTATGTGCTTCCAATTTTTCCCTGCCTTGTTTGTTATGTCATCGGCCCATCTTTTCTTCGGCCGTCCTACGTTTCTTTTGCCTTTTATGCTGATACTGATCAATAATTTTGTTATAGAGTTCTCGTATCCAACTTCACCGAAGAACAACTAGATAGGTATGAAATGTACAGGCGTGCTGCATTCCCTAAGGCGGCCGTAAAGCGTCTAATGCAGACCATTACCGGGGGATCTGTCGGTCAGAATGTTGTCATTGCAATGTCGGGTATTGCCAAGGTGTTTGTAGGAGAAGTTGTGGAAGAAGGTAATTATTATTTAACTAGCTTTCCGCCCGCGGCTTCGCCCGCGTGGAATTTTGTCTGTCACAGAAAAACTTTATCGCGCGCGTCCCTGTTTCAAAAACCGGGATAAAAACTATCCTATGTTCTTTCCCGGGACTCAAACTATCTCTATGCCAAATTTCATCAAAATCGGTTGCGAGGTTTAAGCGGGAAAGCGTAACAGACAGACAGACAGAGTTACTTTCGCATTTATAATATTAGTTGGGATAAAAAAATAAACGTGATTAATAAAAGGGCCCAGTGACCCAAGAGGCCCCAGTCTGTTCTCATAAAAGATCTTTCTCCAGATAAGAAGGGCCTCCCTTGATCCTCATGTGCCCAGGGCCCCTAGTAGGTTAAAGACTGTGTTCAAGTGAAATAATGTGGACTTTTGTGATTAAAATAATAATTTATTTTTAGCACTGGAAGTCCTGGAAAAATCTGGAGAGCCTGGTCCTCTGCAACCGAAGCACCTAAGAGAAGCTCTGCGCAGACTACGGATGCGCGGAACAATACCAACAAGAAAGGCTCATAGGAGCATGTTCAGACTATAGCAAGTATTGTATAAAGTGTGGTTTTTTAGCTACTCACAAAATGTAAATATAAACAAATCATTTGTTCTTGTTTTAGTAATAAGTAATATAAAGGAATTGTATGTGCCTAATTTTATAAATATAAAGTACATTGACTTCAGCAATAACATTTTATTCAATACTTTGTGAACTTTCCATCTATGCTTAGATACACTGTCTTGCCTAAAAACTTGAACTGCTTTATTACTTCTAACATTAATGCATATCTTGTGTGGCAAAAGTTCATGATTTATGTGTAATATGTATAATAATTAGGTTACGTATCATGAAGTATTAAGTATAGTATAGTAGTAGATAGGTAGTTATTTTTTTTTGTAAATTTTATACAATTTAAATGAGATATTGACAAATATTAAAAAATAAAGGAGATATTATTACCTATATGCTTTCTATTTCTATTTGTATCTATCAATAAAATGATTTCTTTTCTAATGTTCACTTGTTACTATAAAATGTGACAGCAGGAATAGATCAACAAAGTCATTTGGGGTAGGAAAGATGTTGAGGAATAAAACAAAATATTAATAAAATGTTAATTTATTACATGATAAAATTGTTATTTTATTAAAAACAATATACAACAGTAACTAAGGTTTATTCATAGTTCGAAAACTTGAAAATAAATCAGTCTTGTTAAAATGGCCAACTACATTGTAGACAAGAGACTAATGGAAATCTTGGAAGGTAATAATTCTAAAAAATAAAACTGTAGTTTGCTACCATAGGAAAGAGAAAATAAAAGTTTACATAAAACCCCTTTCAAAACTCAATTCGTAAACAGAATTGGCACTCATTATTCCAGAATTTATGCAATTTTTTTTATTTTGTGTTCAGTTTTCGATCTGCTAATGTAATATCACAGACGGGTGTGTTTGAAGCCGTTTCTTTGCGATAAACAAACTCGCAAGTGGACCAATGTGATACAACAGAAGTAATTATTCTATCTACAGTTAGAAGGCACAATCAAGTGTTTTTAAAAAGGAATTTGGTAACATTTTGTAAAATAAGATTTCATAATATATTAATATTTTTACAGCAAGGCATTATATTAAAATCTATATGAGAATAGTCCTCGGATTCGACTTACCCATTACAAGTAATTAAAAGCAATGAGCCAATATTGTCAGTTTGTGCAAAAATACCTACGTGTGCGTTTTACGAGGTTCGTTAATATTTTAAAACCAAGCGTGAAGAAATATTTTGGTTTATTTCATTTCAACCTCATACAAATGCATAGTTTTATTACCTTATTGGTAAAATGTAAGTAGTATTAGAGGCTTACCTACATTAAATAGAACCATGTCACAATCGACTAACTTCACACACACGAGTAACATACCCCAACCAGAGACAAAGCTACATTGCACATTATGCAAATACTTGCACTCTTGCGTCGAAACGCCACGTTGATACGTACGTCGTAAATCTGCATGCACTATGTTTTATTATTTTAATTTGCCCTTTTTTTGGAAGCTTTGGCTTTGCTTGGTTCTTTACTCATGCGCTAAAATTACGTTACATAAAATATTCGTACTATGTAAATTACATAATTAGTTCATTGTTTAAAACACAATGCCTTGAAAAGACATTCATGCAGGATAAAAATAACATTAATTTGTTTTGCGTCACTGGTCTATTTAAAACAAATGCATAATTAATTTGTATTTTATCAAATAGACATTTGCTCTCTTCTCTTTCTGCGACACATTATCAAATAAAATATTCAAAAGAATTCTCTGACATTTTGTTTCAAGAAAATGCAAGCTTGAAAATTATATTTGTTGCCATATCACGGCATCACGTCTGCTTACAATCTTGCAAAAATAAGCACAACACTAAGAATACCAACGAATCAGTTTCGTTTCGTTCATTCCTACATAAATCTACTTCGGCCGCGACAGATCTCTGGTGCACTTAAAGCCATACAAACAATAAATCAACAAAATTATAAGACTAGATAAATGCTCTCACATGCTGCGTTGGTCGGGCAACGGGATTTACACGGGTCGACATTCGACGTCATGTTTGGTTAAGTTTAATTGTAATTTGTTTACATCATTTTACGTACTACCAAAATATATTTCATTAGCCGTTTTTTATTACAAATATGACAGACGATATGACATCAAAATCCGAGTTGTTTTCTTTTGGAAAAAAAAAACGTATCTAACTCGGAGCTTCAGTCCTGTACCAAAACCTCTATTACCTCAAAAGCAATCGATCCGTGTAAACCCCCGTTCAGACTAGGAGCCGTTTGACGCCGCACTCGATGCAGAACTTGGCGGAGTCGACGGGAAACTTGCTGCCGCACTCGTGGCAGAAGCGCGACAGCCGCGGCGCCGAGTCGCGGCGCGCGCGGTGCAGTGACGCGTCCGATCCGCTCGACGACTGCCCGCTGCGCTCGCGCCAGGTCGGGCTGCGACGGGAGGACGCGCGGGAACTCGCGCGCTTGTCTGCAATGCACACGTATAAGTAACTACACTTTCGAATAAATCACAGAAACTAAAGGGAGACGTGACAAGGGGGCGGGGCCAGTGTCGCAGCAATATGTCCAAAAACAGAATATATTGCTCGTGACAGCAATAATGACAGCAGCGACGTCAGAATGTAAACAGTTTACATTGCTTGAGTACTGATACCGCAGCGCAGTGGATAATGAGCACAAAATATTTTGATTACTTTGTGTGTATGTACTTAGGGAGGAAAGCGAAAATGGGAAGAAGTTGACAACGTCAGGGGATTATATTGTGAAGTAGTTTGCCCCTAAAGGCAAACTCGGCCATTCACGCCGCTACAGAGAACAGCGACCTAGACTTTAGACAATGTACGAGAATAATTTAGCGAGCGAAACCTAAGTCCAGTAACGGTCGAGGTCTCCCGTCTTGGTCACTTGTGTCTGTAGTGGCGCAAACCACCTCCAACTTACTAAGTTATAAATACAGATTTCAGAAGCATTCGATGGCTACTCAAACAAGATGATTTTAGTGTTTTTCGTTTTAACAAATCGCTGTGTTATCACTGCCTGCTTTCTCACAAATATCTACATAAAATATCAGCCTCGAACTTAGAAACATTTATTTAAAAAATATTACCATTTATTGGATGATTCTCCAACTCCTTAAACGTAATGTCTGGCTGTGGCAACGGTTCATCCAATTCTGCAGATCTTTCCATGGCCAAAAACTCGTCGCTGGACATCGACCTGATTTCCTCCTTCCCACTGGAATCCGAGCCCGCCGGGATTTGCTCCAAAGATGTGAGACCGTTCGGTTCTTTTGAATTGCAGATGGAAAGTTTCGAAGGCGATATTCTGTTCAAGCTATAAATAATAAAAGTGCGTTATAATGTTTTCCTAGAAGGTAGTAGAATTGTAACGAAATATGTTTAAACAAAAACAAATTGAATTTGGACAATCCATTGATATAATTAGTTACCTGACTAACCTGCTATATGCTGAATCGTTGCTGGACTTCCCGTTAGGTGTGTAATTCCCGTTCGTCACAACCTCTTTCTTCTTGTTCGTCTTTTCAGATTTGACACGACTGTTCCGCCTCGCCGTACCATTGTGAGATACATTATAAGCTGACATCTCTTTGGACTGAATGTTTTCGTTCCTATCAGGCTCGTAAAATTTGTCGAAGTCCTTCAGAGATTGCATTATATCTTGCTCCAACTGATCAGCTTTGTGTCGGCTTTTCGCACTATCGCCTTTCTGTACACTCTTCTTTTGAATGGAATCAAGGAGGGAAGTGGAACGTTTCACGGAGGATGGGAATAGACTCTCGTTCACAACATTGTTACTGCTAAAATTGAGAGACATGGATTTATTAACTGGGATCATACCATTACTACCTACTTTTGGAGAAGAACTGATGCTGTTCAACTCCAAATTCCTATTACTATCAGAAAGCTCAGATTGTTTAACAATTCTAGTTGTTGAACTACAAGTTCTTTTGTTCTCTATCTTTTGTTTGTTAATTTCCTCATCAAACGATGTCATGAACTCTTCGATATCAAAGTCCTCGCACAGTGACTCGTCGTCTCTGATAGAGCCCTTGGAGGCTATACTTTGCTCTAAAGAAGACATAATCTTATCGTATTGTGCGCTTAAATCATCTATGATTGGGGCAGTGTTTTTGTTATTTATGCTATTACTAATGTTATTGTTATTTTCTATTTTCTTAATATTATTTTTCGTCTTTTCTACATTATTATTTAATTTGTTATTGAAATTATTATGAGTGGTACTGAAAGATTCGAATTTAGCAGGTAAGTTTTCTGTAGTGAGTAATGACTCCATACTGCTGATGATATCGGGATTGTTTAAAATTGTGTTAACGTTGATGGGCAAATTGTCATTTTCGTTAATGAGTCTAGGATCAATGTAATTACTATCGGTCATTGACGAGTTATCATCAGCTAGAATGGAGTCAAGGTTGACGAATTCTTTTTTGTCGTCCTCCCTTTTAATTTTGTCTAATTTAACAGGCTGTTTTATTGTCGTTCTTTGGAAGCTGTGATACATAGAAGTAGCTATTTTTGGAATTTTATCTTTTGGCTTTGGTGTGCTATAATTAGATGCCGTGTAACTTGAGAACGATCTATTCAAATTACTATTCCGACTGAAGTAAGATTTTTCCGGCGTACTTATATTTTCTTTACTGGATTTAGTGAATGTTGTATTGAGTTTTTGACTAGATTTATTTTTCTCGTTCCTAACCCTAAACGAACTGCACCTACTACCGAAGGTGCTACTACTGTTATTGTCATTGTTCGTGCTGCCGAATGATTTCATTCTTTGTAGAGTGGGAGTTTTCTGATATGTTTTGTTGAGAGTGTCTTTCATCATCTTAGTGTTATCGGCACGAAGGTAAGCGGGGAGAGTTTTCTCTTTACCGGTGCGTAGGATAGGGAGTGTGCGGTTGGGATCTTTGGAGGAATTTTGGAGCTTTTTGGGAATGTTGGTGTCTGAGGACATTAATTCTTTCATTTGTCTCGCGGCTGATACAAATGGGTCATAGTTGTCGTCGAGCCTGGAAAAGTGTAAATAAAATTAAGTGATTTGTAGTATGTGTTGGATGAGACTTAAAGATAATAATCTAAAATATTTTATAGATAATGATAGGAAAAGGGAAGGGATACTTAAACCTCTTAAGTTCGATTCGAGGCAGTTTCAGTGGGGGACCTTCAGTTAGTTCATCGCTTTTTTCATCTTCATTTTCTTTAACAATAAAAGTCTGATGTTCTGAATTGGTGCGGTTTTGTTCACCCAGCATTCTGTATTTTCTGTTTGGCTTGTAAATTTTTTGCATTCTACTTTTGCTACAGGCAAGTTTTCGTTCAGGTTTGTTTGTTTCCTTTATAGAGGGCAGTTTGAATTCAGATGCGACGTTTTTAAGAATATTGTCATCTTTTGGTTTCTCTTCATAGAATTTTAATTGATAAACAGTTATATGCTCCATGTCACAAACGTTTCTATTGGTATCAACACTGTTTTCCTCATCAGATTTTTTTAAAGCACGATTGACGTTTTCGTCCCCAGCACTTTCTATCAAGTGCTTTAAATCACTCTTTAATTCTTGAAAAGAATCAGAGAAGTTGTATTTAGACGATTCTACATTTTTGTTGGTATTTTTATCGGAGCTATTGTCATTAATGGTTTCAAGAGAATTGGTTCTCGGCGTATGAATATTTTCAAGGTCATTCTCTATATTTGATTTTTCTGCTGCATAATGACTACTCATCATTTTATCTGTAATATTAATAAATTCTTCTAAATCAGCAGGATTCTCAGTAAATTTTGTGTATGTGTCGCCACTTCCATGTCGACAAACAATATCATTTTCTTCGTCGTCTACGTTTTGATCGTATTGGCCGTTATCATGATATTTATTTTCATCAGAATTATCGAGATCCGCACTCATATCATGTTCGTAATTTTCATCATAGTGTTCAGCTGAAAGATCGTGAATATCTTCTGTCGTTTGTTCAGTTTCATCATAAGTCAAGCTTTCAGCAGTTTCTTTGGATTTGTATTTGCTTTTATCTAGTTTGTCTATGTTTTTACATGCATAATCTTTTTTATTAGATTCTGGAACACTGCTGACCGATTCAACAACATCATTATCGGATGTACTTTTTGTGAATAGGTAAATGTTGGTATTAGAATCCGTCAGATCCTCTTTGGAGTCAGTTTGAACTTCTGTTTTTATTTTTTCTTGTATATCACACGAACTAACCATTATTGGATTTTTGTACAGTAACTCAACCTTGGGTTCGTCAACATGTTTCGGGATATTTTTGTCCTTATTAGCAGTGTTTGTTTTTTTGTTACTTTTAGGATTTTGATCTAGATTATCGTATATAACACAAGGTATACATGGACAGATTAATTCTGTGTTGATTCCAATAGACGCGCAGTTTTTATCAGTGCCAGCAGTCGACTGATCTTCCAGGCTGTCTAAACTCATGCTGTTTTCTTTCACTAATTTTGTGTCTCGCACTTCTTTCTTTACTGTAACTTTTTTCTTTTCACTATCTTGTACCTTTTTTCTTTCAACTACTTTCTTCTCTTTTGAAACTGATACTATTGTAGATTTGGGAGCAGCTCTTTTTTTCCTGGTGATTGGTTCAATAACTTTTAAATTCATATCATCGTTCACTTTATTATCTTCGTCTTTGTAATTACTAGATAGCGGATCCTCAACAGGTTGAATCTCATTTTTTAAATTAATTTTCTTTGGAATAGGTATCTGACTTTTATCTTTTTTATAAATGGGTTTCTTTTCTTCTCTAGTTTGGTTTCTTTCTTTGTATTTATCTGCGATTTCTTCAAGTTTTTTCAGTTGTTGCTGCTTTTTTGCATTCATTTTATTTCTAATCTTATTTTGCGTTGAACTTTTCTTGATATTAGGATCAGTATTAGTTTGTTGGATTGGTGTTGGATGGGATTCTTGGTCATTATTTCTATTGGAGGGGGAAAGGAAGGGAATTTAATTGAGTAACAATGTTTTGTATCAAACAAATAAGGAGACAGGAATGTCACGCTAAATAAATGTAAACAAGAATGAAAAAATAAATAAAAAAATAATCACCAGGAGCACCTTCCTTTCCCCTTATTTGCTAAACATAAATATGTAGTAGATAATAAGTTCTAGGTTCATACCTGGAGCTGCTTAGGTCTCGAGCTAGCCTGGCCTGCCTCGCCTTGACATTGGCGTCTCCTGAAGAGTTGTTCTGTGAGTTTCGAGAGTTCCTGATCACTGGCACGTGTGGTGAATCGTCGTGGCAGTCGTTGCTAGAGACAGATTCTGTAAAAGAGTTGAAAATGCATTTCATCTATGTTTCAAGAATACCAGATATCTCTTTTATTACACATCACTTGGATTTTTATGTGATCCAAAAGGTTTTTTTTTTAAAATCAGCTGCATCAATTAGAAATAGATTCTATTAAAATCCTTTCTTTATTTAAAAGGCTTGCAATGCTAGTAGCGGTGGCGTAAAGGTGAACGCAAATACCTAAATGCGCCGTTACTCGCTAGAAGCATCGCACGCTATTGAGAGTAAGATAAATGGTTTAGTGGGGTGCTAGAAGTGAGTACCTACGCCAGATGACGTCATTACTAAAGACTTACCTGAAGCTCTAGTCCGACCATGCTTGTTATAGTCGCCGTATTCGCGCGGCGGCGGCGGTGATCGGCCTCGCGATGAGTCGACCGACCCCGACCGACTGTTGGACGACTTGTCACGGGTTTGAGACGACCTGCAACAAGTATTTAGAAAATAAATAAAAAGAACAGCTGTAAAAGAGACGAGACGATAGATAAAGACGGCTAGTTGGATGGGCGTCTGGATTTGTCTAAGTCAAAGCTTTTATTCAGTACTTAGGCCAGTCCTGGATCTGTCAATAGGCCGTATAGGCCGCGGCCTAGGGGCGGCAGCGTCCTAGGGGCGGCAGATTTCAGATGACGCTTAGTCGATTTCAGAAGATAAAAATTAAATAAAGATCCAACCCGACCCTAGCCTACGGGCGGCAAAACTGTAAATCCGCCATTGACTTAGGCCCTTTCCAGGGCGCCTATACACTTCCGAAATATAGCTTGCCCTACCACTACTTCAGGACAACATATGGGCTGGTATTGAGAAGAAGTGGCGGAAGAAACTCTGTCACCTTTGTCACATCAATTGGTCACATAAGCCATCATCCCATGATATTGGATTGGTTAGAGTTTGTATTCAATATCCTGTAGTTATACTCTTACTAAGCTTTAGTAACATCTAAAACTCGATTATTGAATATCTAAGGTTTCCTATTCGATAATTTTGTAAATTACGTTAATTGCGCTCACCTGCACCATTACAACTTTTTAAAAATATGCAACACATTAATGTTCTTGTAGAACATCATTTAGAAAGTGGACCGATTGGAATAATTTTAAATGAACCACGTTTTAAAGACATCTTAAGAATATGTTAACATAATAATTATCTTGTAAAACATCACAGTAAGGAAAATTTAGCACTAGCCTGGTCTAATTAGAAACCACAGTCACATTCTTCTTCAAAGTGATCGTACATGTGAAGCACATAATATGTTAATAAACTTGTTGTTCTACATAAATTGTATAAGATGGCAGTTCGTATCTTATAATATGGACTCGTACAACTTAGGTAGGCCACTAGTTGCACATAGTTCTGCCAAACTGGGCATGTTGTATTGCCGGTGAAGTATCAATACACACTACCATGATCTTTACACAAACTTGATCTTTATCACAGGCGTACAAATCACAAATTCCTATGGCACCTTTATGTCAGACTATGTTGCCTATATGTCTGACGCTATAATACTTCATCATTGCTATGGTAGGTCAATGGACTAAATCGCCTTGGCAAGATACAGAGTTATCGTCAGCTAACAGATGTGAAACATCAATAAACATGTAGTAATGCTTGATTGCCTTCCAGTACAGTTGTATTTAGTGCGTTAATGATGCAATGAACACCACAACAGGTGATCATACCATCCAAAACTATTATTATCAACACGCGTGATGGTAAGCACCGGTTGTTGAAGTTGCTGCTGTTTTAAATAATAACTGTGTCAAATCGTTACGGCTCAATGATCCTGGGAAACACATGTAATAATTTTAATGATAGGGTCTAGTGACAAATTAATTAGTTATGAGACCACCATTATCATTTTTTACGTCTCGTACAGACATTCAGACTTGATTATCTATAAATATTTTGGCACCCTCTCTTTAAGTACCTACAAAAATTTCCGTATGAAAGAAGTCTGCGCGTGCGCATACAAACAACTCCTGTAGACCGTGCATCTATCTCAGACTACAGCCTGGCCTCCATTTGAAGTAATGGAACCCACACAGCAAGGTCGAGTAGTCCCGGGGTATAACTTTTTTCGGAGGGCCGCGCAAGTTTCAGCGTAGGCCCTTACCAGTTAGATACGGTCCCGCAGTTGGCTACACAAAATTGTAGGTATATCGTCTACCTTCTGCCGCGTACAAACGGCGCTTTATACTGTGTGCGCGCTTTCAGCCGCTGCTTGGCATCGCGGCTGCGCGGGAGTCGCGGACAGTATTTTCGCTTTGTTAAATTCGTTTGCTGGTGATTGGACTTAAGAGACTTTTAAGCCAATTTCCCGTAATTAAAAAGGGTATATCCACCTTCTGCCTCGCACCAGCGGCGCTTTATACTGCGTGAGAGCGTTAATAAACCGTTGCTTGGCATCGGCGGCTGCGCTGGTGACGCGGGCAGGATCTTCGCCTTGCTCAACTCGTTAGTTGGTAAAATTGGGCCTAAGATACTTTTAGGCTACTTTCCTGTTGATAAAAGCATAAAACGGTAGCTATATTCACCTTCTGCCTCGCACAAGCGGCGCTTTATACTGCGTGCGAGCGTTAAGCCGCTGCTTGGCGTCGGCGATGTGCGGCGGCTGCGCGGGCGCCGCTGGTAAGATCTTAGCTTTGTCAGCTCCATCCACCCGCGCGAGTTTTAGAGTAGGCGTGAGAAGTGAGTAGTGAGTGAGTAGAGTAGTGAGTGAGTAGAGTAGTGAGTGAGTAGAGTAGTGAGTGAGTAGAGTAGTAAGTGAGTAAAGTAGTGTAGGTAGTAAGAAGCCACACGGTGCAGCGCCGCACCGCAAACATTTTGCCGCATCACTGTACTCAATGTGGTATGCGGCGCCGAAATACGGCACCGTCTCGCTCAATCAAATGCGGGGTGTACCTGCAGTGCGGCGCCAGAACGCACCGACTGGCATATTATTGATTTTTATATGAAGGACGCTGCAGCGGCACCGCTACGGCGCCGCGCCGCGACCACACCGCACCATGTGGCTTCTCCCTTACAGGTTAGATACAGTCTCGCATTGGCTACACAAAATGTTTTATCCACCTTCTGCCTCGCACCAGCGGCGCTTTATACTGCGTGCGAGCGTTGAGCCGCTGCTTGGCGTCGGCGATGTGCGGCGGCGGCTGCAGCAGCAAGATCTTCGCTTCGTTTATATCGTTTTTTTTAATGAAATTAGGCCTAAGAGACCTTTAGGCTAGGTTCCTGTTGTTAAAGGGTATGTCCACCTTCTGCCTCGCACCAACAGCACCTTATACTGGGTGCGCGCATTGACCTTTAGGCTAGGTTCCTGTCGATAAAAGGGTAGCTATATTGACCTTCTGCCTCGCACCAGCGGCGCCTTATACTGCGTGCGAGCGTTAAGCCGCTGCTTGGCGTCGGCGATGTGCGGCGGCGGCTGCGCGGGCGCCGCGGGTAAGATCTTGGCCTTGTCCGCGCACCACTCCACGTGGCGCTCGAACGCACGCACGCCGAACGCTCGGCTGCAGTGCGGGCACTTCTGCAGCTCGGCCATTGGCTGAAAGAGTGGACGTATGATTATCTCTTTATTCAATTTCCTTCTTATTTAATATTTTTTTTTACAATGTAAATTATAAAAAAACTAAAAATACATTATAAAAAAAATTCTTAAAAATAGTTAATCCGCTGGTAGCGGAGCAGGGCCCAAGCTACCGGTGGTCAGGGTCACAGGCTGAGGAACCTCCGGACAATGCGTGCCGTGCTGAGGATCACCGCCTTTTGAATCTGACGTATGATTATTATTATGTTTTTGACACCATAAACTAAACTTTTTTGACTATTTTTTTACGAGATACTATCTCAGAAGGGTTATTGTCGATTTTAGACAGAGAAAAGTATGCGCCATTTCATCATACTTCTTAAATATCTCGTGACAAATAACAATAACCCACCCAGATAACCCAATCAGTGTTTAATTGACCGTAAAATATATGTTTTAGTGTCTTTGAGAACAATAAAATAATAAGTCAATTGAGTTGGCGAAAAAATGCAGACTTTTTGGGGAAATGCGATAAGACTAAAAAGTTCAAACAAATCCAAAGGAGATGGAAGTCGCGACAGTCTTGGGGTAGCAGCCAAGTTTCTAAACCACTCTCAAAAGTCATCGAAATAACACTTCGTTATTTTATTTAATTGGTAAGCGAAACTGCACAATGACTTTGCTAAGTTGTCCAGCTTCACTTGGTTTTTAGTCACGATTCGATTTACATAACAAGTCATATTTTACCCAAAATGATAATTTCTACGTTTGTTTTGTCGGTAATATAAGGTAATGAACCGTAATTATCATTACAAAGTGGCCTTTAGACAATAGTCAGCCAGCGAGGCTGTGATTATCTGCATAACAAATGAGTCGCTTCCTTAGCCATAGCAGGCTGTTTTAGTATACTTAGGTATAATACTTAAAGATCTGCGGAGTTTATTTTAAAAACAGTTCGTTTTGCTTGACAAGGTTGCAATTTATCATTATTAATTGGTTTCAGATCTTGTTTGTTACTACAAGATGTTGTTGTGCTCATGAAAAGTTTTCCTTTTGAATGAGTGCAGGAAATTGCGTCTGTCTAGCGTCTGTCTAGCAGTGGACTTCTAGACGCTGAAGTTGAATTATTATGCATAATTTAGCGCATATAAATACTTACTTTTGTGATGGTGCTTCGAACTGACTGAGTTTTGGGCTTGGGAACAGCTTTGGCCGTGTTGGGAGGGCTCTTCTCCAAAAATGGACTGTTTTCTGGAAGTCCAAAGTTCTTTGGCAAATACTGTTCTAAATCTGTACCTGTAAATATAAATAATCGGTTCATTACGACGAGGAAAATAATTATTTATAAAAATAATAATCAATAAATAAACTATGTAGCATTTTACGTTCAATTGTCACAATAAAAATAGAACTTGACAGTGACGTTATTTAATATACTAAAAAGTCATGCTATTGCGCATGCTAGATAATAAAACTGCCAGATATTTATAAGATTTCACTGAAAATAGATAAATAAAATATTACAACTTAACATTTTGTGAAAACACTTTATTGCTTTTAGACGCATTCTTTTTATCGGTTTGCTCACTAACTGGAAACAATTTATTGTATGCATCGTCGTTGCAATCCGAGACGTGTAATCCAATATATTTTTGTTTTCCTTCACGACACAGACCATTTGGTTGACAGAAAAACTAATTAATGCTGGTTTAATGACAACATACACATGGAGACAAACGCAAGCGCATGACGTCACAAAAGAACATGACAGTTACAACTCACACACAACCCATGCACTCGCTTAATTATAAGAGAAACATGACCCAAGGTTTCCAAGGGGACCTGGTAGGTGTGTGTTACTGAACATACTGACAAAATATCTTATGTAAATAGGGGCCTGTTAGTGTAGCGTTGAGACATACAGGTTAGTCACAATACAATATTTACATACAAATAAATTTATGCTTCGCTACTTAGCTGCTTAGATTGCTGCAACGTGCGCATTATGTTAGTTTAAATAAATTTTAAAAATAGTAAAATAACTATAATGTTTTTATACCTACTCCTACGCAGTAGTACTAAGCAATCAAAGGATGCAATGATACACATATACGGTAAAATACATAAAATCATATAGATTGACTGTCTGTTATTATCTTGGTGTGAAGGTCAGCCAGACACATAATGTCAGTTTATTACATACAAATTGGCATAATATGTCTAACAAATCAACGTTGTCACTCGATACATGTGATACATAATAATTATAATATAATATACTTACATATTACACGCTACATTAGTTGGTACAAACATAAGGAATTAAGGGAAATGCATTAGTAAACATTCACAAAAGGGAAACGAAGTCACACACGCTCAAGGTTCTAAGTGATACGCAAACTGTCTACCCACTCACCAGATTTAACACCATTCTCCGAAGACAGCCCTTTTACCCACAAAAATAAAACTTTCATCAATACAAGTAAAATGTAAATAAAACTCATGCTACACAACAATTTGCTACATAATTACAATGATATTTTACAAATAAATATGAATAACTAACTAAATATAAATTTACCAACAAAAATAATGATACTGATAAATGATAATACCGAGGTATAAATAATAATTAATATGAAAAGGAAAAATGAAACCCAATCAAGAAGGAAAGTCCACCACCAAAACTGATAAGCAAAATGCAATTATGAATTATTACCTTCGCGTCTTTGTCTGGAGGAGTCGAAGGTCTTTCTTTTCTTGACGGTCATCTTTTCGCATATTTTGACGTGTTTGGCGAGGGATTGTGGGACGAAGGTTCTGCCGCAGACTGGGCACGGGCTGAGAGGGAGAGGTCCTGCAGGATCGGGGGGTACTGGGGCGATGGGATGGGTGGGCACCGGCGGGGAGGGGGGCGGTCCGGCACGGCTCGGCGGGGGGGTCCGCATGAGCGGCCGAAACGAGTCATTGTTGGCCGGCGACGCCTCCCCCGCCGGTTCGGGCGACGGCGATCGCGAAGACTTCGAAGATTGCTGCTGTTGGTGTTGTCGTTTATCTGGAAAGATGGACGTTAAATTTCAGTATTCAGATCAGGACTTCAGGATGTCTTGGGGAATCAAGGACTGATGTGGGAAATCTGGTAGGATTTGAAGAAATATCTCTTCATGGAGACTCATTTAGCCACAGAATCTACTCGGCTTGACTACAAAAAAGTCCAACCAGATAGTTTTTCCGGGACTGAGGGCAACATGACTTGCCTAGGGAGTCTTCTTACTTCCATTGAAATAAAAATTTTAACCATGGTTTTTTAACCCTACTATGGTCAATTGGTCATGTAGCGTTATTGCTTGCCAGATCCCATTCCCTTGCCAATCGAGAGAAATAAGAATTCCATATGCTTTGATAGGAAGACCAAGATTAGAGATAGCCTAGGTATATTTTAACCAGACTGTTATAGATATAACAGTGTGGTATCATAAATAAGATATTTTTGTTAAAGCAAATTTTAATATAGCTGATAAAATGTAAAATACACATTACACAGATATAATGACGAGCAAATTCATTACACTGTTTTTTTACTATCACTTTATGACGGTTTACTATTTTACGAGTATAACCATGAAAATCTAACAAGAATACAAGACTTTGTAGGTTATTTGTTGAAGCCTTTGCGTGACCTTCGCAAGTACCTTTATGACCGCGACGACTCTACGTTTTTCTCAGCTCAACGAAAAACAAGATAATAAAAGCGTCTAGATAAAATAATTTGCCTCAGCTATTATAGATACGACAGAAGACACAGAAATAAGTAATACCTACTTATGTAGCTAGAGCAGAAATCAATTCATATTTTTTCCGTAAAAGGGTTATGTGAGAAAACATTGTGTCTTCCACACATACCAGAGCAAAGGGATTATTTTATAATCAACGATTAACCTGATTAGCGAAAGAATTTTATCGGTGAAATAAGATCGACCTTCACAGGAAAAATGAACTACAACATGAAAGGAATAAAAATAGTTTGTCCTCGCAGAGTTCAAACTTGAAGGCTAAAGGCTATTGATAAGAGACCAGGTACAAAACCAAAACGCTTAAAATATGAAATAATTACACCAGGAATGGTAGTGTCAAACGCATTCAAGGGCGCGTGGTAAGTTAAACATGACGCAACCAGCGACCACAACCTCCATATTGATTAGGTAAAGTTACCTAGAGCACGCGATCGGACCTACGCTTTTTTAATTTAGATCGATTTAAAACATGAAATATTATAGCTATATCGCATGAGTACCAACTGTTGAAGCGGTTATGGTTGACGTATCCATGAATGAATTAGACGTAGGCGTAGAATTGAGGTAGAGAATTCTTGACCTTAAGGTTGATTTCATTATAATGCATTACGTTTAACCTCAGAATATTTTAAGTAGAAAGCCAAAAGCATAATGTGTGCTCGACTGATTGTGACTCTACCATACTTGATGAAGGGAAAAGTTAGACAGATTTCAGCCAAAATTCAACCGCGTAATAAAATTTTGTAGTTATGGCACAAGATGACGCACGCTGATCTTTTTTATCAGATAATACTACCATTAGGGACCTAGATAACTCCAGTAAGAAAGCAAGAAGCACTGGTTTAAAATCCCGTCTTGTTAAGTGGAGAGAAGATTACTCACTTGTTAACACTGGTCGAGTTGGACGATTGGATAATTAACCACTCTTATGTTATTTAATCGTATTGAAACTGCTTGGCAAAAGGGGCAATTAAAATCAAGTCTTTGGTGTAATCAGTCAGCGATTACTAAAATACTGAGAAGCGTTTTTCCAGTAGTTCAAAGAAAATTCTAACATCATTGTTTTCTCCTATACTAAGAATTTCATTAGAAGCATGTACAACATTTACAAGTTATGCAAATAAAAAACCGTGAAATATATCTGCGAAAAGTTTGCTTGTAGGTAATCTGATCCCATTAGCATAACAGCGTTCTCTTGAGGATATTATACTAAGAAAGCTAATAGAGTTACAACTGTGTGTTTTAAATCAGGCGAACTCCTCGTAATGGACTCTGCTAATTAATTCTAAGTGGACGTTGAGTGACCGCTTCCTTCGTAATCGCATTCATATTACGATCGCTATTCCGGTTTCGTTGACACCTATGTTTATGTTATGCTTATTTTGTATGAGTTTGGAATCCAATAGGCGACCTTGATCGGTCAAAATACGTTTAATGGTAAAAAAATATGAAGGATTTTGTATATTTTATAGCGTACAACATGATCATCCTGCAGGTATTGGAAAGGAATTTTTATTGCCTGATTAAATAGTCGTACTGTTGGTTTTCTTAAATTCACAACTAATCAAATGGGTATTGACCCGTTATAGATTTTGTTTCTAGTTTAATTGATTCCCAAACCCCTTCTCATTTTAGGAGTCATTGGATGCAAAGAGGAGGAAGCGAGGATCGTCAGAGCAAAGTGCAATGGGATTGATGCCAGTATGCACTGGCGAATCAGTTGATGAATGGCATTTTAATCGATCGGGGGTGATTGAACGACATTAATTTTGCTGCTGAATGTGTATACTAAACACTAGAGATTGTTAAAGGCACTTTAGGGAAATTTATTTGCGGTGGTAAAGGAGGACTGAGTGAAGTCAACATTGAAGCTCTTTTAAAAATGGTTGCTAAAGAAACAACTTGCTTAGAAAAGGTATGGAAAATAAGCGATTTCCAATCATATCTCAAGGTCTTTGGGGCTCTAAAATTTACAAAACCGTTGAATTAAATGGTGTGGGTGTTTGAACTCGGGCGCTGATCGGCGCGGGCGCATCCCAATCGAGGGCGCTTGAGTGGGGCGAGCGCGCACGCGCCGACTACTAATTGACTTTAACCGGATCGGGTGGAACGGTTCTCGCTCAAAATAGGAACATCTCGATACATAATGGAGTACAATGCTTTATAACATAAGCTAACACATAAAAGTTGAAAGCTTGTTTTACGGTTGTTTACTCTTCGATTCGTTCTGACAATTTAAAAAATTACTCGTCTTCTTTTCTTGAATACAGAGCAGACCTCTGTCTGTATTGTATTATTTGATCATACGTTTAGTATAGTTATGTAAAGACTCAAACATACTCGTACATAAGTGATTAACATTAAGCAGTCTAGCTATTATCCAGACATGATCTTTAAATACTAAAAATGAATTGATTCATATTATTCCAGCCTGCACCTGCGCATAATTCGGGTGTTTATTCTTATCGCGTCAATGCGACGTGACTCAAAATTCAGATTTTATCGGACGATTTCGCAAATATGACCTTTCCGAGAAGAGATTCGCCGTTCCCAATGCTAAGGGCATAAATCGAGTATTCGGCTCGCGGCACGGTCATGCGTGATACGAACGTCAATTACCGGGGCTTTTAATTTGCCTTTTAATAAGCGCACCGCAGTCTGCTGAAGACGCCGACTGACTAAATCACAAAGCTCACAAATCACAGCGCGACATAAGGCAAAAACAGTTGAGATTGATTATAATACTCTTTAGAAGATAAAGAAAACAGTGGCGGCATTGAAGATGGGCGGATCAATAACCCTCTTTATGTGGATGATTTGTGGACGAGTAACGGTGACTTTCCAATTTAAGAGCTAAATAAATGTAACTTACAGGTATTCTTGTTTGCCATATCATTTCAGAGTTGATCTGCAGCTATAGTGCATATAAAACTCTTGTATGTATGTGGGATGCTTTTTTAAACAACAAGCATCAAGATCATGATTCAGATAACGTATTCAAATACAAAGATATTTTTGTCTGGTCACAGTTAAATTAAATATAATAGAATTTACCATTTAATTGTCCATTGTGGAGAACATGACTCGGTCAAAAAAAATGCACAAATATGATGATGACTTGGTCGAATTTTTCAATTATTTTATAACGACTCGCTTCGCCCTGAATACCTCCTACGGCGACACAACGATTCATAATCAGGAAAGCAACTAGCTTTTGATATTGAGCCGGATTCTTCTAGAGATAATCAAGTTTGCTTATCTAATGTGTCATCAGTCGTGTGGAGATGGATAGCCTATTATTAAGGGGAAAGTCATGTAGAACGTTTAGCGAAACGTAATCGCTACGTTTATTTTAATTCATAATACATAATCTTCAAACATAATCAGCTTAACACGTGTGGGCTTCGTCAGACAGTGTGTTTAATAGTGTACAATTACAAAATCCCCGTACTTTAATAGACAAGGGATATTAATTAGCATAATAAACAAAGGAAGAAACGTTAACCATAATTTTGACTAAAAATATCATCACATCACCGCCGCCTACGCCCCGCCCTACTACGGTAAGGAAACACTTTGTCAAACGAAAGATTGGTTTCTTGAACATCGTGCATTAGTAAGCATCAATTATAAAAGCTAACAATATAACTACGGCCTGAGGGTGCAGAGCCTGTAAAACAGTATAAGTTTTCGAGGGGAAGACAGTGCAAGGTAGCGCCCGGTACGATTAGGACACCCTGATTCTTGTAGGTGTTTCCACGGAGGGAACATTTATGTGCAGGTATGATAAATAGACGAAAATACTTGTAAATTAAATTCACTGTTGACAAACCGTCCACTGATCGAATACGAACAGAATCATTTCATGCATCCTGTATAGGAAAATCCAATGAAAGATAAATGAGGCGAGCCATGGACTACTATACCATATAAGAAAGTGAGACTGGCATACAAAAATGGCAAAACAATGCTCGGAATTCTAAGGCGACGGCATGTAAATACAGTACAATACGGTTGCACGGTTTTTGCCATAACAGCAAACAGTTAACACAGAAGATATTTAGATAGGTACCGCGGAGATTGAAGCTTGCGGTCTGTTTATAGGAGTTTTATTCTATTAATATTCTGGTGGGCCTACAAACCGGATAGCCAACGAAAAGACGCGGCAGTTAAACTAACTAATGTTGCCGACGTATTCCTGTCAACACCTTTTTAGTTTCTAAAACTAAGATAAGCCATTCCCTTTGACGGTTACTTTACTCGGAATAAAACTAATTTCGGCGATATTCCAAAACTATTAGATGATGTAATGTTTAGATTATAGAAGAAAGCGTGTCTATATTATGAACTTTGATTATGAACCACAATTCGCGTGAAGAACGCAATAAAGCACAAAATTACTTCCTTCGAACAAACGTTGCCGATGCAGATTACAATAGTAACAGTTATTACAAACCAGTTTTATTAATATTCGGTGGTACGGATTATGCCTATTAAATAATATTATGTATAGTTATAGAAAGAATTGTTTCGTTAAATTTACTCTTTATACTATGTGAATATATAAAATTTATTTTGGAACCTTGAAATTAAAATTTGCAATTCGCAAAATACTGAAAATTAAGACTTATGGATTAAGAGAAAGTCTACCTTGCAGTGGCATAAAACATTTTCTGAATGATGGTGATGTTAATCCTACTGGAAGGAACTAATCTTGCCAATAAGGCCTAGTAACACTATAGAAAACAATAGCTAAATCACAACAGTTGATCGCAGTTACGACATACGCAAATAGGGACAAGTCAAAAGTAAGCTTGATATGACAACTTCCCATATGGATTCATTGTCGATCAATCTCTTATCCACTGGTCACGAAGCCGTTTGACGTGAGAATACTTCCATAGAAAGTTTCAAAGAGGGAGCAACTATCTCAAGAATCTCTACATAATGTGATGGCAGACAGTCTCACTGAAAAGGTTAAGTTAGAACGTGTCCGTGAGAACCGACATATGCAAACAACTGGTGCGAGAGATAAATTTGTAGTTTACTTACTCGTTTGCGTCTCTTACGTAAATAAAGGTCAAGTGAACTTAGAGAACCCATTTGTTTTTTGTCGTAACTTTCGTTGTACATGATCTGGAATTTGAAGTAAAAGGTACTGGCATTTGTGATTTGAAAATTAAGAATACTCAGTGAAAGTAACGTGAATCATATTACCAAAGGCCTTGCACCAATGAACAAATAGAAATCTGTTCTATCTTCACGCTCACCGCTGTCAGCGTCGATTCCGTGCTATGCGAGGCCTATGAAAACTAATATTGTGTCTCAAATAACGTCTGGGAGCCAGATCACTGCCAATATTCATTTACTTGAACATATTCGGTTTGTTCGACCACAATCGACTTTTGCGTCCACATTCTCATACGGCGAGCAAACTCATTATTGTAATTGTAGTCACAATTTTCACTTCAGCTATTCAAGATCATTGAATGATAGTTCTTTGCTCAAGTGTTTTGTGGGGTTCGAATAATTTGTCACCAATTTTTTTTGTTTAGCCACAACTGTTCAGTTAACTATTCTATTAAAAAGTTTCAGTCAACCGGTTAATATACTGTAATGGTTAAAAATTACACCTGATTGCGCTTCGGAAATCTTGGACTACAAAGTCAAACAATAGTGTGACGTCAGAACTTGATATTTGACCTGCACACGGCTCCGAACCGATAGTAAAAACAATAATCACATACAAGTCTGGTAGTGAATCTTTATAAAGTCAAATCAATGTCAGGGTTGACTAATAAAATGAGGATAGTTCAGGACTTTTAGGAGATTTTGCTTTCAAGTTAGAAAGTTCCTACGTTATGAAATGTTGTATTTTGAAGGCAAGTTTCTAATACTAATGAAGTTTTAAAATGGAAACGCTGGACATATTGCTTAGCGCAAAATTCGAGATTAGAGACCAATAATTTACCTCCATTTTCGAAAATATTCCTTGAAGTCTGTGGGATTATAAAGTTGGAAAAAATAACAGAATGACGTCTACCAGATACACCCTCGGATGATAAAGAGCACTCTACAACAAGAGTATTTTTTTAAATAAGATAGAATCTTAAGTACCATAACATCACGAGCATGTTGTTCCCACGATTATGAGATGTCTCAAATGTCAAGACAACATAATGATTTTGATGAAATTGCACCAAGTAAGATGTCTGATGATCTGACAACTGGTCAAAGTGATTGATGGGGTTGTGATGTCATCAAGTGAGAGGAAAAATTGCCCTTACAAATTATTTAGTTAACACTTTTGTTTACAGTTAAAACTTACATAAATAATTATTATAGTTAAATAACGCGGAGAGAGTAGATAAAGAGTTATTTTTAATTATAAGTAATCAGTGTTGGCGCCTAATTAATGGATGATTTTTATAAACAAGTAGGATTTTGCGGAACCTTCAGTCATTTCGTGTTTTTTTACAAGCTTTATATTGACTTCACTTGTTATGTCTATTACGTCCTTGACACGACCGGTAATATTGAATAAGTATCACCATGGAGTTAATTAAGGCGNTGAATATTTAAAGATTTCTGAGAGGACTGGGTACAGGGTAACCCCTCTGGAATCAAAGTGCAGTAATTGTCAAAAAATAAACCAATTTCAGAACTTACAAACAGACACTTTATCAAAACTTTTGTATAGTCATAATTGGAATTTTCATTCATTGGAAAATACGCATAGATTAAACCCATTTTGACTAATTGATATTATTATAATTATATCTATAATATATCTAAATATAATTCATCATGTTATTATTATGTAGATAAGCTTAGTACTTACTAAGTACTATCGGCCACTCATTCAAGCTACTCATTTCCGGTCATGTTGTCTCATTCTCGTCAGAGCGAGAGAAAAAACTGAAATGGGTAGCTGGAACTGTGAGTAATAAATTATGTAGAGACGGAGTCAAATGATTGAGAATTGCTTGTGTTGTGTACGAGTGTGTTCATCACAATAGTCCAGTGGCATCGCAGCGAGGGGTTTGAATCCCTCGGATCTCGAGTCGGCCAGCCCGACACGTTTCACTGTTGGGCTATAGTCGCCTCAAACGTACTGTTTTAATATAAATGTTTTTTTTAGGCCTCGAGGGCTTTTTTATTGTGGCTAAGTAGACCATTTAAAAGTAGTGTCGCGTGTGGCTCCCTGCTGTTTAAAGGTGTAATAGCGATCTAAGCTCATCTTAGAGTACATTTTGATGTAGAGCGTTTTAAAAGTTTAAAAATTGTGCCTTAATTATGAGAAAGTGTTCCTAGCCAAGTTTGATAGAGTCAACTACGCTGGTGTAATACTGGTGATTGGCTAAACTGGTTACAATACACTGGCATGAGCCCACTTCAAGTTAAGTTCTACCTAGTAGGCCAGTAGAAATAGAGTTGAAATCGGATTTATCTAATTCCTTAGAAAATCTTTTATTGTTATATTGGTTTCATTAGAATTTTCATTTCGGTGGATTTTGCTTACACAAGTAGCATTATGCGGTCTTACGATTATATCTAGTAAGGATGGTTATATAGGGTTGGAAGTTGTGTGTGCATCGAATAGGACCAAATTCATATTATGTTTTGGACAAACCGTTCTCGTGCTAATGTTCGACAAAGTAGGACATAACGTTCTTTATTGACCCTCTCCACGTCCAGTGGCTCATTACCCGCAGGCTCCTAAATTTTTACAATAGCCGCCTCAACCAGCGTATTCCTCTCAAGGCTTGCGAGCTGGATGCGCCTACTCATCCCAGCCGTTCCTTAACTACGGTACCTGTGCCCCTTCCTTGCACTCTTCTGAATGACTCTATGTTCTCTACTGTGACTGCTCCTCTTCCTTCCACCTACCTACTGCCTACTGCCCAGTCCAAAGTCCCACACAAAACAATCAACAGCAACAGTTACGTAACATTCTGTATACTAAGTAACATTAGAAAAAATATTTTTCTTTTCCAAAACAGCCTATTTTAAGCTAGAGCTGAAAAACCATTTACTTTCCATAAAATTGTAGGTAAGGCCGTGGCCAACCGGCTAATCTGGGAATCATTGGGTGAGTGAGGCCTAAGCTTAGCAGCGGATGACTGAAATTAATGATGATGATAATCACATAATGGCATTAGTGTATTGGTGTAGTTTTATGATAGGTAAGTTCAATACGAGAAACAATAAACAAACATTCTTATCTATACTTATAATAAATCTGTAGAGAGATCAATTCTGTACATGAAATATATTTTCAAAATAACTATCAGGGGGTAATTAGTAATCGATACTGATGCCAAAAATGCAATTAGTAAAATTTTTGTCTGTCTGTCTGTCTGTCTGTCTGTCTGTCTGTCTGTCTGTCTGTATGTTCCTTATAGAAACAAAAACTACTCGACGGATTTTAACGAAACTTGGTACAATTATTCTGCATACTCCTGGGCAGGTTATAGTATACTTAGGAATTCCCACGAGAACGGGATTTAGCGGGAAAATCCTTCTGTATGAAAAATCTAAACCGCTTAAGTTAGGCGCTTGAAATTTGGCATGCAGGTACCTTAGTAAACTTAAAGCTTAGTTACAACAGAATATTGCAAAATTCCTACGGGAACGGGAGTTAGCGGGAAAAAACATTTGTATGAAAAATCTAAATCGCTTAAGTTAGACGCTTGAAATTTGGCATGCAGGTACCTTAGTAAACTTAAAGCTTAGTTACAACAGGATTTTGCAAAATTCCCACGGGAACGGGAGTTAGCGGGAAAAAACATTTGTATGATAAATCTAAATCGCTTAAGTTAGACGGTTGAAATTTGGCATGCAGGTACCTTAGTAAACTTAAAGCTTAGTTACAACAGGATTTTGCAAAATTCCCACGGGAACGGGAGTTAGCAGGAAAAAACATTGGTATGAAAAATCTAAACCACGTAAGATAGATGAAGGGAGTAAAACGGGATCCACGCGTACGAAGTCGCGGGCGGCCGCTAGTTTATAATATAAGTATTATTAAAATGTTGTATTATTTACAAAAAAGTTTACAGTTCATAAAAAAATAGACACTGATAGAATTTATGGATGAATTTAATTCTTCCTAATGTTTTTGAAGAATGTAATTAACTAACTATTCTTTTTTCTTTGATAGGCAAAAGAAAGTAGACCTATGTATTGGCGTCTGGGTAGGTACTAAGCGTGGTGCGACCAGGAAGTCTAGGTACATATTATCACTCCCATTCTGGCACTGCATTTGCTTGATTATGTATGTTTAATCTCATAAACAAATAAATGAAAAGTAGACATTTTTATAATAATAATTCATTTAATCGAATGTCACTATATCTATTTCTTATCGGTTCTCGCTTATCTAGTTAGTGAACTGAGACACGCGCACATTGACGCCAGGGAATTCGCCAAGCGCGCATTCGTGCCCGAACGAGCAGATGCCGACTTGCACGCCATGGTAGAAGACTGGCCCGCCAGAGTCCCCGTAGCACTGGTCGCGACCTCCCACGTCCAGTATACCGGAGCACAGCATGTTGTCAGTGATCGTGTATGGTATAGGCACGCCGTTAACCATTCGGCTTGCAAATTCCTGTCTGCAGATTTATTTAATGCTTAATCTAATAATGAAACGATAAGTAGACTTTCTTTTATTAGTTCGTTTAATTGATTTATCAATATCTTATATCCTCATAAATTTATTTCCTATCGGTTCTCGCTTATCCAGTTGGTGAACTGAGACACGCGCACATTGACGCCAGGGAATTCGCCAAGCGCGCATTCGTGCCCGAACGAGCAGATACCGACTTGCACGCCGTGGTGGAAGACTGGCCCGCCAGAGTCCCCGTAGCACTGGTCGCGACCTCCCACGTCCAGTATACCGGAGCACAGCATGTTGTCAGTGATCGTGTATGGCATAGGCACGCCGTTGATCACGAGGTTTGCGAACCGCTGTCTGCAAATCTCCTGGTTCACAGTGTACACTTGCACGTGACGTAGCTGCTCTGATTGAGACGTGAAGTTGCCGTACTGAAAAATACATTGTTTTTTTAGTTATTATTTTTAGTATTATTAGGTTTTACGAGCAAAAAAGGTGTGTAGTGAAGCGATATCAGCTCTATAATCTAGCTACTTAAATGTATTATAACTAATTATTCAGCTCAATATTTGTCGTAATGCTTATCTTGAGAAAATTGGAAACAATAACAAATTCGTTAATTCATCGCGCTGCGACTTCATCCAAGTAGATTTTGTGGACGAAGATTTACATTGTGTTCATACAATGTTGTACCATGTTATGGTTTTTGAGTGATGGCGCAATGAGCGTCCATGCTTTCGAACTTCCGCAGTGTCATGACGTCACACGCGCGATTGTTTATAGCCCTATCAGCCTATCAGCCCAATGGAGTGATTTAGAAGAACATACCTGAGTCCATCCCCAGCCAGTAGCCCAGACCGCTTGATTATCAGCAAGGTTGTAGTTGGGACCAGCAATCAGGGCAGGTCTTGAAGTAGATGTGACGGGAATGATGCCGGTAAGCCAAAGGATCGACACGTCATTGTCTGGTTGGGCTGGCCAGTTGAAAGCGTAGCCGGGATGGATGATAATCCTTTCAATAGTGTAGACAGTCCCATTCGAGCTTCTGTATGAGGATCCCACACGTACACGACGACCTGCTGGAATAGTGACTCTGGAAAAAAGTAAAATTATATTTGCATCCGTAGTTAAGAGTATTGGCGGTCAAGCTGTAGATTTTGACTACACAGGAGTTGCAACGGTGGGTAAAAGAGGTGGGAATACTTAGTCCCGTGCTAATGCTCTGATGCATTTTAGGTATAGGCAGGGAAATAAATTGAATTTGCAAACTTAGTATATTGTGAGCAGTCCTTTTGAGAAGAAATGTTTTACACCAAAACAGCGTTAGCTTCGATAGGCACATACATAAAGAACCCCCAACGGACTATCCAAATCTTGTTGAAAATTGATCTAATCGAAATTAGGTTAAATAACAGCAGTAGTTACTTACTCAGTACAGTGAGCAGCAGTCAAGATGGCCCTGTTGTTCAGAATGGACCCACCGCAGTCCTGTCCATAATGGTTGCCCCAGACCCTCAGCAGAGCCACCATCTCAGGGTACTCCTCGATGGTCGTGAGGGACCCTCCGACGATCCTCTCGGAGGTCTCGGTGGCTTCAACATAGATTTAAATTTAAATTTTAGACTGTAAAGTCATGTCTTCAAAGTTAAGATTCGTGTGATAAGATGTAGCAATATTTATTTGTGGATTATTTGTAGCCTAATCTCGTGTACGAAATTGTCGTACAGTCAAGTAGCACAGTTTCCCACGTTTTCTATAAATATCAGAATAGCGGGGTTACTCCGGAAAAAGTTATCCAAAGTCTTGAATGTAGCCATCCCTCTCACGCAAAACGAGATGACAGCATGAACGAAGATGACAGATAGAAACATAACTAAGTTAACAGAGTTTCGGAGTAGCCCCAAGTAGCCCTCCAGGAAGGCACGTGAACACTAATGCCACCTAATGCCTCAATTTAAGAATTTTTCAGATAATTCTCACATCCTAACACACAAAACGAAGCCATAAATATAGCCTTGTCCAGGAGAGCGAATACGCCGCGAATCCTACGCGCGAACACGATCGTATTGTATGACGCGATTTACGCGCGAATTCTCGTGCGTGTCTTGTGGACACTCATATCTTGCCATCGCGCGTATGATTCTACGCGCGTAGAAGGCAAGGCAAGGCCTTAAAATATTAATAAGTAGGTACACTGCACAAATCTTTACCTGCTGCCACCGCCAATGTTATGGCGAAAACAATAAAGGATCGCATTTTGACCGAGAAATAGATTATAATTTTGATAACTTTCCGCTTTTATACATAAACTTTGCTCAACTATCATTTCCTTTTATCTTTTATCTACACACTAATTAAAACATAATAATTATTATCAATTATCTTTATTTGTGGGTATTATTTATCAACTCATACATCAGGACGGATTTCCCTCTGACCCGAGTTCCTAATCTTTATCAGCACGTCTTGTTGATTACACAATAACATTAAACGTAATAGCACAGTAATAGTCCTTTAATCAGTGCCAATAGATTTTGGCAATCTTTAGGCCGATTATTATTTACTTATACCAAGCTTTGTAGAAGAAGAAGAAGAGCCTGGATGCGGGCAGCGCAGGACCGTTCATTGGAAAACCTTGGGGGAGGCCTTTGGCCAGCAGTGGACGTCATTTGGCTGAAACGAACGAACGATACCAAGCTTTGTAACATGACCCTACATAGTAATTTACGTTAGTGTTTTTATTCTATTGCTGATGGAATTGTGTACGTTACTCCAGCTGGAAAGTAGCTCCTAGAGTGATATGAGTAGAACGTATAATTAGTTCCCAACATGGTGTAAATGTGCGCCGAATTAGAGATTAGTGCGTGCTGTCGTTTTGGTACAAAACGAAAAAAACGATTCCTGCTGGAGTAACGTTGTTCTAGCCCTTCTGACCCACCGCACTACCAAACCACACTACCAGTAGTGTCGTGGGGAATATTTATTCCCTTCTGCACTACCAAGCCAGTAGTGTCGTGGGTAACATACATTTTCATTCCCATCGACACTACTACCATAACTAAATGTAAAATTTGTAAAATGTTGGATTGTTTTATAATAAATTATGTTTATATGCAACCCTAACCTCGGTACAAATTTGCAGTTTGACGGAATTTACCTACTGAAAAAAAAAATATTACCTAAAAGGGCTTATACCTATACAGGGTGTTAGGTAAATGGGTATATGAGCCGACACTAGACCATGTTAACATGGTCTTATAAATGGTATGGTGAAGTCAGAAATTTGATATCATCATTTTGATTTTTTTAATTTTCATACAAAATAAATTTTATAAAATCCGATTTGTATGAAAATTAAAATAATTAAAATGAAGATATCAATTTTCTGACTTCACCATACCATTTATATGACCATGTTAACATGGGCTAGTGTCTGCTATACCCATTTACCTAACACCCTGTATAACTTAGCGTGAAAGAAAAACAAAAATTACATTATTTTTACCCGACTGCGGCAAAGCAAAAGGAGTTATGATTTTGACAGGCTATGTATGTATGTATGTATGTTCATCTATTCCCTNCCATATTAACATTAATTAAAAATACAGCAGGTTCTTCAACCGAAATAAACCTTTAATGCGCGATAGGACCACCATTAATTCATTAATTACAATATTTATAAGATATTAACTAACGTCGACCGTCAATGGCTTAAGTTTGCGAATAATAATAACAAGATAATGCGATAAAGATGTACATTATGGAATATCATCGATCATTTTGATTGAATACAGGAAAACTTCTAAATAACCTTGCCGACGCCTCCTATAATTACGGAGGCACGATGGAAATCTCAAAATATAACCATCTACAAAATATACAAGCGTACGAGGGGCGGCTGAAAAGTTTTGAGCCTAAGTATCTTCAAGTGCTATTATTGACTCGCTTTCAATTTATTTAATTAGCCAATAACCTCCTTAGTATATGTACAAAGTTTCATTTCATTAGCGTCATCACGCTTTAAGTAATTAATCAGTAAACATCATCATGTCTCAGTTATCCGCGTAATGTACGAAATCGAAGTACACAGTTGTCATAAAACTCCTCAAAAAGAGGAACAAAACGCTGACGGTAACATTTGAAGAGATGTCTACAGTTTATGGGGAGTCTGGGCCTTCATTTGCCATCATGAAATATTGGATCCGATAGTTCAAGCATGCCAGGGAGCCTCTAAAAGATGACCGCAAGTCAGGGCGGCCAGATTTCGCCATTAACGAATAAAATAATGAAAACTTAAAAAATCTTGCTTTAGAGATCAGCGAATTAAGTTGTGACAGATAGCTGAAACCATAGGCATTAACAAAGAACGTAACGGCGATATTTTTCATACTCATTTGCACATGAAATAGGGGTGCGCGCGATGGGTGCCAAAAATGCTCTCGCCGCTCGACAACCAGCGTCGAGTCACAACTTCGCAGGAGTTTTAGGACATCTTTGACCATAATTCTAACATTTTTTTGTCTCACATTATCACTATTGATAAATAATAGATCCGGCAGTACGATCTAGAGTCAAAATAAGACTCACTGCAACGGATTCAAAAGGGAAAACGCCGCCGCGGAAATTCAAAGTGGAGCGATCGACACCTAAGTTCATAGCCACTATTTTTGGGATTGTTGAGGAATTTTATTCATTGACTACCTACTTAAAAAAAACTACAATAAACGGGGATTATTATGCTGTACTGTTGATAGGAGTGCGTCAAGTGGTTGTTGAAATATTAAGAGGCAAACTGGCGAAAGGAAATCTGTTACTGCAAGACAATTCAACCGCGCACACCGCGCATGTTGCATGGCTTACCCCGGGTAAAACTGGATTTTAAGAAATTAATCACCCACCACACAGTTTAGTCCAATTCTCTAGCTATTTTGTCTAATTCTCAAATTGGAAAAAAGACCTCCAGGAACGAAGATTTTTGAGTGACAAAAAAAGGAAGGCGGCGATAAAGGCTCATTTCGAAGGCAAAGATTGCGAATTTTTTTTCAGTAGGTTAAAAGCTCTTTTACACAAATGTAAGAAGTCCGTTGTAGTAGAGGGAGATTAAATAGAAAAATATATTTTTTACACTTTTCTATCGGCATTTTTAATACCCTAGGCTCAAAACTTTTCAGCCTCCCCTCGTAAGTTAGACAGAATAATATCTATCTAAATATAAAAGGAGAAACTGACTGACTGACAGATCAACGCACAGCCTAAACGGCTAAACGTAGGCACTTGAAATTTGGAAGGGACGTAGCTTAGGTACCGTAGAGGTGCACTAAGAAAGGAATTCCCGAAATTCCCACGGGAACGTTTTGAATTAGCGGGAAAAACGGGATTCACGCGTACGAAGTCGCGGGCGGCCGCTAGTTAAGAATAAGAAGCAAATTTTATCTAAGTAGGACTCGCAAAGAAATACAAAGACAAGAAACCCAAGACGACACAAAGACAAAACGTGATATTACATTACCAACAAGACATGTCACTCACTTTTTTTGCGACGAAAACTAAAACCGCAGAGCATTATTACAATAGCACAAAACTCACTGAAACCTGTAACTGTTAGAGCTGTATGTACAATACTGAACGCGAAACAATAAGCGTAAGTAGGTTTTCTGTGTCCATACTGTAGCCGGCCGCGTGCTTATCAGCGTTACACTAACTTGCGCGTACGCAGAAAACGCTCTCAGCAAATACGGTGAGTTGTGAGTTATGTTATGTCAATGTCTCTGATTGTTTTAATTTGGCGTCTGTTAATCGAAAAAAAAATTACACAGGTCATTTTAATTCGACTGCTTTAGAACAAGGTATTTTTATTGGATCCACGACTTGAGTTATTTAAGACATGTTTAGTTCACAGTAACAGGATTTAACAACGATATCTTTGGCTGGAGTTCAGATAAAATAAACTGGGAACTATGAGCAGAAACTTGCATTAACCAAACCGATTTTAACGACTGCTTTGCAAATTGAGAACACGTGTTGCGAAATCACTTACACCCATCTTCTCACCCCATTTTAAAGGGCTTTTTAAGATCCGGGATAGCCGTTGAAGAGCAGCTGTATATCACACGAAGAGCCTCTTTTGTGAGCGGTAAAAAATCAGGCAGTTGCCACAGCTGCCAGTACTTGCATGAGGGAATGCATCGTACTCTGCTCGCATTCTTGAGATGAACAAAAAAATTCAAGACACAAACTATCGAGCTATCTGTGAGCGTTTCGCTGGTTTAGAAATATCTGTATCATGTTCAAGAGAAACAAGCTGACGAGCCAATTTAAAATTAATTTATGTGAAATAAATTATTGGTAGCGAAAAAAGAAAACAACACTGAAAACGAGACGAACGTCATGTTATGCATTTTCAGAGTTACACAAGAAAGAGTTATAAATACTGAGTTTTATGAAGGTATTATGCAAATTCAGAATGTCCTACACGTGACAAAACTCTCAAACAATACTCAGTTTTGTTTGTATTTGTTAGTTATTGTTTCCACGCCTTTCAAGAAAAAAAAAAAGATCTGGAGATTTACTATGGCTGAAGAACCAGTAAAAAATAACGTACCTTTCTTGGAACTAAATAGTGATTTAAGTTTTGATAGGGTCCTCTTCTTCATTGTTCCGTTGATCTCACGTTGGTGCACCAGTGTCACAGGCAGCTGTTGTGGACATTGGTTCACAACAGACAGAAATATACGCGGCACTGCGTCCTCAAGTTTTTCAGGCGTTCGAGCTTTTTGCTCCTTTTGCCGCTCTTATTTCCGTGGTACGAAAATAGGTCCAACGAAACACTTGCACCGGCGCAGACGCATCAGTCATACGTACATCACGTTATATCACTAAACCGCAATTAAAACTTGAACTTTTGAACCACAAAAATATAAAAAACAACAACAAATATTACTAAGTCTCACACACACTCTTTATTGCACTTTTTCCAATGTGTGTTGCCGATTTCCAGTTATCTATTCACCTCTTTTTATCAGGCATTATCAACAACAAGCAAGGCAGATAACGCGGCGCGTCGAATAAAATAAAATCAAACATAAAATTACACGCACGAGTTTATGGTAAACGCACGAACTGAATACTGAGCGCCGAACGTTTACAATTCGTAAATAAGATAATGTGTCAGTCGCGACAGGCCCGTATCAAAGGACCGACAGTTACACAAGTTGCAGGCCGTTTATGACCAAATGGGCAATTACGCGTACGGGCACAGCGATCCTAAATGCTTCAGGCGGGAACCATCGCGCTGACGGCTATTCTTGGGCGTGCTGCGAACACAACTAAACGCGGTGGCGCACGCGCAACATACGAATAATGGGGAGCTGACCGATGTCGGTACTGACATAAAAATTGATACAAAACTACGAGCCCTCTTCCGTTAACGTAGTCCCGTTTCCGTCCCAACCCAATCAAGCGGCGAAATGAAATACAATCGACTAGTAGAGGAGACACCGTTTGAACATTTTCAATGGCGGAGTGGTGAGAGAACCGGAGACAACGTATCCGCTGCCTCTTTTAAAAATGGAATTTAACGAATGGCACTTTTGGGAAGTTTGGGAACACTATCGGAGAATGGGTCGGCCCGGCATAAATCACACAAGGGGTGCGAGAAGAATAAAATACTGGGATCACGAACGAAGAAATGAGACAACGTATGCGAAAAAAAAACACCGAAAGAATTTACGGATGACCGGCCCAATAATGTGGGAATTTTAAGTGGATGTGGAGATGCTTATTAAATTATTATGTTACAGATATAAAACACTTTGTATTTTAGTACTTTGATTATTTCAGAACATCTTACCCTGCGGAATAGGCGGCACATCATTTAACGGAAATATTAGCATCCTCTTTAACACGCAACAGCAATTTGCTCCTGGGTCGTATTTGATAATGACTTCCTTGTGGCAAATGTCAAGATGAAATAATAAGGTAGGGTCTGGGAATGTAGCCAAAGCCAACTATCATCATGCACAAATACCCATTTGTTAGTTGAAAAATTTCGTCTCTTAAAAGATCATGAAGGTTTTATGGTCATAGTCAAAAATGGGATGATCCTGGATGACCTACTTAAAATTATAACAGCCGATTGAATATTGCATTTTGTCAATAAAGTTGTACCATGACATGAATAGTTTAGTCGCTAACAAGCGAAGCGTGTTGTGTCAGTGGTATGTTTACACATCAAATATTGTTTAGATGCCACACCGGACCGCCTGGGGAGCGGCAAATGCGGCAATTTCGACATGTGCATTGTGTACACGACGAGCGCTTTACAGACGATGTGTGAAGAAAGATGAGCGCAAAATATTGGACAGAAACAAAACACGGTTTCATTACGAGTTCACGTTTTTACGTGAGAAGAGCAAAACCTTAGTACAATGATCTTTTGAACCGTTTATGACTGTGTTATATCGTAACGTCACGCAATAAATAACAGCTGCATAATAGAAGATTACTTCGCGTCATTCAAAAATATTTATAAATCATGCTTAGAAGAAAAGTGGACCCGTTATACTTGAGTCGCTCTAGTAAATTTTATGGCAATGACCTAATAACAGCCATTGGAATGCGAACGTAATCCAAAGGACGTATTTCAACAAAAAATAATTTAATTAGGCACATTAAACTTAATTATTTTTGTACTGACAACATTTTCTACATATTTAGCAACACATGCGAAGGGCTTAAGTTTTCGAGCGTTAATTCGCGTCTGTATTGGAATTTCAATTTTATTTGCATCATCTATGGTAGAATTTGTGTAAATTATATTATTTCCTATATGGCCATGACAAGTGAAAGAGATGAGAGTTAACAAACTCTGATTTCTGCCACACATGCGGTTTAGCATTGGGTGCAATGGCGCGCGTCTAGAGATGGGTAAGTGCTAATAATCCGATTAATAGCAATTGGCTAGTAACGGATAAAAAGCAGTTATTAGCCATAAATAGCCAATAATAGCCGATTTCAGATGGTAACCCTGCCTAATTATTTACTTCTTAAATGTTTATTCTGATCTGAAAGTACTATTTTATTAATTATTATACCATATACCATGAATGATATCGGCCTAAATCACATACATTATCTCCTATTTTAAAGTAAGTATTAGTTGAAGCAATTGGGTAATAAAGACCAGAAACAACAATGGTTTCACATCAACTAATTAGACAGGAGACAGAGAAAAGTTTGTTTTCTACAATTACCTTATTGGGAATCAAACTCTGGACCAGAGATGATGATGTCAAGCTATATTGATTGCTTTTTGGCTACAGAAGGATAATATAAAAGTAAANGTCGGACCGCTCGCTCACACTCGGGTGAACACACTAGTGCATCAAACTATCATATTATACTTTTCGAGACAGGAATCGATAATTTTTAATTTCATTACAGTTGCGTTTGTTAAAATTATGATTTGATCATATCCTACATTCATTAATTAAACGCATTTTATTATTAAATTACCCAATTATCTATTTCAGTACGTATTAATTAATGTTTTCAATTCCTTGGTGAGAATATGAAGTTGTTAACTTTGATGGTTCATTTAACTTAACGATCTATACAGGCTTAAAAAGAAAAAAGTGATGATCAAATCAAATCATTTATATTTGCGAACATGGGTTTACATACAGTAGGTGTTACAAGTTTTTTAGTATCTCCATTTTCCACCTTTTGGCATGCAAAATTCTGTACCCCCAGTGAAAACGGAGTTAAGTCAAAAATGGTGATTTTTGGGAAATCGCATTTGAAGTTAAAAAAAATCCTGCTTCGTCGCTATTAGAGATNTTAGATCCCTTTTCACTGGGGGTACAGAATTATTATTATAAATAATAAAAATTTTGGATGTCATTGTTTTCTGCAATTCTACTTTCAATAGTTTCGATACGCAAACAAAATGAGTTTTATTATTTTTTTAAATCCCAAAATTACACGTCTTCCAATAAATCATGGTAACACTAGCATCGTCCCAGTGTGTACAGAGCAAGAGGCTACACTGCCACACCTCACCAGACATGCTGCAAAAAGCTCCCTGCCAAATTCGTGCCTTTTTAATTGGCTGTTTATCCCGTTTCAGGCTGTGATCGGTAAATTAACAAAAACAGCTCGTTTTACACTTTAAATTAAAAATCTGACGTTAGCAAAAATTGGTTTCACTAATAAATAATTCGATTCACAACGATTTTTTGTCTACTTACTAGTACTTTATAGCGCTAGTTTTGGTTAAATAATTTATTTTATTGTAATAGATAGATGACCAATCTAGCAGAAATTGATTGTTATAATGGAAGGTTCATTTAGAATGCAATTAATTAAACAAGTTTAGATCGTAACATACTCGTAAGCACTCAATTAAAAGATATGTTACTGTAAAAGCTCGAACTACGGTTAATCTTAAGATTTAAGTGTAAGTCTTAGGATTTACCGACATGAGTTGGTAAATGTAAGTATTTCTGAAAATACGCCGATTTTTTCGAGCTTTTACCATTCGAATTTAATATATGCTAGGTTTTACCTCTGTCAGCTGGATAATGTTGGTTTTAGGAATAAAACAATGAGTAATTCTTAATTACTTACTTTAATCAACTATTAGACAAAACAGGTTGTACATTGACAAATGACATTGGGAACTTTTTGCCCCACTTTTCGAAAAGTAGCGGACACAAACGAAACCTATCACAGATGATACATACTAATATCCAATGAATTTCCGTGCATTTTTTTTTCTCTCGTATATGGGAATATTGAGAAAATTAAGTTTTAATATTTTATTTTATTTTACATTTAGGTAATATTTTTGATGACCTCCGTGGCGGAGAGGCGCACACACCGGTTTTCAAGGTGTGCCGGGCCAATCCTGAGGTCCCGGGTTCGATTCCCGGTCGGGACAATATAGAAAACGATCTTTTCACATTGTCTCTGGTTTGGGTGTGTTGTGGTTCGTCGTTCCCGATTTCCATAACACAAATGCCTTAGCTACTTATTTTGGGTTGGAGTAATATATGAGATGTTGTCTAATATTAATTTAAGTATTTATAATATTTTATTTATTTATATTATTTTATTTATTTTTATTGGTTACTCTGCAATGCCAAACAACATAACATGTAAAAATATCAAATCATTTTAGGCAAATATATTTTCAACTAAGACTCGTCATATCTCAGAATTCCCATATCTCACAACATAGCGCTTTAAGTGAATATACCTACAAGTATAAAGCTTTGAAATAAAATACGTTTCATCTTTGTCCGCCGTGGGGCATTTTCTCATATTAAAGTTCCCAATGTCCTTTCGTTGGTAGTTTTTATAGTAATGTAGGTACATCATATGTTTTTTTAGATTTTTCATTTTCTTATTTTAAAAGATAGAGGGGGTTGTTTCCACTTTGGAAGCGTCTGTCACGCAAACTATTCGGTTTAGAAAAAAAGTATTTTAGAAACCTTGATATAGATGAGCCACGCTGAACTGTCCCGCCAAACTCAATGACAGGGGGGCGCTACCATCGTTCAACTTTATGGTTTCCAACATGGCAAAAATCGGAACCAGCGATTCGGTATTGACGGTGGCGCCCTGCTGTCAATGTCATCGATAGGACAGTTCAGTATTTTGGAACTATATCATTTTTGAAGGCCTATCTATATGATAGAAACCCCACACGTATGTGTTTGATGAAAAAAAAATTTGAGTTTTAGTTCTAAGTATGGGGTGGGGAGCCCCCAATATTTTTTTATTTTTTTTATTTTTGATCAGAATCTTAATGAGGTTCACAGAATACATCTACCTACCAAGTTTCAACAGTATAGCTCTTATAGTTTCGGAAAAAAAATGGCTGTGACATACGGACGGACAGACGGACAGACGGACAGACAGACATGACATGGCCAATCTATAAGGGTTCCGTTTTTTGCCATTTGGCTACGGAACCCTAAAAAGGCTGCGCTCGTGTAATGCGTAGATAAGACCGATTGGTACCTGTCAAAAATGCTTGTTTTGTTTTTCAACATTTGCCGTGCCATTAATGTAAATCCTAAGATTTACCAACGAAATGGTGGTAAGAGTTCGAATCGCAAACCTTTTGGGACATTTACCATTAGGAATTGGTAGATCTTAGGTTTTACTGGAATATCTTAGGATTTACTGCAATTCGAGCTTTTACAGTAACAGATATATTAATACGTATTTGAAGGTACTGTATTTACCCTCACGCGAAAATCATGCAATACAGTAAAATTGATTCATCAAATGCAAAAATTATTGAAAATTTACATACAAAAATGTAATTGCAATGCTCAAGTGAAAGAGCGATTGTAAGTTTAAAGATGCAAATGATACGCCTACTCGTATAGCTTTCATAATTGATGTCAACGATCTCTGCCACACAATCAGCACGATATGTACAAATACAGGGTGTCCATAAAGGGCATGTTGCAACTCTACACGAATATTAAGTTCGCAATGTGAATTTGTTTGAACGAAGTAGGTAATCTTTGGAACAACTGAACAGATTCTGAAAATTCTTTCACCAGTCGAAAGAAAGCTTCTTAAAGTCTTGAGTGACATAGGTTACAACACTGTAATAGAAAACCACGCGGTCAAGAAAAAGCAAGCATTTAATTTAAGACTGTCATAAAAGCCTAAATAAGAAATCCGAGCTAGAAAAGCCCTGGTAACTCTGTATTATTCTCGCTACTTTTTTAATAATCAATTAAATAAATCATTTATTTTAGTGTACAATATTAGCACTTGTTTATTTTGTGGTTTAAACTATTAATTAACTAAATTGGTTTCATATTATAACCGGTGTAATTTTATTTTAATGAAGATATTTTATTTTTAACGTGTATTTCGGTAGAAACTATTGGTAGACCTTCACGTAATTAATAAAAGAAAATTAAATAATTAACACACCTAATCGAAAAAAAGCATTAAAAAAAACAAATGAAAAGCGTCAACTTGACAGAAACGAGTTTATTTGCCCATCATTGTCACTCAACTGATGAGGAACTGATGTAACAGTCACACGAGTCACCCCACACGGCAAAACAATGCACTGGTTTCACAACGTTGGCCATATCAAGATCGCATATCGAGTGTTATGCAACCGCACGAAAATAAGACATCGAGCGCAAGATCCACGGACGCGATGTGTTTTCACGCAAATTAACTTCACAGTTAACTCTGTCGTTGATTGAATGGTTAAAGAATTAGTGGACTGAAGACGATCACAATTTATCAGATTGGTCATCTGAGTCTATCCAAAGTGATGCAAATGTTCCTCATATCACCTTTATGAAGTAGGATCAAAAAATTTACGAGAATGCTTGATTAAAGTTAAATATTGTACAGAATGTATGATAGAGCTCATAGAGCCACATACCAGATAATATTCTATAGGAGGGAAAACTTGACCGCCTGAGGGAGGGTCGAAATTGATGATCTTTTATATGTAGACCTAGATTTGATTTGAAATTAATCCTTTGTAGAGCTTAATGGGCAGCGTAGAACAATCGACTTCGGTCTTCGACACCATTTGGCTCAGCTCTGGACAATAGCCAGCCAGCTCTCAGACCTCATCAACCTTATTACGGCTACATAAGGTCTCATAGTGTTTACCTTGAAGTGCCGCCGTCCTTACTCTACAGTGTAGAGTCATAGAATTTGTATTTACTCTGGTAGAGTCTACACCAAGTAATTAATTGAATACACAATAATCAACAAACCGAATGCCAATTTTTTTCTAAAATGTCCATCCATCATAGCAATAAAAAGTAAAAGTAAAATTGTTTACTTTAGTTTGTGCATTCATATTTCACTTCGGTTTTTATGAAGCTTACAGTTACAACAACTTAATTTGATACATCCAGTGTAGGTAAATCAGGAAGTGCAACACTATGTTCAATTAATTTTATTAATATATGGTCGTTAGAGCACTGATGAACTGGCTTACTATAGCTGATTAATGTTAACGGAACCGGTTGGATCCCGCAAATAACTGTCTACAATTAACTTTATAAGATGTCGGCGATTATGATGCAGTTTCCATTGAAAGAATTCCATTGGAACCTTTAAGGGAAATCGACTCCATTGGTGCTCATGGCAGAACGGCACGGTAAATAATAATTAAGGTCAGGCATTTTTATAATGGCTATTCATATAGCGATTGCCATCCATGCGAAAAATGTATTGGCAAAATTACGGGGCAGGAATATAATTTGGCACACGCTCTTTCTAGTTTGTATTTAAATTTTAAATGTAACTGTAAAAGAGAGATACATTCGAAGTCATCTTCATCGGTCTTCATTAGCAAATGCATTCACCAAACCAGTTACGGATAAAGATACATGAGATGCTTCATGCAATGATAGCGAAGACGTGACATCGATTCGCAATGAAGTCACGAAGAATCACGTGACATTTAAAGTCCATTAAAAACAAAGTCAATGCAAAGACTGATGCCATCATTTGACATCTTCGGACATGATCAACTCTGAGATGTAAACAGCTTTGTTTTATGAATGAAATACCACAAAGAAACCAGTTTTATTAATTGTCAACAAGCAACCCACTGGTCTGGCACAGCCTACGCCAAGTGCCGAGCAAATGCGTCTCATGAATGGATACGACGTATGAACAAAATTAAGAAACTAAAAATATCGAAGGCAACTCTCGCAGGGCTACAAAGGGAAGGAATGATTGATGATCGCAATTTCCTACTGATCCACTTTAATGCTTTAATGTTGTTTATTTAAGTGTAAGTAGTACATTAGCCTAAATAAACCTGTATTATTATCGTGATTGCTTTGATATCGGCGAACTCGATTGAATTCAACTTCGGTGAAGCTCATTGATTTAGCTCCATTGCAAAAGTTTGGCCCATCAATATGCGTTGTTACCTTTTGGCCGCGGATTCGTCCACGTGGCTTTGGTCTGTTGATTTTATTGTGCGTCCTTCGATCATCAATATTATGAGTTGTCATATCTTTAAAATGAGAAATGTGAAATAATGAGTTTATAAAAACTTTTATCGCAAAATTCACACCTTCAAGATGAGTCTTTTCGCCTAGTCTTTTATTTTGTCCAATCTATTTCTTATCTGAATTTTTCGAGAAAGGGTTTAATCAAACATTTAGAGAAGTGAAAAACTTACTTTTGCATTCCTAGGTAATACATATCCTTTAAGATAGGTACGAACAAGGATGAAGGAGTGAATGCCCTGTCTATTAAATAACGAGGACAAATAAGCACAAGTTGTCATTAATACACAAGCAATGAGCGAACCTTTCAATTGTGATGGCAATAAAACCCGCGGCCAAACGGTTTATTATGCGCAGTTAGAAACAATACCTATAGTGGGAGTTATTATGAGCTAGGAAACACTGTCATGCTTCTTTCTTCGAAGAGAATTTATTCCTCTTTTAAGAAAACTTAATGAATTTACATTTAAAACTTACATCTCTTACATCAAACGGGATCTTACCGCAATTTTAAAAAGTAAACAGTTATATTAATAAGACGCTGATGTGTTTCAAGATCGATTTCACAATTTACATAGATTCCGTATAAATTATGTTGAGACTATGTTTGGCAATACTACGATTTTATTCCAGGAAAAGGGTCAAGAATTGTTTATTGGTTCATCGCGTTTGGTACGAAACTTCGAGACACGCCGAGTTTCTGCATCGTAATAAGATGCACATCACTTCCATTGTGCTAAAGATGCGTTCAACGGCCTTCGACAGGTAGGTATGTCAGTATGTTTACGATGACCAAAGGCACACTTGGGTCTTGGTACGGTTTCGCCACGAGTGGGCGACGTGTTCAATCCTACACACAAAATATTGAACAACTTGTTATTTGTAAATACCTACTTGATACACGATCTTTATGCTGAGTTGATGAGCCATGAAGAATGAAAGCATGACTTACAGTTTTACTACTTTTAAATAAAATATTTTAGAAATTTTGTGCATAGAATCAGATAATGCATTTACGACAGAGACAATAGATAAGTGGCAAACGAGCTCGTTATACTTTCCGTGATCGCGACTTAGAATTGAAAAATGCAGCTTGATTGCATTCCAAGTGGCATTTTCCAACTGCAGCTTGGAATGCAATGCAAGGTAGAGTCGCTAGTGCGTCTAACTGTAGAACAAGTAAGTTTGAGAGGGCGGCATTAGAACAAAAGTCACCAGTTAAAGGTAAGGGAAGGTATTGGTGTTGACACATGGAGGTCAGTGTGGTCATCCCAATACAATACGTCTATACCGTCTTACTTTTCCTGTATCAACACAGGAACAGTAAAAAACTAAAAATACATATTGACAAGAACTCTAGAGAAAGAAACCCTTTGATTTGATTAGATAGGCAGCGATTCCATAGCTTCTATTATAAATTGTTTAAGTCGGTTGGTTCGAGATCAAACAAAAAGACAAAGAGGCAGGTAGGTACATTATGGATTATAAATCCGGAATAGGAAAGCAAACTGAAAGTGCCTCGGCTCACAATGACGGGCAGAAAGATTGCTTTGTGCCGTCAGATGAAACGTGTAAGAATAAAATTGGACGATAAAACGCGTACAATATTTACAAAGATATAATTTGTTAGACAATCAAAAGTAATTATGTTGTTAATTGAAGCGAAAACATTGAGATGTAGATTCTGACCGCGATTACGGTATTCTAAGATCTTTTGTTGGTGGTTAACGGCCGAGTCATTGGAATGACGATATTTTATTTTATTCCATACAAATGTGAAAGAGATCAGAAAATATGATTGTAATTTAAACGCTTTGCGTGTCAGAATAGACATTTTGCGATTAAGATAAAAATTATCTAAACGACCGCATTTAAAAAGTGCTTTCAAAGACTTGATATTGATAGTTGCCTAATAATCTATGAGTACATTTACTTAATTTAAGTTTTCGAAAACCTTAGGCAGGCTCTACGTGATATTTTAAAAACTAGCCAAAATGTTGGTGAAGTTAGAACTTGGAAATGATTGAGACTCATTGAGAGTGCAACAAATGCCAACCAGTGAAAGAGGTAATGAATGACGCGACACTTTATTTATCATCATTGACCGATTGTTCACTTATTGGCTACACGGAAGAGAAAATGGAGGCAATCGCACCAAATGATGAATCGACTGATGTGTCGAGTTTGTATTCATCAGTGCCTCTAGTCATGATCATTATGTTCGCATTTAGAAACGCGAATGTGTGGTTCTTTTCAAAGTTGTGTGCCTTGCCCCTGACTATAAGCAATGTCATGGGTCATAGAAGTTAATAAACTTTAGATAATTACCTATGCTCTTTAGGATCATCTTGTACCTACCTACATACGTAAGGGATTCTGACTCTCCCATTACACTATCTTAGGTATCCGAAGTCAGTCAGGGAGTTTATTATTATAAAAGAAGCTCCTGTGTTTACAGATCTAAAGCTCGAGGGAACAAATTATAAACTTTACGCTTCTGCCTATAAATTATTTACACATGCAAAGGTCCTCAATTAAAATAAAAAGCGATGAACATGGAACGCAGTTACATGACATGGTAATTGACGGCAGATGTCGTCCACCTGCCAAATTACAGCCAAAACATTTTGCAAATTGAATTTTCCACGGAAATTCCAAAAAACTTTCTGCTCAGATCTAAAAAATATCATGTTAATATTGTACGTTTGAGAATGATGATGGTTCTTCTAAATTAGTTAAAAGCCAAAGGTTTCGACGTTGGAATATCAAAACAATGGATTGATTTAAGCCTGCAAATTCCTAATCAAACTGGGGACAATAAAAGGGGTAAATGTATGTGCCCTAATCGATCATAGGACATTCAGATACCCCGCAGTCGGCCGACAGTTTGGTCGGGCTGTTAAAATCAGTACGAACATGTATGGAAGTGCGCACATTATACTGGTTTACTATCGGCCGATTCTTCAACAAATTCTAAGCCGACCAAACTATCGGCCGACTAAAAGTCTGTACTCTTTTAACGAGAGTTTATCTCTCTACTACTAAAAGCTTTCTAGCTTAGTGATTTGAAATTGAAAATATTACATCAGCACACGAAATTTGTCCCAAAAATAAGCATGATTAATCAAAGGAAGGATTGCAGCATCGGCTTCTTAAACCGTGAGTTTGGTTTAGTAAGAAAACGAAATGCAACCTGGATTTGTTTGTCTTGATAATCAATTAGAATTAACTGTTATGTAATCTTGAGAACAATTGAAATCGAGACAACGTGCTCAATAAATTATTGCGTTCTCACGGGGGCTTTGTCTACGCAAACCAGTTCATATTGATTCTAAAATCTTTCTATTTAGCGTTCATTAGCAAAATTTTGAACTAGTCAGTTCGGCTACTTTGAGTAGCCTAAATGGCCATAAGAGTAAAGTTTATCTGTTTATTGATCTAACTTTTGCATAAAAGTCACCCGAATGGGTAGATAAATTCCTTAGAAAACATTTTTGATGCAAAATAGCACATTGTGTAACATTAGATAAAATGCCACTTGTGTTTAGTTTTCACATAAAGGACCTGTCATTGCCCATTTATGTGTAAAGCTGTGACATAGAATACTTAACACAACGAAAAGTGAATATTGAAGTTATCAAATGCCTAGAGGTGGGTTTACGTGGCGTCTTTCCGTTCTATACATGGCCAGAACGCACCCATAGGAAACTGCTGGTGTATATTTCGGAGTGCCTGTTTGTAAATCTGTGACTCCAAACTATACACGAATTTTGCGTACTGATCGTGTATAGTTTGGAGGAGCTTAGTAAAAAAAGTCATCTCCAAACTATACTCGATTAGTTTCTACTACACCACTTACACTTGACTAGAGTGTGTTTAGTTGATATTGATTTAGTAAAATTCAGTAAAATATGGAACTATATTTAAAATTACATTTATTTGATATTATTACATAAAATATTATTATTTTACTGAATCTACACCACTAAATTTTTATCACCGAAAAAATTTTAACAGGTTATGTAGAAACGTGTGGAATATTGAAAGCAAAAGAAAAAGAAATGGTTTTCATGAAGTTATTTTTTTTATTAAATTTTCGTTAGTCCGTATTTTACGCGTCACAGCTGGGTCACTCCGCTGCTCGCTAGAGTAGTCGTACGCGCTCGCACGTTGCATCGATCTGTCTGTCTCGCTCACGCCTCGACCACGCTTCCAGTGTTATTATTACATACTTAGCTAACTTAGACCAGTTTTAATTCTAATAAGTGTTACATTATCGTACTTAAATAGTGCTAGCGACGCGTGTGTCAATAAATTACCAATTTTAGGAGGATATTTTGAGTCACTTTATTTTACTCTTTTTTTTGCACAAATGGGATCAGTATCAATAACTCATTACACGGAATTTTTTTTTTCGGTGATTAAAATTTAGTGGTGTATAATAGGTAAATCTAGATTTTTAAAACTATTGTAAGTGGTTTTTGAAATTAAATTGATTAGGTAGATTTCAAATTAAATAACAATTTAATTAATATGAGAGAGAGTGAGAGAAGAAAGTTCAACGCGCATTAAATACAATATTATGCGAGACTTTAAATGCTAGGTTTGTATTGTCGGCCGTTTGGTGTAGTGGTTCGAAGTGGTAGCGGGTTCGATTCCCGCACAGTACAAACATTTGTGTGCATGAACATATTTGTTTGTATTGGACTGGGTGTTTTCTATGTATAATAAGTATGTATTTACAAAAAAAAGTATTTAATTATGTTTATATCCGTTGTCTAGTACCCATAGTACAAGCTTTGCTTAGTTTGGGACTAGAAGCGCAGTGTAAAATGTCTAAGGATATTTATTTATTATTTATTTTATTTATTAACTTTTATCTCAAGAACAAAATCATTTTGACATATTTCCATACCTACAATTGGTGAAATATCAGCCCCAAAACAAATATCTTTTCTATGGCAGAATAAGAAACACCAAAAAATCCTTTATCAAAACAATGACACGTGTCGTAAGATGATTCAATGTTTAAAGTAGACACGCAGATATGAATTAATCTATCTATATAAATAAAAATGAATTGATGTTCGTTAGTCTGATTAAAACTCGAGAACGGCTGGGCCGATTGAGCTGATTTTGGTTTTAAAATGTTTGTCGTAGTCCAGGGTAGGTCTAAACGGTGAGCAAATACGCGCGCGATATTGTTTTTCTGTAACAGACAAAATTCCACGCGAGCGAAGCCGCGGGCGGAAAGCTAGTATGTAATAGAAAGAGAGGTCAATAAGTCAAAATGACTAGCATGCAACTACTCGCGTATAAATAAATTGTAATCACGCACTTATTACAATACATACATGATTAGTCCGTATGCGTACTGGCGATGTATATTTTGGAGGAAGATAATTGACCTAAGTCACTACAAAGTATACGCGAGCAGTACGCAGCGTATGCGTACTGGTCGTGTATAGTTTGGAGGAGCTTAGTAAAAAAAGTCATATCCAAACTATACTCGATTAGTTTCACACCCTTGCGTTCTGGCTATGTATAGAATGGAAAGACGCGTTTACGTGACAAAGATGACGTAACTTAACAAAGGTAGGTGTGAAGTTCACACTGTGAACCTAGGTTTGTTTAAAATTCGAGCTTCTTAAAATTCTAAAAGGAATGCTCACCCGTCCCTTGAGCCTCAACTCAGCAACCTCAACACTATTTTTAATCTTCTGATAATGGGGACCAAATTATGGGTAACTAGGTAACACAGTTGTCTAGGAATAGTAGGTAGGCGACACATTAATTCATTGTGACATAATAAATGTAGGCAGGGCAGGCGGGCAAGCCCATGCCCATGGGCAGCAAACGAGGATGGTCAATCAGGGTCATTGATTACCACTACAGGATAACTAGGTGCTTTTGGAAGAAGTAAAAAGTTGTAAAGTGAGATGGGCGGTCGAGTGGAATAGGCAGAAAAAACTTATCAGAGGACGCTCCGGTAATGGGGAGTAACAGTGCATTTATGGAGAACGAACAGGGCCGTCTTTAACCGACTCCCTAGTAGCCTCCCTTGATACTTATGTGACTTAGGCCCTTCTCACCTGGAGAAAAATCTTTTATGAGTACAGACGGAGGTCTCGTCGATCGCAGGGCGCTGGGCACGTGCCCAGAGTGCCCAATGGGAAAGAGGGGCCTGAGAACGAGTGCAGAAAACCGCTGCGTTCGTGTAACGAGATGACTTTCTGTCTAAAGGATGGAGGACCTGCAGGAATAATCTTTACAAATCTATTCGCCTGCACTTGTTGAGCTTTTGATGGCGGTCTAGCTTTAGATCCTGGCTACACAGGTTGTGAAGTGGTGGACGAAAGGTAGCAATAGTAGCGCTCCCATCACTGGTCGGCCTTAACTGGTCGAGCTTTTGTTGGCGGATAAGCTGTAAATCCTAAACAGGAGTTGCAGAGGTGGGAACAAGTGGCGGGATCAGTTCCAGTTCTGCAATGAGTGACACCGACCAGTTATGCTCGAAAACACGGCAACTGAGGTTAATAATGTCCAGCAGTCTCGTCGATTTAACTCCTAGTCTTTGGATGAAGGACGTACGCTAAGAAAAGTATACGAACTGGACGAAATGGATGGATAAAGGCCTAGTACACGATTATAGCATGTTATCGAAGTCTTAAAAGGATTGGGATAACGGTATGGAGCAAAAAACTTCGCCAACATAATCAATAAGTGCGATGTCGTTCTGCGAATCGCAAAACGGTCAGTGGAATCAGGTAATCAAGTTTGCTGGCTAGACACACACACCATGACGTAATCTCGCCTATTGCGCGCCATTGTATATTTACAAGCCATAGAAACAACGCGATAAAACGTTGAATAGCAAGCTCCATATTTGCTTTCCTGGCCTTAAGTAAACAATAACTGGTGTCTATGCATTCGAAGTTAAAACTTTAATAAATATTTTTATACCTACTATGTTTTCACTTATACTTTATCAAAAATATAACCCTCCTTCTGGCGCAGTCAAGTAAAAATCTGGCATTAAGTAAAAAATATTGTAAATTAATTATGAGCAGAATGACAAAGTAATGTGTTTGAAATATTACCTGCATATCTAGACCAAAATAGGTGGCTTTTAAATAAGTAGTAGGTAAAATATTAATAATGCAATATCAAGTTGCACTTGAGGAGTGATATCTAATAAAATTATAAGGAAGGAGGAAAGTGTGCAGTTAGCTAGAGACCTTTGGCTTATGTAATTGTTTATTTTTTGAATTGTGTTTAATACTGTATCTCATGTTGATAGCCCAATAAAATAAATAAATAAGTGTGTTTAGGTGCCCAAAATGATCATTATTTAACTTATAGCCACAAATAGGCACATCAAAAATACAAAGTTATTGTAATAGGTACCTAAATGTCTTATAAATTTTGATAAGCATGCAGCCATAAATTACTAAGTTAACAAGTTAAAAATTATTATACCTATGTATTTTATAAATACTTTTAGAGGATAGGTACTGATAAAACTATCCGAACATTGAGATTATAGCAAGTTTCTTTTCTAAAGGAATAGGAAACGATATTGTTCGCAATACCATAAATATGTAAAATACCTATGCACTTAGAAGCTATTTTCCTAGTACATTTCCTAAGACTTCCAGAAAATACAAAAGTAAAGCCTGTGCACATCCTGTACTATACACCTATTTTGTTTAAATATAAAATCAAACTACTCTCTAGGAGAAATGGAATAAGTAAAATAGCTTTAGTTTCATGCTAAGAGATTAGAATCGCAAGGATCCTCGCTCGTGTGTGATACTGATTCAAAGGACCTTCAAAATGAACCTGCTAAGAAGTTCGTAATTAATAAATTAATAATGTGTCCAACTTGTGCAATTATTGCATATAACGAAACAAAATCAATTAATAATTTGTAATTAATTTGCAAAACTTACCTTCATAAATCTCCATGTCGATTCCGGCCAAAAAATGAAAAGTTTTTCTAAAATAAAACGTTTCTATGACGACGCATGACAGCAAACTCTAATCGAATTCCTATTGGCTGTCAAAACTTCTGAATTTTTGTTTTTTTTTATTCCACAGCTGATACAAAATAATGACCGTCGCTCACACAACCACGCGCACCAAGTTGACGTTTACAGTAAAGTGATTTACAAATATCACATTATATTCACGTGATATTGTTTTATCGTGTTTATTGTAATATTGTATAAGATTTCAATGTCTTGAAACAAATACAGTAGAACGCCGATTATCCGAACGCCGATTAACCGAATCGCCAATTATTATCCGAATCGGCTCTAAGCGTAATATGAGTACAAGGATTGCACCATTGCACCAGTGCAGTGACTCAACATTGCTCAAACTAGTATTTGAGTCATTCGATATGTCCACTTAATTTTATATAACGTGGCAGAATTTTGCTGGCAAAATATTTTTACGGGATAGGTAAGGCAGGATTTCTTAAGCCGGGTCTCCAGCGCGTGTTTTGCCCATAATAATGTCTAGATAAACAGAATAAATCGGTTATGTGTCAAGATGTGCACACACATGTTTGTACATACAAAAATATTTTTTTAAATCGTTTTATAATTTATTGTGCCCGGCTATGGCGCCCGGTTACTGTGTCAAACAAACAAAATGATGGCCACAAACATTTTATCTTAGTGAGAATATTTCGTTATTCGTTAATATAATTATTTGCATTGATCTTTCGCTTCTATTTTTGTGTATTCTGCAAACATCTTGACACAGGTTTGTGTGTGACTCACAGATTAGAGAGTATGGTGTGACTGGTATAAGCATAGGGACGTGGCAATAATCTCGTCAACAGGAGTAACTTGTCTATGGTTGAGTTTTTCATGGTTTTACCGGTATTGCAAACCACGTCAACCTCTTTTTATATAAAAGTAACGGTGCGAGCACATCACTATCATTGACGTAAAAAAAATTGGAAACGTCGACGTATGGTGATCAAAACTTTGTTTTAGCTGTTTCTGTGTTATTTTGCTAAATTCATTGAACGTTTTTATATAATTCTTCATTGAGGAGTATCAGTGGACATAGCAAACCATGGGTTTAACGATATCAAGTGTTTTTACTCGGCTTTTCGGCAAAAAACAGATGCGTATTCTAATGGGTGAGTGACATGACTCATGACAGCTCGGTTTGCGTAGATAATACTATTTCTTTTAGTATTTCTTTGTGTGAGATTGATTCAGTGATGTCTATTGATTGACTAATTTTGGTTGTTTCTTGCAGTGGGGCTTGACGCCGCCGGAAAGACTACAATACTTTACAAGCTAAAGTTAGGCGAGATCGTGACTACGATACCGACAATCGGCTTCAATGTGGAGACGGTAGAGTACAAGAACATCAGCTTCACCGTGTGGGACGTCGGTGGCCAGGATAAGATCAGGAAGCTATGGCGCCACTACTACCAGAACACGCAGGGCTTGATCTTTGTTGTGGACTCCAGTGACACTAAAAGATTAGCAGAGGCTGAACAAGAGCTTAGTAGTATGGTGAGTAGAACATTACTAGTAATGTTATTAACCATTAGATAATAAACAAAACAATGTACACATCTTTTTTATTCATCAATCCAGCCACAGGATATCTACTGTTGAACATAGAAAAAAATAACAGGTAGGTCTTTTTTATTCATGACAATTTGTAGATTTTAAAGATGAAAATCAAATTCTAAGCTGACCCAACCACTTTCCCTCCAATTCTCATTTACAAAATTTCTAAATACTTTCTTCCTTATGTTAGAAATGTTAGAATGGAGCGCCCTAAAACCAGTTCTTTCATGGATTCATCAGCATGAGCTGAGTCACCATCTATCACTTCAACTCTACTGTCACCTGTGTTGCAATATTGTGTACTCCATAAAATTGATACACAATTCTTTATTATTTCTAGCTAAAAGAAGACGAACTAAGAGATGCAGTTGTGTTAGTGTTTGCAAACAAACAGGACATGCCAAACGCAATGACTGCTGCCGAGCTTACTAATGCACTTAATTTGAACGGACAAAGGAATCGTCGTGTGAGTATTTACTGTTTTTGTCTTGTACATTGTTCTTAATATGTTATCTTAAAACTATTACTTAATTTCTTTATGATACACAATTGCATCATCAAGTAATATTGTTGCATTGTTTTATCTGCTTGTATAGGTTTCAATTGAAATATCAGGGAAAATTCTAAAATTATATCATTAATTAAAGCATTGTATGCTATATTAATATGTATCTGGTACTGTTTATTTCTGACAATGCTGCTGAGACTGCATGATATTTGTCCCACTTTTTTCCCCTCAAAGTATTTTATTTCAATCACAATGCAATTTACAAACTATTGCATTAAACTTATGTCATTTGTAATTGCATCATAGAGTATTTACTTACTCAGATAAAAATAAAAATGTGTTTTTCGTTCTCCAGTGGTACATCCAAGCTACATGTGCGACACAAGGACAAGGATTATACGAAGGCCTGGACTGGCTTTCAAATGAACTCGCCAAGAAGTGAGATACGGTGTTATCAACAGCGTATGGGAATCAACATTTTTGATCATTTCCCACACTGACTGACAATTTCCATTGTTTGTGAATGATGATCTTTATACTGATCCAAAGGACTATGTAATTTTACGTATCTAATTAAGATCTAAGCTGTAAGGGACTCAGTCTTCATTGTTCACTCACAATATTGTTTAGGGAGTTTTGGTGTCAAAATTTTAGTATTTCTTATTAAAAAATTAAGACCTTTTAGAGCCTTTTTCTCATTATACTAAATATTGTTTGCAGGTTGTGAAAAGGGCTCTAAGTAGTTATCAAAGTTAGACTAATCATGTAACGTTTTGGTCTGTGTTTAAGTTTTTCGGTAATATTTTACTGTTTTGTGTAGTTTGTAATATTAATGGAGTAATTCTACTGTATATCTCGTTTATGCATTTTAAAACTCCTAATAAGCACAACAGGTAATGTTTATTATACTATCAACACACATGCTTATCAATTATACATAATGCCTGTAATATTGACAATAAACAGTGTTTGTCATACAATGTGCATACTATTATTAATATAAATTATTCAGTAGCTAGATATTTATCAATATTAATTATATTTTATTTTGGTCTTTTAAAAAAAGTATTGTTTGACTATTTTGTGTCACAGTCAGCCAAACAATGTTTCTTACAACAGATTTATGATTGGGTTTGAAATTCAAGATACATTCCTAACAAAACTGAATTTGGCAGATTCTTCTATTGCTGGTAGTTTTTTAAGTTGTTAAATTGTTATTATTAATAGCAACTGCATAACACAATCAGACTGGGTGGTATGCTTTTGTTATTTGACAATTTCATTGTATTTCATGATGCTGAAATGGTAATACATAAACAGATTCATTGCCATGTAATTCTTGCTATGTTTATGTTCATAATATTCACTTCATAAGTATGATTGCAATATGGTGGTGTATATATTTTATAATGACCTATTGGCCAAATATATAAGGTGTAATTTTTTGTACTGATCATACTTTACCAAGGCATCTAATAAAATCATACAAATACAACCCAAGTGTTTTTAAAAAAAAAATCAGGCTAGTTTTTGTTTTTACTTTTCCTAACAAAAAAAAGATATTATTTTTACAACCATCCTGTCTTCACTCACTGCCTCTCTCTCTTTCTTTACTCATTTCATTCATACGAGTACGAACAATGGCCGCGCGCGTTCATTCAACGTTCACACACATAAAGGTTAGATTACACTAAGCCTACGTTACCAAAAATTATCACTCGTGAGTATGTACGATGTTACGTCATGTTAATAGGTACTACGCGCTGGGAGAAACAAAATCTAGCTACATAAGTAGGTAAATAAGTGTATTTTCATTAGTGTAATAGCGGGGGACTTTTCCAACGAACCGAGGCGAATCATCCGCGTTAAACTAGAAATTTAAAAAAGGATAGAAATTGGAATTCAATATCTACGGTTTCGTAATGCCTACGCAATTTATTTAGAGACGTAATAAAAAATTGATAGGTACATACCTATTACTACTTCGCTTCGCTTCAGTGGAAATGCACCCTAATATTGAATATGAATAGGTGTTGTAAATAAAACTCACTGATCAATTTTCCTGGTTTTAATTCCTAAATTATGATTTGCCATCACACTTTAGATTCATTGATTTTACTTATTCACACATTTACCTATTTTGAATGTTGTTATTTAAAGTTCCTAGGTTATTATTACACTAATCACAATACATTTTGAACGTCAAGCCTTTATTGAATGTTCACGTAAACACTGTCTTGCACTGTCTAATCTAGCCACGATCGAATTGAGGTAATGCTTTCGGGCTGCACACTTGCTTGCTGTTCACTAGACACCACGTCGGATGTTGTATTCACAATTCGCGCACTAACTTTTTTACGGAAAAAGTCCCTTTCGCGTAAACAAGCACTCATCTGTCCAAATCACACTGTAGGTATGTACCTAGGTAGACTTCCGCAATAACCATCGATAGAACTCGGTCGCGGTCGTGGCCCTCTGGCAACAACTCCTTGATAAGGCATTCCGTATTTTTACGCAAAAGCCGCCGTCTGCGGCGCTCGCATCTGGGTACCGCCAGCACTGTGCCGGTGATTGAAATTGAAATCCAGAACTTCGTCCTCGAAGCGCACGGGATCTCGTCAAGTCAGGATACGGCTGCGCTCCCTGAAGCGCTACGCGGCTCCAAACAAGCAAGGTATGAAGGTTTTCGACTCGTCAATGTTTCTCGTCGGCCAGTTAGTGTGCCCGAAACATAATTTCACCAGCGTTTTGTTATTGATCAAGCGCGGCATTGTAATAACTCGCACATACACTGCAACACGTTTGGGCGCATTGGACGGACTGGTACGATTATTTATGTTGTTGCGCTCCCGCATGCCGATCGGCGGCTCGGCGCGGGCTATGGGCGCGGAGCGACTGGCAGCGATATCAATATGGCCGACTCACGCGGCGCGGCACGTGGCAGCGGTCGTTGCCCTCGGCCGGCTACTACGATAGTGCGTAAACGAATACTCACCGCGCTCAAAGGATGATTTATTTTTTATTTTTTTCGAAACATTCTTTGTCGTTTTACTCGAAAACTAGCCTGAATTTTTTTTTAAAAACACTTGGGTTGTATTTGTATGATTTTATTAGATGCGTTGGTAAAGTATGATCAGTACAAAAAATAACACCTTATATTGTAACTATCGCAAAATGTAACTGCATGTTCCATTCCTTCAGTTGCTGCTTGTGAGATGCGATAAGTTTTATTACGATAGAAATAAAAGATAGGTGTAATTGAAAGGTATATTTTATTCATACAAATATTCCCCTATCATATTAAAATATGTTATAAATAGTAATATTATGTTATAAAAAACACTGCAAAACAAGAGACGAGCAACACCAATTACATTTCAGAACTACTAATGATTCCATTTAGGTTTCCTTTTTTCGACAAAGCTCATAATGCCTTCTTGGCCATCGTTCATATTGATATTCTGTACCATGATATCTTCACCCAATTTATAAGCTTCAAAGAGATCCAAGTCGATTTGTTCATAGTAGAATTTCTTTCCTAACGATATGACGCTGCGGCTCTTGTGCTTGATCTTTTCTATTATTTTGTTCACTTCTTCGTCTAAAAGATTGGCAGGGACTACTTTAGTGACAAGACCACTGTCGTAGGCCTCTTGCGCGGTGATCGGTTCTCCTGTAAAAGAAGGAAATAATTATTTAACTATGATGTAAATATTGGGGCATATTACTAAATTTAGCCCTTGTAGGATTTGAATGGGAAACCACAGCTAGGGTTTACGCCGATAAAAACATACAAACATTTATAAATGTTGAATTTACCTGTAAAAAGCATGTAAGTCGCTCTTGATTTTGGTACAGAACGACCGACCGCGATTCCCGGCGTTGAGCAAAATATACCAAAGTTCGCTCTGAAATAAAGAAAAGTTTTAAAGTATTAGAAATCAATTTAAGGTCTAATCTTGAACCGATCTGAGATTTTCGATGATAAGGCATGATTAAATACAAATCAGTCGATATATGCGACTTAATAACGAATGAATCATTATTTTTACGCCCGATTCCCATATTCAATCCTTGTCCAACAAATCTAGATTACAACTGTCAAATTGAATTCAGTTTTAGATTATATTTCCAAAATTTTCGATGCATTTACACTTTAATATTGTTTAAATAGTCTTATAAACAATATAAAAATGTAAAAACATCAAAAACCGCAGTTATTTTGGCCAAAAACATATTAAAATTTGACAGTTGACAATCCAAATCCGTATAATTTGGATTAGGATTGAATCTTAGATTAATAATCTAAGGATTGAATATAGAAATCCAGCATTAGGGACCAATTCGCGTAACGATGGGTTAAGTAATAATCACGCAATTACTATTAAATTATCAAGTGTGCTAAAATAGGCGTGTTTCTAGAAACAATTTTATCGGTTAGATAACGATAAAAAAGAAATAAACAATACTGTAGATAGGCACATAAAGGTTACCTTGTTAGTTGCAAAACCAACTTAATTGTAAAGAGCATAAGAATTGAAATATGTTTATAGTTATATTTACCCAGGTGTGGAGAACTTGCTAGTGTCTGAACACACTATCATGTCACACGTAGCGACTAGTTGGCATCCCGCGGCTGTGGCAAACCCGTTCACCTACAAAAATACGGATTATTAAGTTATAGAAACCATATTATTCATACAGGTGCAGCTAATAATATGTAGGTACCAATAAAAAGGAGGTTATTCCAAGCAGTAGATAATTTCGCGTTAGTGTATGTACAGTAAGAATTTCTATCACCTAAATCCTACACAACACAATGATGCTTCCGATGAAATTATAAAAATTACGGGTTTAACTGTGCTATATATATTTTTACCAGACTGTCTCAAGGAATAGAATAATGTTAATAAACGCGTTTATTGCTCTTTTTTTAAACAAAAGGGAATCACAAAAAAAAGAACCCTTCTACTTTTAGATATTTCTTGTGCAACTTTTTTTGAAATGTTACCTTAGCAATAACTGGCACTGGACTTAAAACTATGGATTTCATAAGTTCGGTAGCCTTGCGGAACACCAACTTGTGTTGCTCCACACCACTGCTGGATTGCTGAAAAGACGACACGAAATAAATAAACAGTGAATTTTTTCAATGACACAATGGAGCCTTAAAACATAATAAGATTTGAGCGTGAAGCAATGAAATCGATAATAATGAAACGTTAAACTTTTTCTAACGTAAACGGTTTAGGAAAGTAACAAAAAGAAAATGAAACCAAACTAAACTCATAAGTCCTAAATCTTAATATTTATCAAGTTCTTAAAAAAATATCTTTCTTGACAATTAATGAATTATTTCTTCATTCAGGCAATCATCAATATTTTTTTACTATGTAAACAAAAACTTATTATTATTACAGACAAGCAGACAAAGACAGAGGATTTTTTACATTTAATATTACTTTTAGTGACAATATTGGTCGAGTTTATTTTTATTTATGAGTTGCAATGATTAAGAAATAACTTACAGTTACTTACTAACTCTTTCAAGTTATGGCCAGCTGAGAACACGTTCCCTTTGGCTGATAGGACTATAGCCCTCAGGGCAGTGTCGTCTTTGTTTGTATTTATGGCCTCAATGAGGTTGTCCATCATTTCCAATGATAAGGAATTTCTGAATAATAAAGAACACAATTTTATTAAATGGTTAATTTAACTATGCTAAGATTAACACTAACAAGTCATTAACTTTAATAGTTAGCTTAATCATTAACATAATTAAGCCTAAATAATGTAAAATAATACAATATAAAAAAGACATTTTTAACAATGGTTTGGTAAAATCAAACTTGAAAAGTTAGTTTTATGTCTTTAAGGACTTCAGATCTTAATTAAAATAAATGTTAAAAATATCAACTTACTTTGTTTTTTCATGATTTAAAATCACTTCTCGGGTCCCATCAGTTTCATTAGTTGTAACATACTGAGTGTTGATCTGTCTGTATACTAGGTGCAAAGGTCTTGTGCATTTTCTCTGTAAAAAACATGAAATTAAGTGAAAATATGATGTATACCTACTTAAAAAAATATACAAAATGACACTTGATATTAATGCAATAAAATCCAAAGATAACACATTTTTAAAGTAATTTATGAACATAGGTAGTTTTTAGGTTAGAACCTAAACACATAAGAAATTAATAGGTTCTTTAAATTTAATGAGTAGGTATTGAATAGATATGCATCTAATTGAATAGAACATTTAAATTATACCTACTCTATAAATACTTACTTGGAATGATGAAAGCATTTTAATAACCTCTAATATAACCTGTTATAAATTAATACTTATCCTATAAACGAGAGATAGAAATGTTTTTGGTAACTCAATAAAATAAAATAAACAAGAAAAAAGTATTATCTTCTCAAAAGTCAAAACAATATTATCAGTCATGTCATTTTAGGGTTGCCACAATAGTGTACATAAAAATATACATTAGGTATATTGAAATTGCCAATGGGTAAAAATAAAATAAAAAATCAAGAGATAAATTATGATTATTTAAGTTTTATTTTTTAGTATCTGGAATCACTTTCGGAGGTATCTGATTCAGTGCCTCCGTCTAGGTATTCAGCTCGCTCGTCTTCCGCCGTTATAACCTCTATTACGGCGCTGCAAAGAAAAACTAAGCGTTTCAAACAAAAAATAACAATAACCCTTCGGAAAGCCTAAGGCTAGTTGTAAACTTGGAAAAACTGTATATAGAATGACTACTAAATAAAATGTATATAAAATTTATCAAAAAATGATAACAGGCAACTTTGCTTTAGTGCTATAAGGGTACAAGAAGATCATATCCATAATTCCTTATGTTAGTGTCAGTGGTAATATTTAAAATAGTCATAGAATAAAAGGGCCATAAATGCTAATATTTACAAAATAATTTGACGTAGAATGCTTTAACGATTTTAGTTATCGAAGAGTAAAAAGCATGAAATTAGGTCTATAATTTGTTTACCATTGATTAACTACGGTATTGAAGTGGTAGTTTATAAAAATGGCTTTTATAAAGAAATTATTATTTATAATTTAATATTTCATATCAACCCGTTATGCAACCCTATAATACTTTGTTAATATATCCTAAGCGAAATCAACCCTATGCAAATAACAATACAGATTAAATTACTTACTTCAGTACTTTCTCCTCAAAATCGGAGTTATGTGTAGAGTGCTTACTTCGGACCATAATCTTGGATGCTAGGACTTGGTCCAGTAGCGACCTTAGTTGAAAGAGAAGCTTTGCAGTCTCTTTCAACATTTTGACTCTGTAACACGTTATCCATACGTAGCAATAGTTTGGTTCGTTTTGCTCGGCTGAAAATAATCAGATTTTATACAACGGGCAAGAGTAGTCGAATAATCAACCTGCTAAGCAATCAGGAAGCACCTGGATGCAGTTAGCGCAGGACCGGTCGTTTTGGAATTCAATGGGGGAGACGTTTTTCCAGTAGTGGACGGTAATAGGTTGAATTGAAGCAAAAAACGAAGCAATCGACTGTGCTCAGCAAGATTAATTGAATATCATGAAATTACAGTTATAAAGGTTATTTTCATATTTCCTGACAACTTGTTAGTCAGATACTTATGATAGAACCTGTTTTGGCTACTGTCGCAAAGAAGTTGCAAATCATCAAATTGAGTTAGAATAAGTTTGAGAGAGACCTTTTGTCCTGAATACTGACACGCCCAATTTTTACATACAATCACCCGTCGGTGTGATGACATCATGGTTTAACAAAATAAAATTTACTATACAACACACAAAAACCCAAGAACACAACTACCCCTACTTACTTTCCGAAATATTCAGCTCCCCGAAGAACAGCAAAGGCAGCGAGTACACAAGAGTGACATCGATCAGAAACATGTCCGAAGACTTCTGCTTCAGCCAGTACACCAGCCAGTTGGCGCCAGGGTTAAGACATGGCGGAGTCCTCGGCGGCAGAGGCCTGTGAGGCAGTCTTTTAGGCGGACTCATGAGACTGCTGGGATGAATGGTCATCGGCCCATCGGGAGATTTAGGGCACACTCGTATTTGCTTGTTTGGATTACGAGCGTGTAAATTTATCCATCTGCAAAGCGGAATCAAAATAAAAACCGGCCAGTACGATTTTTGACGCAGTTTTTTGAGCTGTTAATACGCGATTCTCCCATAGATTTTGTATGGCAATACCAGCTGTTAACGTTAACCATATTTGAAAGCATTTAAAAACAGTTGATTGAAAATTAATTGAGGTTTTAGAACAGAACGAGGTGTTCTTTAAAGGTTCGACCAAACGCGAGCAGGCCGCATGCGCAATGGCGATGGCAATCAGACGTAAACGCATTGACTGCCATCGTTATCGCGCACGCGCGAACCTTTACAAAAGTTGTACTTTGGAATGGAAAGCTCCAAAGTCTTCGTCGTGATACCAGCGTCGAAAACAATCAAATGGAAATTATTTTAAATATCACGAAATACTTGCCTGACAGAGGTAATATTGGGGTACAGCGATGCTGCGACAATAGCCTTGAAAAGGCTCAAATTCTCATAGTTCCTGTTTTCAAATGTGGATGTCACTCTTCCCGTATTCAAGAATCCCATTTGCTGCAAGTTTCCTCCCAGCTGTTTCTTCATTTCTGACAGCAGTTCTAACGTGCTGTTTGATAGGAAGTTTGCATAGGCGAATGCTTTGCGCTCTCCTGGGTCACATTGCTCCCATTGTATTATGGCTTCGGATAGGGCCATATGATCGCTAGGTTCACCCATTGCTAGCTGGCGCTTTACTTCTTTTATTTCGTTATCTTTGTCTGCAAATGGGTTCACTTGTTAAAATGGCTACATTCTTGATAATGGACTTGATATTATGAGAAATAATGCTTGGTTATTATACAAGTTCATCGTCATTAAAAAATCAAGGTACGAGGGAAACTGAACCTACAAGTAATTTAACCTACAAATATGTCTCCATCAAGGAGGCGGCGATAGTACAACGGTGTCCGCATCGGACTGTTGATTCGAGTGGCGTTAACTATTGTGGTGAAATTGTGTTACTAAGCGTTTTTAATATACATCATCAGGTCATTTAGTCTCCATAGGACGATTCTGTAATCAACCAGAGGCAATAGAGAGAGAGAAGAGTAGAGAGGTATAAACTGAGAAAATCATTACCAAGTATAAGCAAGAACGGGTCTTTGAAGCTCCACACAGCTGCCACACTCGCCGCACGGTCGAGGCATCCAAACAGGGCGCCCAGGACCAGTAGTTTCCCCGCTGCAGGATGTACTGGTAAGCGCGCCAAGTGCCATCCCAGCGGGGTCAGCTTCTCTTCGTCATCCAGCGCTCCACATCTATGAAACACAAGATTAGTGGTAGTGATTTGTATTAATCAGGGTGTCCACTGCAAATGTTCGAAAAAATTCCCTGACTTTTCCCTGACTTTCCCTGACAATTTTTTCAAAATTCCCTGACCAACTATGTATACAACGTGTCCCAAAATTCAAGGATAAGCCGACGCCACAGGACTTTAGGAAAAATAAGGAAAAAAATCTATCTCAATTATTTTTTAACTTACACAATAAATTATGAAATTCAACGAAAATTGACACCCCTTATGATATTTTACATTACCACGACCACAATTTTTCAATTATTCCTGGTTTTCTGTTTATATCGGCAACTTAAGTAGTGCTGCTGTTCACCCCAACTCTTAAAACCCCCAGAATCCTTGCAGTTTTTACACAAAAGTTAATCAAAATATTTTATTTCCTTAAAATTTTGAACGATTTTTACTTTCACTCCACTTTGACTCATCGTTTTGTAAAAAAAAAGTATGAACACTACTGCGGCAAGTTTTTTTAAAGTTGACGCAACTATCCAAGATTCCAAAATGGTACTCTAAGAAACCTAGTCGCAAAAAAGATATGCGTACCATTTTTACAAGCACTTCGCTTGTTAGTTAGTATGGGATAAATCTTACAACTGAATTTAAAACCAGTTCTCCTTAATCAATTGAGCTGAAATTTGGTATACTTGTGTAAGTACGATGACAATGCAATATTATGGTACCATTGAGCTGGATGGAGTCAGAGTCAGAGAGACATTGAGATACAGTTTTTCGATATCTTGTGTAGTTTAGAAATAATCGAATGAGATCACTTATCGTTTCCACCCTGTATTAATAGCACTCACAGTGAACTGCTCACTAGTCTTCATTCAATAATCAAATCAATAAATAATAATAAAAAAAATAATAAATAAACATAAGTTATAAGTTGCACTTTCACATCGACAATAGAAAATATATCATTTTACTGAAACAAAAAAGTACAACTATTAAAACAAAAAGGAGTAATCTAGTTATGACAAAAAAAAACATAACATAGATCACTCTAGTCCTGAAAAAAAAAACTATATGAAAGTAATCTAATTATAGTTCCAAAATACTGAACTGTCCTGTCCATGACATTGACAGCGGGGCGCCACCGTCTATACCGGATCGCTGGTTCCGATTTTTGCCATGTTGGAAACCATATAGTTGAACGATGGTAGCGCCCCCCTGTCATTGAGTTTGGTGGGACAGTTCAGCGTGGGTCATCTATATGAACAAAATTATGTCATAATTTAGATCAATCCACTTCATTAGATAAAAAACTAAAAAGGAGTAATATAATTATGACTAAAAACAAAGTCATAATGTAGATCACTCCAAATCTGAAAAAAAAATGCTTCGATAGTCAAGATCAAAGGTCTTTCTAGAGCATAAATTAAATAAATCCCTCATTTTACAATCACTGGGAAATTTCGGGAGACAAAATCTCAATGTTTCCCTGACTTTCCAGGTGACCCCTCTATTTCACTGACTTTCCCTGACTGCTATGAGCTTCCCTGACTTTTCCCTGACTTTCCCTGACTTTCCAGAATGTGGACACCCTGATTAATCATAATCCAGGCACCCGAAAAGATAGCCTAGAAACATCAACTCTGAAAAACATTTAATCCGAAGTTTCGAATGTTGCCATCCATCTCAAGCAAAGCGAGATGCCACCAAGAGCGACGGTGACAGACAGATCTGAAACTGCGTAAGTAGCGTTTCATAGTAACCCTGCAGTAGCTTTCTCCTGGCAAACGCGCCAGATGCCATCCCAGCGGGGTTAACTTTTCTTCGTCGTCTAGGGCGCCGCATTTTTGGAAATGGAATACTAGTTGTAGTGTTTTGTTTTACATCATGACATTAGCAAAGGCACCCGAACAGAGCGCCCAGCACTAGTAGCTTGTCTGCTGCAGGATAATAAGCACTCCAGTTGCAATCCCAGGAGGGTGAGCTTCTCTTCGTCGTCTAGAGCTCCACATCTATGAAATACAAGACTAGTGGTATTTTTGTTAATCATAATCCAGGCACCCGAATAGAGTGCCTAGAAATAGGGGGGTAACTCTGAAAAACCTTATCCGAAGTTTCGCCATCCCTCCGGTGGATTTGGGAACTGCTTTAACGCTTCTGTTGCGTTTCCCAATCTAAGCTGCTTGATGATCAGCACTGGTTCCAGCAAATTGTTCCTTTGCATAGAGCGATAAATAACTTACTGCTGCAAATGCTTCACAGCTCTCTTCACAGTTTCCTCTTCAGGTGGGTCTGGGAACTGCTTCAAGGCTTCTGCTGCATTTCCAAGTCGAAGCTGCTTAATCATCAGCACCGGTTCCAGAAGTTTGTTCCTTTCCATACGAAGCCCCAACAACACATACTATAAATAACTTACTGCTGCAGATGCTTCAGAGCTCTCTTCACAGTCTCCTCTTCAGGTGGGTCTGGGAACTGTTTCAAGGCTTCTGCTGCATTCCCAAGTCGAAGCTGCTTAATCATCAGCACAGGTTCTAGCAAGTTGTTCCTTTGCATCTCCAGAACCACAATAACACTTAGGCTGGGTTGCACCATAATACTTTAACTTTGATAAACGTCAAAAATCTGTCAAATTTCATACAAATAGCACCGGTTATCGTCATAGTTACCGTTAAAGTTAGGTGGTGCAACTCAGCCTTAAAGTTTTAAAAGACTTACTGCTGCAAATGCTTCACAGCTCTCTTCACAGTCTCCTCTTCAGGTGGATCAGGGAACTGCTTCAAGGCTTCTGCTGCATTCCCAAGTCGAAGCTGCTTAATCATCAGCACCGGTTCCAGCAAGTTGTTCCTTTGCATCTCTGGTAGGAGGCGCTCGGGAAGCTTCGCAGCACGGAAGGTTGTCACTAGGTGGTAGCAGACGCCTGGTTGGCAACGGCCGGCGCGACCGCGTCTGGGAATAAGAATGATATTAGAAACATAAGAAGAAAATCATACGTGTTGTTATGAAGAGGCAATATTAGGTATGCAAAATATCGTCAAATTTCTTTAAGTAACAGCTAATAGAAAACAGTCAATATTGCCGTTTTCACTTACTAATGGGTCTGCCACAGAAAATGCACTTCACAAAATGCGCATTTTTCCATACTAATATTATAAAGTCTTCAGCAAAAGCTGTGTAGAAAAGTTCGCATTTTGCGAATGCACATTCTGCGTCATCAGACCCGTAATTCGTTTTAGTTAATAGCGTAGCTAAGGTTTAGGATTGGAATTAAATGGTCAGTAATCAGTATGTTAAATCAATATTCTTGGAAATATTATACGGCGCTATCTATCTAGTCCCTAAATGAGCATATAGATTTGGAGGAGAATCTATTTCGACGAAATGGATTCTCAACTAAAAACTATAAAGTGGAACAAATATTACCTTTGACGCATATTCGCTTGAGAAGCCCATTCAACCTTCAAAGTAGAGAAGTAATGCTCGACGTTTAGACCGCTGTATTTAATTTTCCCGCAGTCAATGACGTACACAATGTCATCTATAGTGATTGAAGTCTCAGCGATATTCGTTGCAATCACAATCTTTCTCACATTGTGAGGAGGTCTTTCGAATATTCTGCGCTGGTCAAGCGATGGCAGTTTTGAGTGAACAGGGTGTATCTCGCATTTTGATCCCAAATACCTTTCATTGTCATATAACATTGACATAAGTTTCGTTATTTCCCCAATACCAGGCAAAAACACCAATATAGCACCTGGAGGGCCTCTACAAATGTATTTTATTAGTTCAAGCATCAGATCATAATTGAGTTCTTCTATTTTTGGATTTTGTAAAGTGCGGTAGATTTTGGAATCCATGAATTTCTTTACGGATTCCAACCATGGTGCTGAAATTATTGAAAAAAAAAAAAGTTATAAAATTACGAAAAGTAACTTATTTACACATAATTGAGGTTTACAAAGACAATTTATTATGTATTACCAATTTCAGCTTTGTACTGTATAGATTTTTCCATTTGTTCGTGTATAGATCTGTCAAACTTTCTGCCGCGGTAGTTCTTAGGTCTCTGCGGCATAACTTCTTCGCCCAGCTGATAGTTCGTGAGATGCAGAATCTCCTCCATGTAAACATCCTTGACTGGATATGCCAAGCCCTCGATGTGCAGCATTGGGCAGAAGTTAAAGTAATTGCACAATTTCTCGGCGTCTAGTGTAGCACTCATCAGAATCAACTTCAAATCTTTACGTTTTTGCAACACCTGCAAAAATAAATGGGTGCTTTCAAGGCCCTGATCTCACTTCACTGATCTATAACAGCGAAAGGTCACTGATTGAAATCTCAGAAATTACAACTGCTAGGATTGTTAAATTTTGCATGGGGGGAACCCCCATTTTAGAACGTAGGTGCTCACTAAGCCGGGATTTTGCAAAATTCAACTCCTAAGGGGGTAAAACGGGATCCACGCGTACGAAGTCGCGGGCGGCCGCTAGTGAATTATAATCGCTAAACAACTAGAATAATATGACATGTCAATGGTCAAAACAAATAATTAGATTAAGTGTGGTTTGGTCACAAAAAAAATTACAGATGAAATCTGTATTTTATTGGTTTTGGTCACACTATCAATGTCTGTTGCTGCAAAGTGATTTTTATGCCGAGATCGTGAGTACCGTCACGATCGCTTATCTACTTACTTGGGAATATATTATACTCATTTCATTTCCAGGCAATAGATTTTTTTATAGTAAAAAAACATGATTTGCTAATTATTTACACATTTTTTTATAAACCAACTGAACACTATATTCCTATTGCAATTAGAAATCTTCTTTTTTAAACACTAGCGGCCCGCCCCGGCTTCGCACGGTTGCAACGGAATTTCTCAGCTTTTCTATAATTATTATGAATGTTTTATACTAATATTATAAATGCGAAAGTAACTGTCTGTCTCGCTTTCACGCCTAAACCACTAAACCGATTTCGATGAAATTTGGCATAGAGATAGTTTGTCCTAGGAAAGGACATAGGATAGTTTTTTTCCCGGTTTTTGAAACAGGGACGCGCGCGATAAAGTTTTTCTGTGACAGACAAAATTCCACGCGGGCGAAGCCGCGGGCGGAAAGCTAGTACATTATAAACCTTCCTCTATTCACTTTATCTATAAAAAAAACCGCATCAAAATCCGTTACGTAGTTTTAAAGACACGCGGCAGCGTGTCAAGCCAAGTTCAAGCAGAGGAACTGGCTAGCCAGCGCCGAGTGTGATCTAAGATTATATGTATAAGGACAGACAGGAAAGCAACGTTGTTTAATAATAAGTAGTGGAGCTCACCTGTTTTAGCATACACATAGCGAAATCAACATGGGTGTCTCTCTCATGCACTTCGTCTAGTATGATGTGGCTGTAGTCCGACAGCGCTTGGTTGACCTCCAAGTCCACCAGAAGAACACCGGTGGTGCAAAACATTATGCTCCCACGTGGTCTGCAGTCAACCCTGAAAAGTTAATGATTAAATTTGAAATGTAGGATTCATTTTTATCATAATTATGGAAATTGATAAACTTAGGCCAATAGGCGGGCAAGGATGCACACTGCGATAAATTTTTCTCAATGATTGTAGATGTCAAAATGTATATGCTTATCGCATATATCGATAATGTCTCGATAAAAGTCGCACATCGTAAGCTTATAGGTCATGTAGGCTAGCATAAGCACACAAGCAAAAATACAAAATCAAAGAAATATAATTTTCTAAAATTCGCACTAGCCACAATTGAGCATCGGTTTGTAACATAACCATTATAACTACTGTATTACAGTGTTTTTGGCAGCGTTGCCAGTTTTTTTTTTCGCCAAGTCGTGACTTTGGTACTTTTTGAGTGAAAATAGCGGGATTCTTCCGTCAGAAGCGGAACATAGTAAAAAAACGTATAATATGTATAATCAAGGTTTTCAAATATTCGTCTTATTTGACATAAAATTACGTTTACGTGACAATAGATAGCAAAATTAGCCATAGAAAATGTATTTTAACAAAAAAATATATTTTTAAATCAGATTTACTCTATCGTTTAATTCGTCTTTAGAATAAAAAAAGAAAAAAATAACAAAAATCGAAATTAAAAAAGTTTTATTCTTTAGAATAATATGGCGTTTCAAACAATAGTCAGTGCCCCGATTACGCTAATTTTAACGTCTCCAATACAGACGCGCTTCTTCGATTCTGCGATACGGATTGGTCAAAACAGTTGACGTCAGCTGTTTTGATAATCGGGGCTCTGGTGAAGTGAGTGTCTCTCTCCGAAAAGCGGGACCGAGCCTGTCCCGCGCGGGACATTTAAATTTGATTAAAAAATCGGGACGTCCCGCCAAAATCGGGACGTCTGGCAACGCTGGTTTTTGGTTGATTATTAACTTACTTTTCCAATCGCACAGCATATCCTACGGAAACCCCAAGAGCTTCAGCACGTTCTTGGGCCACTCGACTAGCTAATGACGACGCAGCAATCCTTCTTGGCTGAGTGACTAGAATCTTTACATTGCCGCCCCTTTTCTTCATAATAGCATCATCTAAAATCATTTGTGGTACCTAAAACAAAAGTTAAATTCAATTAAAAGTTAATTGTTCTTTCTATATTAAGACATATTTTACCAAAATCCTGTCTGTATCGAAAAAGACGGGACGGGAAGACAGCTCCACATACCCATGTAATTTTAAGCATACAGCCTAACAGTAGATTCCCAAACATGACCTGCTTGGACTAATATACTTTGGTTCACTATAGCCCTGTTTAAAAAATATTTTTTGACGCCAAATAGTAAACCAACCTGTGTTGATTTCCCACATCCAGTTTCTCCACTTATGACAATCACCTGGTTATTTTTAACCATTTCTAAAACACGCTGAGTTTTCTTATAAGCTGGCAATTTTTCACGGAAAGTCAACAGTTTTTTGTAGTGTGATTTTGATAAAGCGTTTAGATGTTCTTCATACAGAACGAGATTTAAAGTTGCAATATCTTCATCTTGTCTAGTGATGTTTATGCCTCTGGCCAGACATTCATTGAGTTTTTCCTTAAACGTTCCAGTAATTATGTCTTTGTATCCATATTTAAAATCTGCTGGTGCTCTTAGACTCAACACTCTTTCGTCAAAATCTTTTCTGTCTGTATCGCTAGCTTCATCAAGTGCAAATGGTATATCATCAACTGAAGTACTTGGTGTAGAATCACTATCAAAATAATAATTTGTGTTAATTTTTGTTTTTACCGACGTTTTGGAATCAACATCGCTTCTTTGACTTGTATGAGCTTCAGGTGCAGCGATTGCTTGACTAGATTTTGGCACTTCAGAGTCTTTTTTATCTGACGAAATGTTTGATAAAGAAGCTTTTTGACTGAACAAATGAGATATCTTTTCAGGGAATATATCAATTTTTTGTTGAGCTGCTAACTTAGTGATAAGTTGTATATTGCTTATTAACTTAGCAATTACAGAACTTGGGATGGATAAATTTATCTGGAATGCAAAAAATACAATTAAAGAGCGTTCATAGCTATAACATTGGTAAATAATAAAAGTAATATAACTTATCGCACGTACCGTTAGAGGTGTATTTTTATTTCGCCTAGCTTGTTGTCTCTTGTAAAAAAGGCCAATATCTTTCCCTTTCAATCGATGTGGATGTCTGGCTACGGGTTGTATGAATTTTGAACTACCCCAACCTTTATCCTTCCTATACCTTTTACCACGATCACCGCGATCAGACATTTTTTAGATTATTTATATTTTGAGTCCTTACTCAACCACGCAATTTAATTTATAGGAAAAGTAAGTAAAACGAGCACTTGAGCCACAGATGAGAGAGTATTATAATTTATAACTTGAGCAGGCCAGCCGGTAAATAAATACACTTACGAATACGACGACTTACGAGCAAAAATAGTAAAAAAAGCTACTAAATGTCAAAAAACTGCGCTGAGTGTTGTCCCTGTGTTCAAGTGAGCTTATATCGATGAATGCTGTGTTTCAATAGTCATAAGTCGCGAATGTCGCAAAAAATGCTCTCTTTGATAGATATACAGTTTAAGGGCGCGGTAATATAATATGATCAATTTTATCGACAAATCCAATGGAATAAAACATTTTATCCCTACTTTTAAAAAATTGCAGGTACTTGAATTTTTTGGGTTTCTGAGTCCGGGACTCCGGGTGGATTTATTTATTTAGCAATATCTACCGATGTACAGGGCCTATAAGCATAAAAGTGAATTTATTCTACATTCACATTTAAAGCTTTAATTCAAGTAAAAAAAACGGCGTATTCCGCTATTCCCCATTGACAATCCCCGTCAACGGGGAATAGTGAACTTTTTGTTCACTTATCCCCGTTAACGCCAATTGGAGCTTACAATGGGGAATAATGAACTAACAAGTTCATTAATCCCCGTTATATTAGGATTTTATTTTTAACGTAATGGGGATAAATGAACTTTTTAGTTCATTGTTCCCCATTATAAGTTTTATAAGCCCCAATTGGCGTTAACGGGGATTAGTGAACAAAAAGTTCACTATTCCCCGTTGACGGGGATTGTCAACGGGGAATAGTGGAATAAGCCAAAAAAAATGGTCGAAGTTACTGAAAAATCGTTTTGAAATTTTCACTTCCGGTTTACTATTTGTAAAAAAATCTAATTTAGAAAACGACAAAGAATTTAAAACTTCACATTTTTACTTTTAGAATCAATGCTTTTTAGTTTTTTTCATAAATTCATTGATAGAAATAATAAGCATCCAAAAAATCATGATTTCATTCTAAGTAATTTTTTAAAAGCTCAAGACTTAGCAATAAAGCATCACACGAAAAAAATATTGCGTGTATACAGGGTGTTAGGTAAATGGGTATAAATTAAAAAAAAACGATTTGTATGAAAATTAAAATAATTAAAATGAAGATATCGATTTTCTGACTTCACCGTACCATTTATATGCCCATGTTAACATGGGCTAGTGTTGGCTCATAAAGCCATTTACCTAACACCCTGTACACATCCACGTGTACTAGAAATAACTGACCAGAGCCCCGATTACGGTAACTTTTAACGTCTACAATCCAGACGCGTTTCTGATTCTGCAATACGATTGGTCAAAACAGCTGACGTACGCTGTTGAACGACCAATCGTATCGCAGAATCGAGAAGCGTGTCTGGATTGTTGACGTTAAAAATTACCGTAATCGGGGCTCAGAAAATAAACAAAATTGACGACTTCACTTTTTTAATTGGTTGTCCGCTTGACGTGAAATGCCCCGTTTAGATCATTTTCATTAATTTAACCCTAGTAAGAGAGAATCAACTTGAGTAAACTCGAGCTAAGGCCAACTTAACTTTATTTACAATAAACAGATTTTTTTAAACTAAGGCAAACTTAACTCTACACAAACTTGACTCGAGTTATACATTGAGTTGATACATCACTACACTATTTCTAACTTGACATTGACAGTTGTTTTGACTTGACACTGACAGACAGTCAGTCAGTCAGTGGTCGATGGTGGGCACAGATATGGATTAGAGTAGATACAGCAAGTTGATCGTCAAAGCGTGCCATTCCGATATGTCCAAATGGACATACATGGTCGAGTGATGTTCATGTAATCCGATTACAACAATCGGTTACGATGATTTTACGAGGACAGTAGTACGAACACGGTAGAAAGAAGAAATTATTTACGGATTGAGAATTGTAATTAACAGCACAAGTAACAAATAATTAATTAGAATAAAGTAGCAGTAGAAGAAGTATAAAGTAGCATTGTTTTTAATACATAATATCCTGCGATGTATTAAGAGTTAAAACCATGGTCCGTGTATGTGATGCACTCATACCGATCACAAGAAACCGTACTTACTTTTATAACTATAAGACACACACTGATCTATGTATTCATGCACTTGACCAATTTTTGTCTTGAAACGCTGGTAGGGTAAAAAAAATAACGTGATTTGACGATTTGTAAGAATTAATTTATTTAAAGAGGTAAATAAAGATGTTTTTGGTTTTGTATTTAACAAATTATCAGTTTTATCGGAATTAATTAATTGTCGAATCGAGTCACACGATATCTTTCGATGACTGCGAATGCAGTACGATGACACGATTATTTTTACGTTGCGGCAATCACTAAAATTCGCTAAAATGACACTAATGACGTTTAAAAAGTGGCACGCTCGGCTTCATACAAATTTTTTCACATGCTGCATCTATCTATATCTGTGATGGTGGGTCAATTTCTGTGAACGAGACCTCAAAAAATACGAAAACAAAGGATAATTTAATTTAAAACAGTACAATAAATCTATTGTTAATTTGAATTATGTTTTTAAGAAAAGTAAGTACTCATCAAAAATTTATCTCATTTCGATGTAAAATGTTATTTCATAAATTGTTAGGATTCCAGTTTTGCGAAAGCTCTAATTATTTCTTCAATAATTTAATTGAAGCGGTTGTAAAAGTTTTTCCTAAATTAACTATTGTATTTTTAATTTACAGGATTACTGGTCATTAGTATGTCGAGGTCGAAAGAAAAAGATCATTACTTTGATTGTTATCTTATTGTTTTTAATTAATTCAATGCTGTATGTTAGTTTAGAGTTGTATAATACAGTCAAACGAAAACACAAGGACCCTTGGTACAAAAGGTTAGTGTTATAAAAGTTATTAATGTTTATCTTTAGCATAGAGTGTAAACCTGCCAGTGCTATAGTATTTAGCAGGCTTACATTTTAAGCCAATGTTATGAATTCTTGTATTTAGAAATAACATTAAATCTAATTGTTATGTATTACAGTTTACATTTCGATGAGAATTCCTATGTGGATAAGAATGGAATGAGGGTTGTCGTTGGGCATTACGTTGGTGGAAACAGAGGGGGTAACTTGTCTGAAGGTAAGTTTAATTAATTCTCACATAGCTTGATCTTATTCATTTCTGGAGTTTTACCCTTGTAAATGTAGAATCAACCATGGTGGAAAAAGAACAGTTGTAAGTATCAATACTATCCATAACAGTAACCCAGACACAATAGAAATTTTATTTTATTTTTATGACTGCTTTAGCTGTTCACTGCCATGAATATTCAAGCAAATGAATAATGTAATATGTAATCGTCAATATATTGTAATCGGCAACAATTGGCTTGATCTAGCCCAGGACAGGCAAGTTTTTGTAGAAATAAAAGCTTTTTTTTATGTATTAACTAGCGGCCGCCCGGGACTTCGTACGCGTTGATAGATCACCATGTCACCTTTGAGTTATACATATGTATTTAGATTTATTTAATTGTCAATATAATATTTCAGAAGTCATACACAGCAACAATTATGCCCCAGTTGAGGGTGCAGGGGAAGGCGGGAGGCCAGTGGTGCTCTCCCAGAAGGAACTGATCACCGCCCGCGAACTGTACTCGCTTCACTCATACAACATACTTGTTAGCGATAAGATATCCATAAACCGAAGTCTTCCAGATGTCAGAAGTGATAGGTAAGATGATTGTAATCTTTTGATTCCAATTGGTTAGGACATTTGATAGTTGAATCAAATGATTTTTTGTATACAGAAATATTATGATCCCATGCTTCTACTGCATGCTTCTACTCAATGCTGTTACTTGTATTTCATGTTATGTTGTAATGTTAGATGGTCACCACACCAAAGTCACAATATGTACATGAATAAAGATATTTTTAATCAATAAACAAACTGTTTCTGCCATTAATGAACATTGTATAAATGTATCTTTCTTTCTTTCTAACCAAATATTTTTTTCATTTCAGTTGCAAAGAAATTGAGTACAACATAGATAATCTCCCAACAGCAACAGTAATCATAGTATTCCACAACGAAGCCTGGTCAACACTTATGCGAACAGTAATGTCAGTCATATTACGTTCGCCACCTTCACTCCTAGACCAGGTAATTGATTTTTGGGTTTCTTTTAGAAGCATAGCTTAATAGTTTAGTAACTAAACTAAACTAAACTTTAGTTAACCCTATGCCTGTCAGTTGGCTTATATTTTGAAATTTATTGCACTGCAAAGACACACAAAAAAGGCACACAGAGCCAACTTAGTGCCATAAGGTTTTTTTTTCTCCACTCACAATTGATTTTCTCCTTACAGATTATTTTAGTAGACGATGCTAGTGATAGAAGGTATTTGGGCAAAGAATTAGATAATGCAGTGGAAAAATTAGAGAAGGTGTCAATATTGAGGAGTCCAGATAGAAAGGGACTGGTCAATGCCAGGTTGATGGGCGCGAGGACTGCTACTGGGGACGTATTGGTTTTCTTGGATGCACATTGTGAGGTAAGTTTGATTTTGTTTCTATCTACAACCAAAGATTTAACTGCGCACCTCGCAGCCGTGACGTCACATTGACGCTCTGGCACGGAGGTGGGTAAGTGTGAGGGAAAATCGTATTCAACCGAGGTGCGCAGTTAACTCGATTGGGTTGTTAATTGATCTTTAATTCAAGCAAGTTCAAGTACTATCCGTTCGCGATAAGTAAGCCGAAGAGCGATATGATGTCACTCGAAGGGAAGCGTCTATAACTATAGCAAACTATATTGAAAATATTTTTTATTTATTAATTGATAAAAATTGTGTATTTGCGTAAAATAAGACACATTAATTGCGTTTAATCGCGGTTGGGGGAGGGGGCGCGCATTCCACGGACCGGCAAACTTAGCGCGAACAGGTACAAGTTTTTATAATTTTCCATAATGTACCTCTTTTGGAATTTCAGGTTACCAAAGGCTGGCTGGAACCATTGTTAGATCGCGCTGGCAGCGACGACGTATTTATCTGCCCGCACATAGATCTTTTATCAGAAGAATCGCTGTCCTATACCAAAAGTATTGACGCACATTGGGGCGCCTTCAGCTGGCGGCTACACTTCCGTTGGCTCATGCCAAGCAGCGAAGTCATGAAGAAAAAGTCCGAAAATCCTTCGAAACCTTATCCTACGCCTGCGATGGCTGGAGGCCTGTTTGCGGTAAGGAAAAGTTTATTTTGGCGACTGGGGGGCTACGACGAAGGCATGGTGATATGGGGCGCGGAAAATCTCGAACTATCTTGGAGAGCTTGGCAATGCGGCGCCCGAGTTGAAATCACGCCTTGCTCCAGAGTAGGCCATATTTTTAGGAGGCACAGCCCATACAAATATCCCGGTGGAGTTTCGAAGGTTCTGAATTCGAATTTGGCTCGAGCGGCGACAGTGTGGATGGACGAGTGGGCGGACTTCTTTTTTAAATTCAACCCTTCGGTTGCCGCGATTCGTGATCAGCAGGAAGTAGGGAGTCGAGTGGAACTCCGTAAGGAATTGAATTGCAAGAGTTTCAAGTGGTATTTGGAGAATGTGTGGCCTCAACACTTCTTTCCGACTGAGGAGAGGTGGTTTGGGCGGGTTAGGAACGATAGAGGCGGTTGCTTAGGGGTGTCCTCTGGGACTCCGGGCCTAGGGGGGCCCGCTGCCGGTATCGATTGCGGGACGGACATGGAAATCGATAGAATGATAGTTTATACACCAGAAGGCAGGGTTATGGCTGACGAAGGACTATGTTTAGAGCAAGGTAACGGACGAGCTGTTTGGAAAAGCTGTAGCGATAACCCTAAACAGGTGTGGGAGCAAAAGGGACCACGACTGAAAACCAAGGGCGGGTTGTGTTTAACGTTAGTGAAGGATACTAGCAAGGATAGTGTGGGTGACCCTTTGACAGCTAAGAAGTGTCTGAGCAAAGATGTAGGTCAAATATGGCATTTTGAACGTGTGCCTTGGCGATAAATGTGATATTTAGTTTAATAGTCTTCAAAAACAGATCTGACAAGCTTTTATTTAGTGTTAAGTATTGAGTTAGGGGATATTACAAAACTAAGATTAAATTAAAACGATCTGGTAGTGTTTCTTGCACAAAATAGCGAATGAAATATTATTATAAACATTATGAACACAAATTAGAAGCTTTTATTGCATTTATAATAAATCGAAAATTCTGGAGATTGTGGTTGTACAAATAGTTAGATCTTGTGAATTAAATTAAGTACACAACTGTGATTATTATTGTTAAATATGATCTTATTGCACTAAACAAACAATACACTAGATAGATAAATAAATAGCAGGAACACAATATGGGCATATACATTCAAAGAATGAAAAATTTAGTTTAATATGATTAAATACCGCGGTTTAAATGTGTTATGACTGTATATTTTTACAGTGGTTAAGTATTTAATGTGATAATAACTATTAACAGTTAGGAATAAGATAATTTAATCAGCATTCATTAAATACTCTTAACGGATTTTATCAAATTTGTACTGTGAACTGTCTCAAGTCTTGTCTGCATCAGGGCACAAGTTACTGCATTAGTAGGGAATTTAGTGCGAGAACCCCTCCACTTTGGTGTAATTTTTACAACAGTGATTCTTTGTTATGTTGTTGTATGGCTTATGTTGTTGTAATAGAGTCGATATTGGTGCTGTCGTAAATTTTAAAAGCTTAAATTTTGCGAACCCTGATGCAGACGAGGCTTTAGAACTTAAAAGAAATGAGAGAAAACTTTTTTAGTAATGGTACTTACTTATTATAAATCTCTTTTATTGCCAATATTTTTTGCAGTTATTTTTTTAGTGGCTTGATGCATTTCTTCAGGATATTTTTTTTTTGTGTAATTTTACTTCTAGTCTTTATTTTTTTATTGCTTTACTATCGCCTGTGCGACAAAACGTCGATTTATGTTTTAGGATATAAAGTACTTAATAGATTTTACTTATTTTGTAAACTTTATGTGACTTCTTATTTCTTTTATGTATATTTTGACGAGTTCTGAACTGATAATTTATGATTTTCTATTGTGTATTTTTATGCCGTCCTTTATATTCGATTGACCTTATTTAAAAAATACTTATTTTTATAAAATTCCAAGTTTTAACATTGTTTCCGTATCTTTATAGGTTTGTGAAAGTAACTCACTAATTGTATTTTAGTTTGTTTGTTATAAGATAACATAACAATGATAAGACTTGTATCATGTAACAGCCGATTTTTATAATAATGTCGTTTACAATAAACTTCAATGTTTTAATGCTCACAATGAAAGTACAATTTGCATTTATGAATTTTATAAACAACGTCATGTTAAAGTTAAAAATAAAAGTATTATTTGCGACTTTAGTCAAGTTTTTTTATTGTAAATTGCGTCGTAAAAAACTTAAATTAATAAACAACACTTATACACAAAATGTCTTTACACTTAAAAAAATTACAATAACACTCATCTAAATACAAAGTACAATATTAATGTTAAAATAGGTACGTATAATTTAAGTTGCGCGTACGCAGCTGCGTTACAATTATTGCCGTTGCATATAAAACAACGTGCGTCGCTGTGCCCTCTCGCTCTCTCTACAGCTACCAGAGCGAGACACACTGAGTCCACGCTGAGTCGTGGTACACACCCCCGAATGACGTCAATAGTGTTGCCAACTGTAAAAAAAATAATTGATTAACCTACATAAATAAAAATTGAAAATATTAATACAACTTTGTGTTAAAGGTGGCGCGCAAAATACACACGCCTGTTAAATTGTTTGTGTTGTCAGCTGTCAATTTTCGCCCTTACGTTCCTGTATTTCCTACTAAAAATGTCAATCAAATATTATTTGCCTTACAAAATATAAAAATCAAAAGGAGCGAATCAGTATGTAAAAAAAACTATGGCAGTCCAAAAAAGGTGCAATAATAATTCTGTTGCTGTAATGGCAACACTTTGTATGGGCACAGAAATCTCGAAAAAGCACGTGTTTTATGGAGACGTGCAAATGCATGCAAATAAATAAAAAACGGAAAGCGCAGCGTAGGACGTCCACCCACACAAGGTGGACCGACGACCTCATAAAGGTAGCGGGAAGGCGCTGGATGCAGGCCGCCACCAACCGGCCATTGTGGAAATCATTGGGGGAGGCCTATGTTCAGCAGTTGGACGTCCTATGGCTGAAATGATGATGATGAAATAAAAAACTTACAAGTCTTATCATCTGGCGTGGCCACCATCTTCAAGCACCGATACTCTATGGGTATCTTGCTGTCTGTGGTCGGTGGTGGGTGTCCTATGTTGTGCACCCACTGAGCCGTGACCCAGTTGGTCGGGTGGCACTCGTTAGGGTACCCTGGAGATGACGTCTGGTCCTGGTAGCAGCCAAGACAGCGCTGGGCGTAGCAGCTTTCTGATGTCACTGTAAAATTATAATATGTGTAAAGTTAGGGGCAAAAAAATTTGATTGCTAAAGTCAGTCAGAGGCTCACAGAGCTGTCAGACAGCTTAACTTTCCCTCGGGATAAACACGGCCCTCAATGATTGGGTTTTTATTGGCTGTTAAGCTGTAGAGCAAACTGGCTACATAGGAGTTGTAGCGGTGGGAACGAGATGTCCCGTTTGACTGCTTAGGTATGTTCGGATCAGAAATGAAATTGGTTGAGGAATCCAATGTCGTGATTCTGTGATTCATAATAACAGTTGTAATCATAAGAATTAATACAGCGACAATTTTTTCTTGTCACTGATATACGAGTACCTTTCTACGTTGTACTATATGGCAATACCTTATAAGGTCTTTACATTTTATCGATTAATTTAAATTAAATTTCTTGTTTCAGTAACGAGCGTTGACGCCGCATGTTAATGTAAATAGTATTTTTGCTTTCCACACTTGTATTTACACCTGACTGACAGCGCAAATTAATGTAAATCGTTTGAGAAAGTCCTTAATGACACCGATACTCGGGAACGAAAGCTGCGGGCAGTACCCTTCGCTCATCAAGGCGTTCGCTCCACAAAGCCGAAATCACTATACATGGACGTTCTCTCGCAAGTGAAATATTTACGTTAACCCTTAAACTTAATTAACGGTCTCCTTAATGACGTGTAAAAGTTATGGTATCTACAGACGCTTATTTAACTGATACCAGCCGAACAGAAGCAGATATCGCTAACGTAATTGGACTTGAGAATTTTGGCTTAAAATTCTTGCCATATTCAGCGGCTTTTGAAAATGACTGGCTATTATGAAATGAGGACTTGTCATTTTGGAATTTCTTATTCATGTAGTGTGTTGCAGATAGACAGCTCCAGCACAGAATAATAATAAGTATGGCTCCAGTCAAAATCAAGGGTGAATAGCGATGATTGTAACACCACCGCGATGTTAATAGCTATGTCTGTCTTGAGTTTCCCTGGCTGAGTATAGGTTTTCTCCTTCAGCTTGTGTGCGTTGAGCCTAACACGTCAGCGTGTTCTACACGTAATGACCGCTTCAGAGCGCAGTTTACGTTTGTTTTAACTGCCGCAATCATATGTCATTTTCTCGCGTTTCGCGCCATTTTGCCGGCCATCACGCCCGTTCCGTACAGTTGTGCGCGTACACAGCGCAATTATTGGAAGCGGAGAATCCGCTCTTGATGCTCCGGTATGCTGCGCTCATTCAACGCGATTGGCATTACGCTTTTAACTGAACCCGCCATAACTTAACCATTGCTTCATTAAAGACAACCCTTTTCCGAAGTAAATTGTCCGATAAAGGCTCAATTTACACGCTACAGATTCTAACGTTTTTTGTTTGGGTTCGGTGACTTCTTGAGAACAGTTAAATATTTCGTTAATTTGCGGAGAAATTTAATCAGTAATTGGTCTTACAAGAACTTTCTATAGGTCTTAAATACAGTCTCCTCTACCTGCTGATTGATTTCTGTACATAGATTTTGATATTTAAATTTTTTTATTGAGATATTTGGTCAAAAACAATTTGACCAAATATGTTTGCAATGCCTCTTTCACGGATTCTGTAGGTACGTGTTCTGTAGGTACGTGTTGAGAGAGATGAAGGAGATTTGACTCATTGATTAGGTATAAGTACTCTGATAAACCGCAGAAGCCGCATTTAGTACGGTGCGCCACCGATGCGTAAACCCTGATGGAGCCGAGAAAGTGGATGATAGGCGGCTGACACAATTGCGCGGGAGTTGCGTGTGACTACTTATTGTAATACCCCAGCTACACTACTCACTTCGACGCTTTGACGAAGTACCGAAGTTCTCCGAGTTAGTGTAGTCAAAATACTTTGGAACTCTTCGGGCCCTTTGACAAAACCAACAACTTTCTGAAGTAATACAGCACACATACTGGGGTGCTACCATGAAACGCTGTTTACGTAGTTTCGAGTCAATTTGTCACCCTTGCTCATGCTGGTCTGGCATCTCGCTTTATGTGACAGGGATGGCAGCATTCGAAACTTCAGATAACGTTTTTCGGAGTACCCCCACAGGCAAGGTTGCTCGAAGCGAAGTGAAGTGCGTGTCTACACTATCTTACATCGATTAGCTAACCAAGTTTTTGCGTTGCGCAGGCCTGAGACATTCGCACTTCATGCGGTTTATTGATTTACGTAACTATACAATACCTTGACTGTGTTCTGATCGGTTCGATTGACCATAAAATCATGATTTTTATGTAATGGACAAACATTAAACGGTTCGATGGCGTAAGCTAGGCAATTTGATGCCGAAAATTGAATTTTGATCGGAACTGCAATGATGTTGCGAGGGTTACTGCTAAAGGTAACATAGAGAGCACAAGTAACCGAGTAAAATTCAAAAATAAATAGCATACTCTTGACCCGAATGAAAAACTAAAACACCATTGGCTAAGTAAGCATAATGCTGTAAAGTAAACAAACCAACTGTTTAATCCTTTCTTTTGCAACAATTTGTATCATATCGCCTTATCTAACAACTGACCTAAATTCATAACGAGTGATGATCAACATAAAATCCCCGTCCCACGCGTGTTTTGTCGTGTCATACCTAGACACATTGACAATGTAAATACGATTGTCAACAGTGGAATAAATAAATATTTATCCAGAGGCGAGTTTCGAGCGAGATGAGTCGTTAAGCCATTGTTGAGGCTGCGCGGGCGCGCCGGTTACGATCCTCTCATTCATACGACAAATTGAATTAAACGAACGTGACATAACATTTGTTAGCATAGATCGACGCATAAATAATGTATTTCATTAAAGAAATCATTGACATTACGAATTTATTTGCATTTTTATAGGTTCATGTAGAACACTCAAAAATTTTAATAATTTATTAAAAACCGCTCTGAAATCGCTTGATAAACACACTGCATATTTCTTTGTCCATATCAAAGATTACACAGTTAAGCAAAAAGGAATTATTCCTAATCGTAGATAATACTAAACACCAAGATAATAAAAAACAAGGTAGAGTTTACAAATTCCGTAGCAACATTTAGTAACATCACTTACCATACGGTGTAAACACACCCACACTCAATATAAATATAAATAATAGCATAACGTTGCAGAATTGTTTTCACGCACACGGCACACGTCCTTCTAACAAACAATGTATATCAGACTAATTATACGAGTTAGCTACTATCTCCACGAGCACCTTATCGCGGGTCAGTAAATTATTTTGACGTTTGCGAGGAAAACAACGAGCAGCTTTTCAATTCGGTTCAAAAATAACATTTACGATTCATCTTCGCTCTTATTCACTCGCATTTCGTCTTGATTCGAGATCAATGTGGTTTGTACTATTTCTTGGCACGGATATCACTGAATTTTCAATTCGGATGGCACTCAGGCGCCCAAGGCTAGGATGAATGGCGGTATGACGTAGATTCAGTAAATATTGATCAAGCATGCGTCAATGTATTATTTGTGATGGGATACCACATTAATCATTTGCAACAAAAATACGTGTAGAGTTGTGTAAAAATAGATTTTCATGATAAGGATATCTTGACACATAAGTGGGTAGGGTAGGCACACTGACTAATCACTGTGAAACTATTTATAAGGTTTAGATAGAGTTATAGTTTACAACTAAGTATATCTATACCCTATGTTACTCTTTGTATGTAATTTACAATACAACATTAGTTCCTGATGTTACTGATGAGCAAAGCTCAACTTCATCTCCTCAGGCTGTTGCCGTGTAAGCATATTTCATACCTATTTAAAGGTGGTTGTATGTCTACAGATTCTGGCAATACGGCAATACAGAAGAAACCATGATGGGAATAGTTCCGATATTGTAGGTCTACTCGTACTCGGGGCAGCAAGGTTCTGGAGAGGAGGCCGCGTACCGGAAAACGCAGCGTGAGACGTCCAACCACAAGGTGGACCGACGACATCATAAAGGTGCTGGACGCAGGCCGCTACCAACTGGGTAACATGGAAAGCATTGGGGGAGGTCTATGTTCGGCAGTGGACGTCCTATGGCTGAGATGATGATGATGATGATGACTCGTACTTTAGAAGTTCCATCCTATCCATTTTCCGTGCATGGTTTTTCTTTTTACCACATTGTGCTTATTTATCATGCTACGAATATCTCATACAAAATGTATGTAGTTATTTATACAGTGTGAGTCACGTTAAAGTGTACATATGAAAATAGACGAAACAAGACCTATTTTTATCGACAAAAAAGAGGTCAAAAAATTTTTGCGATTTTTTTTAAATTTTTTATAGAATTTTTTTTCTTCCAATTACTTATTGTAAAGAAAACGTAATAACTTTTAAACTAAGCGGTATATCCTAATAAAATAAAAACAGTAATAATGCTAAATAACAGGCGATACTATAAAAATACATAAAATACACAAAAAATGCCAACAAATAATAAAAAATTATACTTTTTGAAAAAAATCTGCTTTTAAATTCGTGTTTTTTTGGTTATTTGATAAATTTGTCCAAAAAATGCCCCTATAACCGGTGGTTTTTATTACTTTGTATTATTCTCTATCGTATTACCTTCGTAAAACCAAAAATTGCATGTCCCTATCCCTATCACAACGTTTGCAATGATCGTTTGAACTAAGCCTCTCCGGGCGCGCCATTCAACGCTTCGTTAACAACGAAACTGAAAATGGCTCAAGATTTGTAATTTTGATAAAGACAAGTTAGATTTTAAATAAAAACAAAAGATTTCGAAGTAAAATAAGCATTTTAGTTAAAATTAAAATTGTCTCTACCTGTAGCGGAGAATAATGTTGTGGCAGGCCTTTGTTCAAACGATCATAGCAAATGTTGTGATAGGGATAGAGACATGCGAGTTTTGGTTTTACTAAGATAATACGATAGAGAATAATAGAAAGTAATAAAAACCACCGGTTATAGGGGAATTTTTTGGAGAAATTTATCAAATAACCAAAAAAACACGAATTTTTAAGCAGATTTTTTTCAAAAAGTATCATTTTTTAATATTTGTTGGCATTTTTTGTGTATTTTATGTATTTTTTTAGTAGCGCCTGTTATTTAGCATTATTACTGTTTTTATTTTATTAGGATATACCGCTTAGTTTAGAAGTTATTACGTTTTCTTTACAATAAGTAATTGGAAGAAAAAAAATTCTATAAAAAATTAAAAAAATATCGCATAAAAATTTTGACCTCTTTTTTGTCGATAAAAATAGGTCTAGTTTCATCTATTTTCATATGTACACTTTAACGTGACTCACACTGTAGATGCGTACTTGTGTATGTAAAATACATTAATTCAGAATGTCCGCTAAAATCGGGTGGGTAGTGACAAATGCTCTCAGACTGCCCGTTAATTAAAACCATCCGATTGATTTGAATAGTTTAAAGTATTTAAACACATTTAGGAATATTCATATAAGCCGGCTCTTTTCAAGACTCGTTCGGTCTTGCATGGATATTGGTAGCAAACGTAGCAAATGTTAATCAGTCATACATATAAGGATAAGTTGCTTAATTTATTTGTAGAAAGTGATAATAATTAATTGCAATAGCCTTGTAGTGGTCTATTTTAATCTATCGCTACGATCATATTAAATGTCCAAATAAGCATTTTACACAACATACTAATTTGTCATCTACAATTTATTGATAAATATATGGACGAATATCTACGCGCTATTTTAATATGCATAAGAACAATTCTTACAATAGGTAACTGATATTCGATCATGTTAGGTAGGTATATGTATAAATGATTTAGTTTCACAAACATTCGATGATAACAAAAACAATGCAGTGATATGAAATACGTGATTAATGTTAAGATATTTATACTCGGACTTGTTCACGATTTATTTTTATTTCAAGAGATAGGTAGGACTTAAGCATATCTGAAAAAGATTATCTAGACGTTTAAGTATGCACGTTTAATATTCACAATAAAGATTCCAGGATTATTATTTCTGGTCAAATTAGTAGGATAATTAAACTGAAGCACTCTACTCAAGCCATCGCTGCCAAAATGATCTATAGAACTAGTTCTATCCCATTCCATGTGATTTTATTAGTTGACATTGTTTTTCTATAACAAAGAGGCACTAAATAAGATCAAAGTATCCACAAATAAGCCATATACGGCTCTCCATGAATTTTTACTTTTCTACATTGTAGGTATTCCAGCGCTTACGGTCTTACATTGCTGTAAATAATACTTTCGACAATGCAGAACAGGAATAACAGCACGCTTCATCGGAGGGAATAGTCATGTCACTTCCTAAGTCAGAAGATCTGCTTCCAAATAGGGGTCTTAAAGTGGTATCATGTTACCGGAGCAAGAACTTGCGTCGTCTGTAACGCCGCCTCTACACGTTTAGCTTGGGTATTGGACCAAATGATTTGCTCCAACGTACTCCAAGTCCAAATCACAGAGACCGTAGTTTACAATATCTGCATTAGTGATTGGATTAAGATGAATGTGGAATCTATTGTAGCGTGTTAGTAGGGCGGCACGAATCAATAAAATGTACCAAAAAGGTGATTTGTTAATATTCTAACGTCTTCTCTTAACAGACAATAACATTCGAACCCACATCCTTTCGCTTGCCGGGCAAATGCTCTAACCACTAAGCTATGGAGACGTTTGACACATACATTCCGACAGAATAGAGATTACACGATGTAGGCCAATTCAATATAATTATGGTGGCAATATTTAACAATCGGTTAAGAGGAAACTGTTTCAATAGATATTAGCATTTGATGAATTCACGAAAAACTGGCTCCATTTGGTTATTTGCGTGGATCACCAACGACCAATAACCGCCAAGTCTGCCTTACTCTAGAGGCGGCTTAAGGTTGAAAGGGATTGTGTCGAATAAACATTGTACGTGCAAAATACTGGTCGAGATCGCGTCGCGTCGAGGTCGTCTCGAGCACACGCCACGCTCGTCGCGCCGTGTCGGCATGCGGGCAACTTGGATACTATCGCGGAGATTTAGACCCTGATGGAAACTGTTCACGCCTTGTTTTAGGTCACACTCGAGACCTTTGATGGATGCACTAAGATGGACTTTCACACATTTCAGTGTCCTAAAACCGTAACAATGTTGTCAAGAGGATACGTAAGCTGTTGTTCAGCTTGAAGTTTATGGCAGCACATAAAGTCTGACATCAGAGTTGTAAATGTCCAAACGAAAGCAAGATTTACAATAATTGTGTAAAGACAACAAGACAACTACTTTTTAATAATGATATCGTTGAGTTATATCACTTGAGAGTATAATAAAAGGAACAAGACGCCGACTGACATCGTTATCAAGCTTAAAAGTAATCTTGCCGATTAGTAAGTTTCTGTGCATCCATTTCTTGAAAATGCACAGGAATAGAAAGATCATGTGATTACCCGTGAAACTGCGAACGAATGGAATACTAAACACAATCTGGTGTCCACATTACGGTATCATCAGACGTGTAGATATTACTCGAGCAAAAACCGTGTCATCAATTCATACGCCGCTCGGGCAGAGATCCAGTGCATCGATAGTTTTTCTAACGAAGATGAATAGTGGTCAACCGTAGCGGATACCTACAACAGATTAGATTTCCCATTTCGCTTCGAATTTGTAAGGTTGCTGCTCTAATAAACATCATCCAATTAAATCTGGTCTCTATTACGTGCGCCCTAAGACTAAAGAGTCCTCTCTAACATTATGTTGTTCCCGCAATTGATCATGCCCCTATCCGTTGCCGAGATCAGATAACGACGTTCCTTGTACCGGCGGTTTATCGCCACAAATCTTTGGCTTTTAAGCGTTTTGAGTGTTATAATTCAAGAGCGGCATAGCTTTCACTCAAGAGGTCCAATTAATTCTTGACCGATACATTAACCGTTCGATAAATTTCTCGAAAAACGGCGCGTCGATAACGCGAACGGGTTCGGAACCCCATCAGGAGATTAAAAAGGTTTTATTTATCTTGGACAATTTGTTAATGCCAGTATTCTCGTCTTCCGGTAGCTGTGTAATTGAATCTTCTGGTTTGGGAGATTTATGAGGGTCGTTTGGCCGCGCTACCGTCCGATTAGCGGCATGAATCTCACTAAATTTAATTTGTGTTTTGCGCCGCTCCTTAATTGATATTACGTATATTAATAACATTGACATCTAGTTCGTCCGTTATCAAAGTATCAAGATTCTTAATTTAATTACTTACATGGCGATGGATTGGAAGATAGATTTCTCACGCAACTAATGCTGTTATGTTACAAAAACTATCTTAGAAATAATCATGATAATGTGGATATAAATTTTGTGCCACAACGAGACTGGTGGGTGGTAGGGTTCGATTCTGTTTTAGTTTTTGCAGCATCTCGAAGGGATTGTTCTAAATTAACTAAAATGACGTTAGATCATTTGGATTCTATCATGTTATTAGATTATTTGGATTCTATCATGTATTTAAGATCGAAATGATTTTATAGCTCTGTTTGTTACATTTATAACTAAACAATTTCCATTTTCTATATAAAAGTAATTCACTGTATGTGTAGGTCGATTTCAATGATTGCATCCTTGACACTTACAGCGAGCCGCACGTCCGACGATGATTGAATCTATTTCGGACGAATCTTATATCTTTGCATTACTATACAATGATCACGTACTGTCTGCATTGCTGATGCGTATAATTTTCCACTTTTGAACCTTACCGTAAACGAAATAAGATCTTTTCGGAACTCTATCTACGTGACTGGCTGCTGTCCTCACCTGACCCAGTTACCGTGACCTTTTAGTTTTGTGGCCGATTTCTTCGTGTTTGTGCAAGGGCTTAATTGCGGGTAAACATGGCCAGAATACAGGTACTTTCATTCGTCGGTCAACAACGTTGGCTAATTAATAATATGAATTTGTAAAGCAAAGTTCATGGCCTTTGTAGTCATAAAAACAAGCTAAGAGCTACTTAAAATTGTGTAAATCTTGAAGTTCATAACAACTTACGTTATACCTACTCTCGACAAAAGTATTTTTAATTACAATACGATACTTATAGTTTCAAACATTTTCTGAGTTTCTTGCATTTACTTACGGTTTTTCTTTTAATATTCTTCTATCTTTAGCTTCTCTCTAGTGTAGAGCCGCAATAACAATCATCTGATTGATATTGAAATAAGTACCTACTCAATCTTTATCTTGTTTCGGTAGAACAAAAAGATTCTTTTTCATTCGCTTGTTTGTCATTCCACACATCTTACCGCTTGTTAAAGGCTTGCTTGCCTGCCGCTTTTAATAACGTACTTTATCACCAAATTAATTATTTTAAGGACCTTTCTTGCTATCACCTGTCACGGGTAATACGGATAATAAGTTAAAAGCCCCGTTAGCTTCATGATTCGCGAAAATTCTCGATCCCTGTTTTATGTATAAAAGAACGCCCCGTATAATGCGGTGGTCCCTGTAAGTGCATAGCCCGCTTGTGCCAAAACTTGTGTATTAAAAAGTACAATGAATTAAGGCACAGGTTTATCGATCGTCAACACTCCGCCACAGAGTTGCGCGTTTCCATGGGGATTGATAAAGTTAATACGGGCTATCGTTATCGTAGAAATCGTTGTTCAGACAGAACAGAGTAAATGGTACGGCTGAGTCGTAATCTAATCTATATTAACCTGAGCCACAGTGAAGATAATCCAGAACTAACATTGTGCACTTTAATTAAATCTACTGTTGACTTACATTGTCTACCTTTTGTAAAAATAAAAACTGTGTGAAATTACTTAGTAGATGTAACTAAATTGTAGTAAAATGTTTGAAATTAGTAGATGTAACTAAATTGTAGTAATTTACTTTTCACCACGTATTGCGATATGTGAAACTACCTACTTACATTTTCAGCAGTGGACTTGTGGCCGAAATGATAATCATGAGTTCATCACTAGTAGGACTGGTTGAATGTCTCGCTCTTCAGGCACTGTCGAAGAGGCGTACTTGTTTACAAATTAGATTTTACTACCATTTATTTTCATAGTTAGCTTTCCGCCCGCGGCTCCGCCCGTGTGGAATTTCGTCTGTCACAGAAAAACTTTATCGCGCCTTCCCTGTTTCAAAAACCGAGATAAAAACTATCCTATGTCCTTTCCCGGGACTCAAACTACATATCTTTATGCCAAATTTCGTCAAAATTGGTTCAGTGGTTTAGGCGTGAAAGCAAGACAGACAGACAGACATAGTTACTTTCGCATTTAATTTATAATATTAGTATAGATTTCAGTCGCAGGTCTGTAGGAACCAATTCACACCTCATGGTTTATAAACGTTGTAGTAGAAGAACGCTTTCCACAGCTCGTAAACTTCGGCGTGGTCGCCGCCGATTACAATATTTCTCCCGACAAGCCTTAACGATACTTTAAACGGCGCACGCGCAATTTTCGCACCTCCATTTCTTATTTGCGCGGCTCCCCGAATTCAATTAGAGATGCCTGTTAGGCACAAGGACGTATCGATATTTTGAATTATTGATTTAATGAAAAAAAATGCTGATGTATCGACAACAGCTTTGTTTTTAGAAACAACAGTCATAAATATTTAAGCTACGGAATTAAAAGGAAATATTGATCATCTTCCTATTCGTTTTATTTAATATCTGTAACTACTGACAGATATTTTAATACAGTCTGGGTTTGTGTTAAATGATAATTCGAACGATTATTTGGATTATTTGAAACGCAGGACCGGTCGTTATGGAAATCCTTGGGGGAGGCCTTTGTCCAGCAGTAGACGTCATTTGGTTGAAACGAACGATTTAGATTTAAGTTAGTTTTGTTCAATAACTTATTGTATTGCTATAACAATTTCCATTTGAACTCTTAAAAGTCGAGTATCGATACTTACAAGACACATACAAAGACGTGTCGATAAAACGCAACATTTTGGGCATCTCTAAATTCAATTTAACACTCATCGATTTTTATGTGGTATGTTTTAAAAACTAAATTATGATAATAGCGGCAACACCATAGGGGGATGGGTGATAATTTTGCAAAAATTACACAAACACCGAGAAATTGTCGGCCCCTCTACAACCGTATAATTGATGTTGTAAATCTTTGATGGGAAGTAAATATGGGTTTTGGGGTATACTTGTTTTTCAAACTATTTTAGTATGATAATGTTTGATGAGGAAAAAAAGGTATAATTCACTAAAAAGTAGCGTAATGTGCCTTTAGACTTAAAATAATACAATCGATTTTCTTTCAAGTTTAAAGTAGGTGCCTAATGTTCAAATAAGTTTTTATAAGGTTTTAAAGCTGTTCTATAGGAAGCATAGATTCAATTGCAATATTTAGAGCGCTGTAAAATGCGCTTTAAGACGCTACCATGCGCCCCGTGGTATAAATTCGGGGTAGCGCATTTTCTTACATAACTTTTCAATTCCTATCATTGGAGGTCCGAAAATATTTCTCATACAATTTGATACCATAATGATCATTCTTCATAAAAAATTTAAGACCTACATATTTAAAAACATAATCATTGATATTCATAATATCACTAATCATACACTTAGTTTTTACTAATATTTGTTTTCATATATTTTTCTATACTAATGATCGAAACTCATAATCATTCGAATAAATAACTATAATATTCATAAATGTGATGTATCCTAATATTTGTTTTCATAAATTTATTACTCATAAGTGTATTTATCCATATTATTGAAAATCATGATGTCTATATTCGTATTATAAATCGTATTTTAACATTAAATTAATTTGAAATGGTCCAAAACAGGCAATATTTTGTGCCACAAAACTAACGTGACAGAAACGAATCGCTGCAAAACCGACTCCACGTAGTCTTGTCTGCCCTACCCCTAGAGTGTAATTTAAAAGCCGGAGGCGCGGAGGGAGGGCAGCCCTCGCCCGCTGTAACGAGGCTCAGGCGCCCGGGTGAGCTGGAGCGGCTGAGGCTGGTCGCCGAGGCGCCGAAGGCGCCGATGGCGATCCAAAAAGCCGAAGCTGCGGAAGCAAGCGTGGGTGCCTGAGCCTCGTTACGCAAGGGCGGAAGGGCTGCACATCCCGCAGCGCCGGAGACGAGGAGATACCAATGCATGCTGCATGCTTGCTTTCATGCTGCATGCTCTGCATGCTTATCTACTCTATTAAATTATATATGATTTTTTTAAAGATACGAGTATGTCTGTTATAAAGTAAATTATTCTGAACAACAACATTATGAGTTGAAGTATGTTCTTAGTAACAACATTATTAATTAAAACAATATGATCAATGAATGTTATGAAGAAAAAAGATCTGAAAATAAAAATTATGTATTTTAAATGGTTCTTGGTAGTAACAGTATTGATAAAAAAATTATGATTACTAACTGTTATGAGCTCCGATGGTAGTAATAAAAATGTATGAATAAAAAAAGTATGAAAAATAAAATTATGAAGAGAGATTATTATGAACACAAATCGGTAGTAAGACAAAGAATAGGATTTAGAATTTTATGTGAGCCAATATAGAACCAAATTCGGTAACAACAATGTCATTGCACAAATCACCTTCGATTGGACACGGTAATGCAAAAAATTAAACGCATAACAACTGCATTGGTTCTATTTTGATCATAATAATTAAGAATACCTATATTATATGCAGGTTTTTTGTGAATCTGAAACTAATTTACTTAATTTGACTGTTGCTGTGTTGTCATTGTGATTTATGTTATAGTTTTCTGCCGGCGGCTTCGTCCGCGTGAAATTTTATTTGTCTCAGAAAAATGTTATCGCGCGCGTCCCTGTTTCAAAGACCGGGATAAAAACTATTACTATGCCAAATTTAATCAAAATCGGTTCAGTGGTTTAGGCGTGAAAGCGACACAGACAGACAGAGTTACTTTTGCATTTATAATATTAGTAAGGATGAAGTAATAGAGATACAGGTCAAGAGCTTCCTCTTTGTGGATAAAAATAAACACTGTATATTTTAGACCTTATTTTAAAAATTACTTGCGAAAACCTTAATTGAGCCATTCCAAGCAATCTTCTGCTCCTATCATATTAGCTGCAACAACAGGTCACAACCTGGTGCCAGGGTTTCATGAGCCGCCGTAGGCGAACTATCCAGTACCTAACAAAAGTCTGCATTAACGATTTGTATGGTCCTGTGGCCTACCTGATTCACGGTTTGGATGTAGAGCTCTTGAAAAAGCTTTTATTTTCTCCCAGGGTTCATATGAAAAAATAATACACATGCACGATGTTACTCGTGCGACTGTAAGTACATCTTAACGGAACCGAATATGAAGTAAATTGATTAATTATCTTCCGCTTCACTTTCCTTAAGCTTTTAATGCTTTTCTGAACTGAATATTAAGACAGATTTAGGTCCATGAGTGTCCGTTTGATCAGTTCACGCAAGTCGAAATTGACGTTAATTTTCCTACAAATATCACGTCGGTCATTTAATATTTTCTGCTCTTTTTGCAGTCCTACTTTCTGAATATCATATTTGGTGTCCTGACTGAACCTTTTTAACGGTTGCAGCAGTTAGACAGAGGTTGATTATAAGTAAGCAGGCCTACTATTAAAGGTATGGAAATTATGAAATAGATTACATAAAAAGAACATCACAAGTATCCGCACAAACAAGCATGAGCGAAAGTCCCGATGACTGGTCATCCGTCAACAGTTTTGGATTGTTGATTGTTCTGCACCAAACAATGGTTAGGTATGCGGATGGCTTGCATAACGGACCGACAGAAAGTTAATCTGAAAATAATTAACTTGTAGTACATAAATATTACTAAACGAGTCACAGTCAATAAAATAGTATAGCTCAAAAATGGTTTCATTATTAATTTGCTAAGCAATGTAGTGCACTGCTGTTCTGAATGACTTGCCCGAAGCAAGAAGAAGAAAACCAGGACAGTGCAATCTCTTCTAAGATATTTTTATTCGTATCATCATGACATTTTTATCATATCAGCCTATGGTACTTAGGCTGAGTTGCACCACCTAACTTTGACTTTACTTTAACGTTAACTGGTGTTTTTTGTATGGAGTTTGACAGATTTTTGACGTTTGTCAAAGTTAAAGTAAGACGGTGCAACCCAGCCTTAATGCATTGCTTGACGCTAGTCTAGTCTAGTTTAAGCTACCCCCCAAGGATCACGATCACACATGAGCGCACACAGCATGATCTTCCACTTTTTTAATTTTTCAATTAAACGTTGCCAGCTATCTTCTTAAAATAATAAATTTAAAAAATTCTATACCTCTATCATCTTGGCAACAAAAAATAACCAAGGATATTTTACACGTCTGAGGTTTTTGAGGCCGGCACTTAATTATGCCACTAAAAGCAACATTTATAGCAATTTGTACTCCGGGCCCACTGTAGTTACTTTTTTAATTTTTACAACCACTTTTACGATGCGGCGTTCAAATATATCTTTGCTTTTTATTATTTTTTACATCACAAAATGAGATCAGGGATTTCTGATATGTGGTTTTATGGCGTTTTCGGTAGATTATAAGTTGCTAAAATATTGCGTAATTATTAATTTATTTATACACGTGTTCACGCCCTTTTTAGGGTTCCGTGGTCCTGACAAGGAACCCCTTATAGTTTCGATATGTCTGTCTGTCCGAGGTTTTGCTTATAAACTACTGGCACTAGAGAGCTATAATTATGTGGAGGTATGTATATTAATCACGCCGACAAAACGGTAGAATAAAATGTAGAAAAATTTTTTTTTTTAGTGTAGCTCCCCTACGTGTAAAGTGGGGATTACTTTTTTTCATCTTCTACCTCATCGTGTGGGGTATCGTTGAATAGGCCTTTTAAAATGGTTTTGGGGTTTCTAAGACTATTTTTCCATTTAGGGATCTGTTTGCAAATTATTAAAGTTTAAAGTGCCAAATTTTGTTCGAGTAGGGCGTCCCCTGTAAAAACTAAACTGTTGGCTTGAAAAATCTGGAAAAATTCGTAATAATACTGCTTTTCATGAACTTTCAAGTAAAACTATAGCAATTAAGATAGATCTTTTTTTTATTTAAATTAGTTTATTAGTTTTTTATTTTTATTTTAAAGAGATAACTTGGAATTGTCATTCTCACTAAAATGTCTCTGGGGTGGTGGCGTAGTGAGGCGGGTCGTTACATTCCCTCTAATATGGTCGAGTGAAGCGATGGCTGGTTCACTCGTCATGTCTGTGAACAGGCGCTGCTTTCGGGGACTGGTCAATCCAAGCTATTCAAATTTATGTATGCGAGTCATTTCTACTAGTATCTTAATATGTAAGTCTAGATATTAGCACGTCACTACCTTGTTTAATATACCACGCAATCTTGTATACCCATTCTTATAAGATACACCATACAAGAATGCATGGTAAATTCAGTGAACTGCTCCTGAATCGAATGTACCTACTACTACTATTTCTATTTATTTATATTAACCGGCAGACAGTGGTGACTGAGTTTGTTGCGGCGCTTCTTCTCAGCACTTGCCAAATGTTGGTCTCGAAGCGCTGGTAGGGTAAAAAGATTATGAGACATGTAGAGGCTCCTTAAGAGCAAAATGACGATTTGTAAGAACTATTTATTAGTCCAAACAAATAAAGAAATTTTGACTTTTGACTTTGACTTTGATCACTTAGTTTCAGAGTAATAGTCATTTGACTCATGTATTACATAATTTCTTAACCAGTAAAAAATCCTTGAAGAAAATATGAAAAGTGACTTTAGATGAAGTCATTGCTTGCTTCTGAAACTGACACTGCGCGTGGCACGACACGCACTTGGCCAATTTTTTATAATTAAGAAAATAAGATGGTGCAATTCAACCTAAATGTTATATTTTATCTATATCAATGCTCCTTACACTTTTCTCATAATTTCTTATTTTCTAACGTTAACTCGTGTTAGTGGCTAAAACTTAATTCTCAAAAACAAATCAATAACTTCTAGAATTTCGTATTATTTACCTGTACTGCCAACCGCCCGACTTGTAAGCAAACAAGCCTAATAACTTATTTTACTGAAAATAAACATTTTCAAATGCCAAGTGATGTGGTTTGGTGCGTGGGCGTATGAAACACAAAGTGGGGTCTAGTTCATTGAGGTGAATTATAAAACAAGCATTTATTTTCACTACCTGACAGCTCTTGCAACGTAGACCACGCTAGGGTACATCAAGATAATACTATGGTATCTTTAAATAACTCCTTTTTATTATAAGTTACTTAAAATTTAATTTCACATCAATATTATTCAGTTCAATAGAGCATTAGAGATCTAAAACTTAACTCAGGCAATGCCAGAGGTATAGTTCCAAAATACTGAACTGTCCTATCGATGACATTGACAGCAGGGCGCCACCGTCAATACCGAATCGCTGATTCCGATTTTTGCCATGTTGGAAACCATAAAGTTGAACGATGGTAGCGCTTCCTGTCATTGAGTTTGGCGGGACAGTTCAGCGTGGGTCATCTATATGGGAGCGGCAATGGAGGGGTGACATTGACATTATGACGTGACAGGGCATACAAATCTAAAATCTCGCTGATGTCAGATCGTCACAAAATTATCCTCCCATGCATCAGGTAGGTACTGACTAAGCGCTAGATCTATAGTTAATAATATCAACCATTAGCTTAATATTATGTATTCAAGAATAATTTTATGTTAATCACGTCATCACCAGCGTTCTAACTACCGCCATTGTTGTTCTACGATGATTTATCACTTTGGCCATTAAAGTAACATTTCCACAAAGTAAATATTGTCACTGATGTTTTATTTGAGGGTGCATCGTTTTTAAGCTGGTCGTAGATCAGTATTAAGTCTACGCGAGGCCACACCAGCCATGCCTAAATTGTACGTCACTGTTCTATGCTTATTTTTTATAATAACAAATACAGTTATTGCTTTAAAAATACATGACGAAAGCCATTTTCTTGAGGAAGCAAGTAAATGCGCTGTCAAAGTCTTACAAAAACTCAAAAGTGACATCAGTCCCCCTGTAGCAGTTAACCTCGTGAATATTGACCATTACATTGGAAGAGAGCTCCTTAAAGTAGAAGGTTTCTGTTTCCGCACAGGAGCTTTTCGTAAACAAATACTTCGCAACGTGTACAACGGAATATATATAATAAAATCTAAAAATTATGAAACGTTTAAATATGGCCTGCAAATGTTAGACGACAGTCTCTACTGGAATCCACGGGCAAGTTTTATTTTACTCCTCGCTAATCTGACGGAAATTGAGGAGATGGCACATTACTTGTATGAAAAAAACATGTTTAATATTTCCGTCATTGCTGTTACGGATACCATTAAAGAATTTTCAATATATCATTTTCATCCAAAGCTTGATTCCTGCCATAAGCCTGCTGAGAAGCGCCTTAGTTTTGTTTCAACTTGTTCTGATTATAAAAATCAACGCGTATTCCAGAAAACTGTGCCAGTGAGAGTTAAAAATTGTCATTTCAAAATGGTGGCAATCACTTCCATGCCTTATATGAATGTTAAAGAGCGTAAAGGCATTGAATATACTATATTAGACATTTGGAGGGAGCTGGACAACGTAACAGCTGAACTAGTGGATTATACGGGAACTGAGGAATTTACGATGAAGTACGGGAAGAGACTGGAAAATGGATCATTCACGGGCATGCTGGGCTGGATTGAGAAAAACTACGTCGAAGCAGCAATAGGAGGTTTCAATTTGAACCTTGAACGAACGATCGGGCTTTCTTACGCGTACCCACACATAATTGAAGATTTCAAAGTCGCTGTGCCTTGTGGTAGGCCCATTAGTTTGTGGGATAATGTGATTACTCGATTTATTGAGTACGTTTGGCCAATATCGTTATTATTTTTAACTTCGTGTGTCGTGATCACATTTTTGCCTGTATTTGGAAGTGGTGACTTAATAAGAAGTTTTTTTATTATTTTTGGATACTTTGTAAATAACCTTTCAGTTAAGGTGCACCCATCTAAATTTTCCCATAGATTATTCCTGATGAGTTTGTTGATTTATTTGATAATAATTTGTTGTATTTTTCAAGCCGATTTATCGAGTACGCAAACTCATCCTTTAGCAGAATTTCAGACAGATGATTTACAAATAGTATTTAAATATCACGAATTGGTCATGACATCCACGCATTGGCGAGATTTTTTCGACATTGACATTAGCATTGGAAAAAAATGCTCGATTACAGCCGAATGTTTAGAAGCAGTTTCACACCTTGAGGAAGGGCCAAAGTTTACGTTTGTGCAAGAAATAGAATTTGGTTGGCATATTTGGAATATTACTAAGAATTTGAAACCTCCGCTATATCTTATAACAGAAGCTATAGGCACAATGTATAAAACAACGTACTTTGAGAGGGGCTCACCTTTGGCCCCAGGTTTAACAGATCACCTGACAAGACTAGCTCAGTCTGGTGTTTTAGCAAAAACCACATCTGATCTACAATACACCGCTCGCGTGCAATCTGCTTACAGATATAAATATGTATCTCCTTCGCAAACATTTTGCTTTCGAGATATCCAAGAGCCATTGATATGTTTGTTTATAGGTTACTGTCTATCATTAATCGTATTTATTTTCGAAATTATTGCTGCAAGATTTAAAAGGGAGAATAAAATCTATCCCTTTGTTCATTGATTGATTTATCCTTGTATCTGGTATGTCATAAGTAATCTTATTTAGTTGTAAAGTCGTTTTGAGAGTGTTCGTAGCAATATACTGTAGTGATAGAGAGTAGAGATAAATAGATATTATATGGTCAAGATAGATAGATAGTCTTTATTGTACCTACACCACCATAACAAACAAATAGAAAATTGAAACGACACAATTTAGGCGAATTTTCCATACCCTGTAGTGTTCCAACACTTTCAGATTGATACGAATACATCTCATCTTATTTTGTACGATCATAGATTACTTCGGTGTACGACATTGGAAGAATGACAGATAATCTCCGATTATCCGATACTTCTGTATGATTTATGAATTGTTGGTCCATTAGGGAGTAATTTGTACTAAATTACATTTTAACGTTAAATATGTTATTCATTGTATTTTTATTTGACTTGGCACCAATCACCTTCTAATTTATAATCGTCTTGTCATAAACCTACTGTAATAAAATGTGTGTATAATTAAATGTTTGCGAGAAAGTTTCCGTATTTATTTTAATTTTTAGGGTTCCGTAGTCCTGACAAGGAACCCTTATAGTTTCGATATGTCTGTCTGTCTGTCCGAGGTTTTGCTTGAAATCTATTGGCACTAGGGAGCTGTAATTTTGTAGAGGTATGTACCTATATTAATCACGCCGACGAAACGGTAGAATAAAATTAAGAAAAACATTTTTTTTAGGGTTGCTCCCCTACACATAAACTGGGGATGATTTTTTCATCTTCCACCCCATCGTGTGGATCCGTTTGTAAAATGTTAAAGTTTAAGTGCCAATTTTTGTCCCTCTAAAAATTAAACTGTTGGCTTGAAAAATCTGGAAAAATTCATGATAATAGGGCTTTTTATGAACTTTCAATGAAAACTATAGCGGTTAAGATAGATCAGTTAGTTCAAGAGAAATAGTCATTTTACTCATGTATTATAAAATTTCATACCTAATAAAAATTCCTTAGAAGAAAATATTAAAAGTGACTTTAGATGAAGTAATTGCTTACTTCTGAAATATATTGTGGTAACGACGGACAACTACGGAACCCTACCTAACCCTACATGGCCAATTTTTATTGTTTATTAGCGATGTCATTAATTAATTAAATTGTTCTTAAATAAGTCAAATTCAACGGAATGGTATTTAATAACTAAAGTTATGTAAGTTGTCAGATAGGAATCAGTGGCAAAGTCAGACGATTTAAATTGCATTTCGATGACGGTGCACATTCGGCTAACTTCTTTTAGTTGTAGAGATCGATTTATTGAAGGTTAATTATGTATTTGTATCAGGCCATGAAGTAATTTGGAGCAGTTACAAGTCGCTTTGTTGTCAGCAATATTAAATAGGAACAAGTTGCAAATTGCATTCGTTTGTTGCACTTTTTTTGCTGTAGTCTAGATAAGTTACGTCACAACGTCTGCTTTAAACTTAAATTATTTTATGTTTGTTTTTTATCTATGTCAGAAACTTTACTGTTTCAATTAGCAAGGGAATGGACGCTGTTAAATGCATTTCATATTACCATAAACGCTTTCTTTCCACTTTAATACATTTAAATTAAAAGGCATTTCCAATATCTTGCGCCAAATCTTAATGTTTGCACCATTTTATTGCAAATTGGCTCGTCCCGAATCGAGGAGACAAGAGCTATCTAGAGATCGATAAATTAAAGATAATCGATTATTCAAGATGAATCGCAACAATAAATAATACGATGCATATTAAATTAACCGATTTCGTCTGAAGGGCGATTCACAGCAACCAACCAATAACCATAGACAATGAAAATGAAGTTTTTTCTTTTTTTGGTCCTTCCATTTTTAAAGGATATTTTCGATCGATCTAAAATGCTTATTACACGATCCTCTGTTTTGAGGACCTTTGCTAGTCAATGGGAGCTATTAACTTGCTTAGAGATGAATGGTGATGATACATTATTATTTGCGATTTTGAAGTTCTGAATACTAAGCCTAGGCGTAGACCACCGATTTTTCGTCGGCCGATAGTTTAGTCGGGCTCTTAATCAGTATGGGCATGTATGGAAGTGCGCACATTAGGTACACTGATTTGATTTGGCCGATTCTTCATATAAATATAAATCAGGGCCAACTATCGGACAACCAAAAATCGGTGGTCTGCACCTAGGCTAAATGAAGAATATTATTTTAATTGGGTTCTCTCGTTTTCAATATGTCTTCAGTTGTAAATCGGCCATAGCTTCAAAAGTACCGGCACCTTGCTGGACAACATTTGCCAATTAAGTACTTTCATTTTAAAATCTTTTAAAAAGGTAAGTATTAAAAGCATTAACTTATTTTTTTTACATGGTTAAAGTTATAGTTCGTAATAATTGTAATCAACTAAAAACTTTGTCTATTTTTAAGGCGAGAAGAGTTCGGGGTATGGCTTAATAAAACCAGCGTTATGTATTGAAGATCGAGTAACTATTAAAATTCAATTTTCTTCAGTATACATAGCTATTATGAAGTTTTAAAAGACTTGTCCTCTTCATTAATATGAGCGGTCGGCCGCGGATCGAATCAAGATGTACTAAAATCCGCGGAGAAATTAATTGAAAATTAATTTGCGGGCGCGTCAAATATTTTATTATTAATTATTTTGACGGCCGTAGCTTCCCATATTAACCTTTTCAGTATTCGCTGTACAGATGAGGGCCGATTATGTCCGATACCGTAATAATTTTTCTACAAACGAGGATGCCTCCAGCGCATCCGATCGTAATGTACGGCGCGTACGCACATTTTCCAATTATGGCGGACGGTTATCACACCGACGTGTAAGGTTTTTAAAATTAACTAGTAATTGGTTGAGGTTGCTGAGTTTTTCGATAAACTGAAATATTTGCTAAAAACTGGCCAGCATTCGAGTTGCTCATTTTCTGATTGTAAATCGACTAGGGTGTTTCATTCCTTTATTTTTTGTGACTTTAATTTTACTTGCCGTTTTCTTTGCCAGGCCTCAATTCCTCTTTAACATTTCCTTCGCTTCCCAGCTCTACCTACAGAGAGAGGGGTCATTATTTTGTCAATTTTTTATATTATATTTTAGAGTTACGTATCGGTGTAAATCTTTGTTTATGGGTGAATGATTTAGGGCTGCCATATTACCGTTGTCGAATTACCTCATATCGGGTCAACCATCCCGCACTTTAGATGGAATTAATCAAGATGAAGTGGTTCGTCTACCGCCCACAATTCATCATGTTATAAAGTTCATGTATTGGTTATTGGGATTTTTGTATTCATAATGGTAAAAATATATATACTATTTATACATTTATTTCCACTGAAAAAAGTCAGCCATGGTTAGAATTTTACTGGAGGCAGTAGTAAATCTAATCATACGGTTATTAAAGTTTTGCTTCCAGTCAGTCAAAACAACTTGACACGACCAAAAGTCTTCAGCTTATTTGACAAAATTACCTATTAATTACTTATTACATTCTATTTTATAGCGCTACTAGATCAAGCAATGATCAATTTCCTCGTAGCACTGCCTATTATATGTATTGTCTAGGAAATAATACCAGTTTTGTTAATCGTAATACATTTTAAATACCTACCATCTCTATCTTTACTCTACACTAGAATGCATTAGAAATGGTGCATAGTTAAGCAATATGGGAACGCCAAAACATTTCTACAATATTATTATACCTTCCATTATCTGCGACTCCATATCTTGAGTCTAGCCTTCCCAGTACAAATCCTAGCTTCTAAACGTTGGGTCCTATGATAATTATGTTGGATGAGACATCATTTCCACAGAATAATGGATATTGCCTCCCCTATATCACGTACGAATGTTATTAAGACATCGAGGTATAAAATAGCTGATATATGGACCAAGTAAACTTGCGAAGTGGCTCCCTATGGTGGTATAAAGGCTTTGAATTGTCAGCTTCATGAAATACGAATGCATGGGTGCGGGCAAACTGCGGGTTTGATGCAGTTTAGTACCATAAGTATGTCTCTGGAATCTGGATATTCTAATTTTAATTCTAAACAGAGATTTGTTTACGTTATGACGTCATTCAAGCGCAAGGGTATTATTGGTATGTTTCCTATGGATGAAAAATAAAACAAATTATCGATTATATTTTGCTCATACATACGCATATTGTATAAGCACTTTTTTAAAGAATAAAGTTGATAGATGGTCATACTCACGTTATTTAAAATTGATAAAAGGGAAGCACATCAAAATGGAATATGGATCACCATACTATAAATATACCTATAGGGACTTCTTTACACCATATTAAATATTTTTAGTTTTTAACCCCTAATTGCTGTTGCTTTAGTCTCTAACGCACGATGTTTTCACCTATAATTAAGTTTGCATTTAACAAGAGTCATTTTTTATAGTTACTTTTGTGAAGCCTCAATGTATGTAACCTTGTTGGTGATCAAATAAATAAATAAATAATATCTCTTTCAGAAAACTTCCAGTTTATTTAAACCCTTTTTGTCAAAAGGATAACCGGCAGTTTCACACGACTTTTATACTATGTGTCCTTAAATATATGGGCCAAGTAAATAACAGACATGTGGGTGTCGATTATGTCTCGTTACTACTTATTAGTCATCCACAACGACAGTGGCATTAGCACGCGATTTGTGTACCCATTTCGGTTGTCCATTATTTGTTGGCCCACCTTGTCCTGTCCATTGCGTATCGCAACCAACGACGTTTCGGCATAGATACCTTTGTGTATTTGAATTATTCAGCCGGCATCGGTTCGAAAGGGCATAGTGGATATGGCAATGGGTATAGCAGAGAGAATGGATTATTCCACTTTGTTCTTCTTCTTCGTCGCTACACTCTTGCCAGAGTGGTCGTGGTTGTCACACCCGGACCGGTGGCAAGCCTCACAATCCGTCGCCATTCCTCCCGCACTGTAGCCTTTCTTGTGCACTCGTTTTTGTTCACCTGGGTAAAGAAAGTGGAATTTTTAGTGTCCTCATTTCACCTCGGAACCATTTCACCCAGGTGGATTGATTTGACTAATAAGTGGTCGCCTTTGTTCACCTAGGCATTAATTCACCCAGGTCTTCGTAGCTGTTCACCTGTGTGAATTAATTCCTAGGCGAACAAATGCGACCGCTTTAGTCGACAATTCACCTGGAACGCAACCCATCTGAAGATGGGTGAAATGGATGGGAGAAATGATAGTTGAAATGAGGACACTAATAATTCCATTTTCTTCATCCAGGTGATACCTTACCTTAGGAGGTCTTAGGTGATATCACCCAGGTGAACAAAGTGGAATAATCCGCAGAGTGAATAAAGGAGTTGCCGGTTATCTATGGAATTCGACCGCCGTGAGTCAGCGGGCGGCCACACCTGACGGTATTGGCCACGTTTCGCGCGGACCGCTCAGTAATTGGAGCTGGGCATCGTAAACTGCATTGTGCACTAAGTTTGCGTTAATGATAATACTCTTTGTAAGCTGTCAGGTGAGATTGTAACGCGATGTCAACAGAACTTTGAAGCTTTGCAATTGGCTATAGCGAATCACGCACGTGCATTTGCTGATTTGGTTACCAAGATACTCGTATACGCTACGCAACACAAAGCTGGCTTCCCAAATCAAAGTATCATGCGTACCTACTTTGGGAGAATGATCTTTTTTTCGACGAGCTGGAAGCACAATAAAAACCGAGAAGAGAACACCTTTTTAATTAATAAGGGATGTACATAGTTAATTCTATCATCATGTATTGTAAATTGTTACTAGGGGAATGGTCTGTTCCTTATATTTCTCGACTTGTAGTTTATTTCACTATTTTCATTGGTAACAACTACCGGTTCTACCATCAACTGTTCACAGTAGCGGCTTACAATTGCGTGGATGCCTTATTTATTTCAATTGTTCGTAGCTGCTGTGAATTTCATAGTGTGTTCGGTGGAAATTAGTTTTGTGGTCAAGTAATCTACTACCCGCGTCCGTGCAGTTGCAGCAAGTGTATCGATGGTTTTGACAGCATTTTTTGTGTTATTCCCACGGTGGCAGAGCTCAATTTCGTGTGGTGACTTTCGGTTGTACTGATGGCACATCAACCTAAGCACTGTGGTCTCTTATGTGCTTGTAATAGAAGCTATTTTTAAACAAACATGAATAGCCAGGTGTGCTGTTGGTTGTACAAGTTCTTAATTTCACACTGGATTTGTGTCACGATGGTTTCCATTTGAATAAAATCAATCGGGAAATAATGTACTCACCTACTTGCCTGTGTGAGCGTGACGATGCGTTTATTGCGTGCGCTTGCGGCGTCACGCTTGCTTTGCGAACTTGGAGCTTATTATAACGTTGCGTATTTACTAACAAAGATAATAAGAAATTACTAAAATCAAATATTTATTAAAACAAACCGTGGAATGTAACACAACTACTTAGAACATCGGTTCTGCACAAACAAGTTAGAGGTCGGTCTAGGACACCAAAAATATAATTAAGCTCTCTATCTCTGACTGTGCGTTTGTACTTAAATAGAGCTTTTGTTTTTAAAATAATGTAGAGTAATGAAGACACGTGATTTTCTTTGATTCTATTTTGTAATTGACGTGGCATTTGATGTGCATTTGCTCAAAATTTCTTGCATTATTTTATTGTTATAACTCCCTTTTCACTTTAATAAATTATTCACTAATTTGTACTTACAAAGGTTAATGAGGTACGGTAAATTTTACGGACTAATAAGGATGCATCATTACGGTTGTGGTCACACATTGATTGAAAAATTTCCGGAAGAATTGCCTTAATACTATGACTCAGGTCCTTTGAATACTTTTAATGGAGGCAATAAACATGAAGTTACTTTAAGGGATGCCGACTCTTCCTTTCAGCGATTGATTCAGTTATATCTGTTACGGTTAATGTGATAAATTGAAAATTATTAATAATAACCGGTTATTATGAATAATTACCGACAGTCGCGGTAAAAGTGATAAATAAATCTCATTTAACAGTGATTATTTAATAATTCAACCATAGTACTAACAAATTTCATAAAAGAGAACAACATCTTGTGTACGTGCTCGTGTACAGCCAAACTTTTGAACGTTTTGATATCATATATTAATATAATTTGGCATAATGTGTTTGGAATGTTTCTTGCATAATATTACTTTTCCATGATGCCTATAACATAATGTTTTGATTTAAAGTGAAAAATAGGTTAAGGTGCGGCGGGGGGGGGCCTTTGGGCCACCCCTAAGCCGCCCATTTTGTTTTTTACACACATAAATGACCTCATATTAATCACATTAACCAAATCTTGCGGTAATTATTCATAATAACCGGCGATTATTCATAATTTTCACATTTATCACTTTGACCGTAACATATCGATTTAATAAAGCCGATTCTTTAGTGTTTAAATAGATACCTACGATTGAATTGATCCAAAATCATGTAAAAAATGATTTCTGAAGTAAATTGCACTCCACCTTTCTATAGTTTTCTATTTGAGGAAAGAAAGAAAATCCTACCCAAAACTATTGACAAAAATTATGTAATTTTACGGATGAAAAAATCGGAGACAATCAAAGTTCGAGTGTCTAAGATAATCGTAGATTCGTTTTGAAAAAATCATTTGATCTTCAAAATCAATTTAGGTATTATTAATCGACGTCGAACTGCCATCCCTAGGCAACTTTTTGGTGGGTTCAATTAGGGTCCATAATCACATGATTGGCAACACTTGAAAGGAACGAAGACGTTCCACGAAATTCGGTTTCGACGAATAAAGAGGTTGGAAAGTGCAGAAGATTAAGACATAATGCAGGAACAAATCAGGTACAATACATACATAATTATGTAAAAAGCTTGGGGTCTGGTTTGCAGTTACCTTTATGGCTTTAAAGATTATAGTCTTCGCCGATATATCCCGGTAATTCTGGGAATAAAGTAGTATGTATGTTAATAATCAACTCAAACAGATATTTAATTGTTTCAGTCGCCTTCATTTGTTTACAAGAATGCTAGTTTCTTGTACAGTCAGCGTCAAATAGTTTGTGACACGAAGTAGCCAATAAGTTCGCAACAAAATCAAAATCAAAAATATTTATTCAGTTTAGACCACAAGTGGCACTTATGACGTCACGTCTCAATACTCAACACGTCTTTGTTACCATTGGCCACTTTGGGTGTCACGAACTGTTTTGTTTAATGCAGAAAATGCCTAAAGTTCTGTTTTGACCTGATTAATGACAGATAGAGCTGTTAAAATGTTAATTATCTAAAATAAGGTCCTCCTGACGTCACCGCTATACTTAATGGCGACTTCTACAAGCGTACATGTTAGACATAAGCAGTTGAACGTTAACACTGTAATTAGTTTTATGATCCATTGTAATCAATGCGTTCTGAATTCCGATTGATCTTATCGCGCATCGATTTTACGGACAGATACTAGGTATAAACAATTCAAGCAGAGGTAATACCTATTAACAATAGTAACGAGTATTAGGTATGCCATAAATTATAGTATTCCTAAGTAATGCTAATTAGGCAAGGAAGAAAGAACAAATAACATTAAAATTCCAGTATACGTAAAATAAACATTTTCAGGGTGTTGTTTTCAGCAGGAGCTTGACGATAAAATATGACATTTGCTATGCTGTAACCCACGATGAAGCTTCAAAAACTTTTGGCATTCGTTTTTTCACGCCTATGTCGCGAAATTACTATAGTCCGATTTTTAATTCGACGGAATTCTGACAGCTGTCATTTTTTGACAATTCAGATGTAATAAGCCTTTTCTGCTTTGAATTATTAATAAATAATATGAAATGAAATTTCATCAAGTACAACTTACAAGAATGAATTATTGTTTGTTGTGTCAATTCAATGTACACTAATTATTATGTATATTTTAGAGTTTAAATAGAAAAAAAACGTGTTTTTAACACAGTAAAACAACATATTATCATTAACAAAAATATGTATTGATCATCAATCATCATTATCGTCGTAAAATCAACTTGGATTATAAAATTGGCATCTTGTTAAATTGGTTATTTTATGAACCTAAGATTTTATTAACAAAAGGATTTTCATAAAAAAGGTTTGTAACCCATGGATTATTGGCCAGGGATTCCAGTAATAGAAAAATAATTTCCCAATTTTTTTTGTAACTTCAAAAATATGATAATAAAAATTCAAATAACCATTTTGAAATGATCAGTACATTTTAAAGCCTTAGTTTTTTAAGTGAAACCTTAAATTCAAGAAAGGATTATTTTTTAATTTGTGAAAATGCTCTCCATCCATTCATAATGGGAATGTTTCAATGTTGACAACACTTCAGTACCTCTAGTACGAAAAACTTTCGAGTTCGTTTCGTTGCGTATTCAAAGTGTCATCGAAAAATTTTGTATGAAAAATTAAACAGCGCCCCCTATATTATAGCCGCCCTAGGGGGCGCTGTTTAATTTTTCATACAAAATTTTTCGATGACACTTTGAATACGCAACGAAACGAACTCGAAAGTTTTTCGTACTAGAGGTACAGTACCTCTAGTTTTGAAAAATTTGTATGAAAAATTAAACAGCGCCCCCTAGGGCGGCTATAATATAGGGGGCGCTGTTTAATTTTTCATACAAAATTTTTCGATGACACTTTGAATACGCAACGAAACGAACTCGAAAGTTTTTCCTACTAGAGGTACTGAAATGTCAAAATTCCGTCGAATTAAAAATCAGAGTTTAAATACTATATTTTTTCCAATTGTTTATGTGCGTAGGTTTCCTGGTGGCGGCTCAGTAATTTGAGGCGTTAAAATCGATTAAGAATAGCATAATATAATTTTGCTAAACTTACTCGTAATTCCGAGTCTATACCGGCTAGATCGGTAGATCAATATTTTACGCAAGTGTTTCGTAGTTTCGTGCGCGCGCTCGTGGCGGTGCGTGCGACACGCCCGGCGCCCCCTAGTGTTATATTCATGAAACTTAGCTCAGATTACGCGGTGAAATAGATTACTATTACTTTACTACGAGTATAATGCTTTACCTACTTTCGTTAATATTGAAAAGTAACTTACGCCCGTATTCACAAACATTACTATGAGGTCTCACAATGCGCGTGAACGCACAGGGTTACACGCGAACCAAACACAGAGCTCTATTCAACGCTGTGTGTTCGATTTGCTGCAGCACTTAAGTAACCGTTTGTGAATAGGGGTGTTAGGCCTTAGGCTGGGTTGCACCATCTGACTTTGTCTTTTACAAACATCAAAAATCTGTCAAACTCCATACAAAAACCGGCCAAGTGCGAGTCGGACTCGCACACCGAGGGTTCCGCCGTACAAACGTAGCGGTTTACAATTTATGACGTATTAAATCAAATTACTTACTAGATATCGTAGTAGTCTTTAAGTTTTGATTCCGTTGCGAGTAGTGGCGAATTTCAAAATATGCGGTATGATTATAGGTAGGTACCTACCTCAGCGTTTTGAATTTTTGCGTTGATTTAGAATTTTTCACAGTTTAGAGCAATTAGATTTTAAGAAGTGTTTGATATGAATTTCAACTTTAATATCTCTACGCGTTCATATGAAAAAGGGTAGGTAGTAAGTTTATAATTATTAAAAAAATATTTTATGTCATGTAAGCAAAAATAATATTTTAAGCAACTTCAAATTTATCATTTTCGCAATTTTTCCTTTATCTGTACTATATAACGTTGCTTTGTGCCGAATTTCAAGATTCTGAGTTCACGGGAAGTACCTACCTACCTTGTAGGTTTTGATTCCCTAGCGTGTGACGGAAATTCGTTTAAGGTGTCGTTAAAGGGACAATAGACCTAGGTATTTGGTATAAATTTCAATTTGATACCTTTATTCGTTCGTGAGAAATAAGGTAGTAAGTTTCATTTTATTAAAATATTTTTTATAACTAAAAAAATGTGATTTTCGCAATTTTCCCTATATTTGCATTATATGACAATGCTTCATGTCAAATTTCAAGATTCTGAGTTTACGGGAAGTATCCTGTAGGTTTTGATTCCTTTGCGAGTGTCGAAAATTTGTTGAAAATATCGACATAATCGGCTGTAACTTTTGATTGGCTTGGCTTAGAAGTTTGATATTTTCACAGCTTAAAGGGATAATAGACCTGAGTATTTCATGTGAATTTCAGCTTGATACGTCCACGCGTTCTTGAGATAAAGGGTCTTGACAGACAGACAGACGGTCAACAAAGTGATCCTATAAGGGTTCCGTTTTTTCCTTTTGAGGTACGGAACCCTAAAAACACCGGTTATCGTTCTAGTTACCGTTAAAGTTTGGTGGAGCAACTCAGCCTTAGAGTTAAGTTAGTACCTACCTATGTTCTATAAAAGTAGGTAGGTAAAATCAAAATCAAAATCAAAATTATCTTTATTTGTTTAGACTAATTAAATTAGTTCTTGCAAATCGTCAAATGCTCTTAAGGAGCCTATACATGTCTCATTCTTTTTTTGCCCTACCAGCGCTTCGAGACAAACATTTGGCAAGTGCTGAGAAGAAGCGCCGCAACAAACTCAGTCACCACTGTCTGCCGGTTTAAAAATAAAAAAGTAGGAAGTTACATACATTCAGAAGCAAGTTACTTACCACGCGCTCCCGTTGATAGAAGGTGGCCTTTAAGACGCCCATCTAGCACGAGACCGCGTGGCAAATCAAAATTTTAGTTAATCATCATCACATCAGCATTTCAGCCACAAGACGTCCCATAGTCAGCCAATGGGCCTCCCCTAAAGATATCCAGATTGTCCAGTTGGAATCAAAATTATTTTAATTCCTTTTAGACAATTTAAGATACCGACTTTAGTGACTTACAATAATATTTACAAATGATATTACCATTTAGGTATCAATAATATTTACAAATTATACTAGTTATTCAGGTATCACCATTGTCATCTACTCCTTTTGTCGCAACAGCGTATAAAATAAGATAACGTCATTTAAATATTCATGTTATCAAGACCGGTAAGCACGATTTAATTTGAAATTAATTCAAACTTACTGGACTACATACCTTTGACCTTTGTAAGAGCCCAATTACGGGCACAAATTAAACAGGGCCAACTAATACAGGGTGGAATTTCAAGCTGCAATGACGTTTGACAGGCTTACACTATAACAAACTTCAAACGTCTGTCAAACTCCATACAAAAACACTGGTTATACTCATAGTTACGGTTGAAGAAGGTGATTCATCTCAGCCTTAACGTGCTACCTTCCAAAAATCTTATCTATCAAGTTGGAGCTTTGATAATTTTATTTCTTGTTCTTCTTTGTAAGCAGTTAAACTTTGAAGTTGACATATTTCTTTAGATTAGGATAATAGATAGATTTTTTACAATGATTTTTATACTGACTTGCACTTCATTATTTGGGATGAAGCTTTTAAACGTTTTTTTACAAACTAAAACGCTTCCAAGGAATCTAAAGGAGTGTAAACGATGCTTAGGACCGACGAGAAAACGAGAAAAGATCTACTCACAGGGCAAACCTGTTTGATGATCATTATGCTAATTAGGAATTAGGGTACACCCTGTATTAATGTACAATGCGTTAATTAACACATAGTTAGCGGACATGCCCACGCAATGGTGATGTCAAAACGAGAAGCAGACTGAATTTAATTAAAACGTACTACTGAGTTATCATTTACTTTCTATTTCGTCATTTGGTTCATGGTACAGTACCCTAGTTTGCTTTGTGATGTTTACATTTTTATTCATACAAAAAAATCTGTGATTGAAACCAAATGGTGGGACTTCAACCCATTTTTTTTACTATAAATGCAAAAAACCGACTCATTAAAAAACTATCCAAACTTTACAACGCACTTGGATAGACAAATCCTGATTCCTCTTAAAAATCCTAAAGCTATTCTTGAAAATACAGTATAAAGTTGTACTCTACCTACAATATGTTTTACAGAACGTACCATTTAATTTAAACGAATCCGAATTAATAGTCACTTTCGTTCTTGCGTTAGATTTATAGCAAACGGTAAAACACAGTTCGCTTTTATTAGCATTCGCTAAGGTGTATGTGCGGGTGCGCTTGCGCAGCCTGGCCGGGGGCGCGCGTGGCCTGTCGATGATTTATCAATAGCGGCCCGATGGCTGCACGACGGCCCGGCCGGCCACTCTTCCTGGCCCTACGTAAGTCATAAGCGAGGGCTATATTACAACTTTATATTGGTACAGTGAGGCTTAAACTCTATAGTTGGGCTATTAATGATTTATCAATAGCGGCCCGATGGCTACACGATGGCCCGGCTGGCCACTCTTCCTGGCCCTACGTAAGTCATAAGCAAGAGCGATATTACAATTTTATATTGGTACATGACTCTGTGGTTTGGCCATTAATGATTTATCAGTAGCGGCCCGATGGCTGCACGACGGCCCGGCCGGCCACTCTTCCTGGCCCTACGCAAGTTATAAGCGGGAGCGATGTTATAATTTTGGGTTAGTAGTACCACACTCCTCTATCCTGCCACTGCAAGTCCTGTAGCTAGCATAACGAAGTAAGTTTGGTCACCAATTAGGGTTTCAAACCGTTTAGGATTGAAGCTTGATAGTTATTTAGATCAACTACCAAAAGCGTAAAGTTAGATTACAGCAGTTCGATGACTGAATTTAATACAGGCAGGGGTTGCAGATGTATGAACGATAGGTGCAGGAGTAGCCATTTAGCATATCGTGAGTGCTCAACTATCATCTTATCAACAGCCAGGATGCTTCCAGCCATTCTAGCTGGCTCTACACAACTCGTAGGCGATATGAATAATACTGTTCTGGCGCTTTTTCACAAACTGCAGCTGTGAGAGAATCATAAGGAAGTTTTGGGACACTCTTGGCAAAAGAAGTCTGTTTTCCGCGAGTTACAAGCGGTAGCGATACATCGATTCATGACAACATAAGAAGACTTTGAAGGATACGTTAATGTTGGACGTGAGCGGCTCGACAATCGCAGATCTCAATGGTGGTTGCGATGAATAAGCCAAACACCAACTAATCTCTTTTCTATATCCACAAATTACAGCCGGAGGCTTCAGCTCCTGTTTACTGACTTTAGCGATGAAGTCTTCATCACAAAATCGCTCTTCAGTAGTACAGTGTACCACAAGCATCCTGCCTAGTTTTACGTGTACTGTCCCTTCGATTCCGCGCCCCTCGCACCCCGCGGGGCCTAGTTGCGCACGCGTCGCCACGCCCTGCCCCTGTCGCGTTAAATGTATCATAGGTCATTTAGGCAGGTTTGTCCGGCTCTATTATACTGGGCTAGATTTCGATACCAGAGCGATAGTGCGTTGGATATTTCAATTCCATTTATAAAAGGATACTTTCTTTAGAAGTTTCTATTTTTATCTCCAGCTGATTGCTTACAAGATACATAACTTAGATCGGTATTGAGACTGAAAGTTGCCATCTACATAGTGGAGCACAGAATAGATTAGTCGAGGCGTAAGTACCTACTCTATGCTAATCTGTACTGTTTAATAAAGATGATTAGTAGAAAGTATGAAGTGGGCGGCTAAGGAAGTTGGTTGACAGGGGTCAAAGTGCTGAGTAAATATTTATACTCCGCACAACAGTTACAGAGCAAATTCTCTATGAAGAAATCCCTCAAGGAACTCAAGTTAGTTTAAGTTTGTATTTTTCCCATTTTTCTACTTTTGGCTTTGAAATGTATTCGTTATTCTTGGCTGCCGGTCATGGTAGTACTCTATATGCATTTTACCATGTAAATACTTACTGCTACTAGAGCTTAAAGCTCAGGCTTTTGTACCTTACCTATTGTAATATTGAGTGTGTTTCACATTTAATTAGTAAATTAACCATTTTATGGGGGACATTGCTTCGATAAACGAAGAAGTGCTGATTTTATAACTCTACATTCAAGTGTTAATGTTTTAAAGGACTTAGGACCGTGCTCAATAAAACTTCCTGGCGACAGACAGATTTTCCAACTTTTTCTCTATCAGTGTGCCTACCATGAGTTTACGTTAGGTGAGCTCGCTAGCGAATACGTCAAAAAATTCTATGAAGATTTTATTTCTTGAAAGTAGCCGCTAGGGGCGCTGCACAATATGTCATACATTTAAATGTCATTTTTTTACGCAGTCGCTAGCGAGCACACCTAACGTAAACTCATGGTAGGCACACTGAAGAACGGTCATAAAAACGGCATATCGACAACCGATACCATCGCTTGGTGAATTACCTCTAGGTACCAACATTACTTTACGTTCTAGATATTTGATAATAAACTGGATATGCCACTGATTTATATTTTAATTTTTTTGACTATTTTGATTTATAACACCCAGCATGAACCATTTATCAACAGAATCTATAAAAACAATTTGCTCTTTGAATTTTAAATTCTTAATAGATATAATTATAATATTATGATCATATTTGCACATTAGATGTGACAGAAGTCATTAATTATACATCTTTTATAATCCGGTACAATTGGCATTTAATATACAGTGTGATGTTTTACATTATGTTAATGACAATTAATCTCTCATATGTACTGGTATGTGCATTTTTTACAGGCATTTATTAGCTTCACCTGTAGGTGGGTGTTAAATCCATTCTCACGAGCTGTAATATAATTGTTCGATTGAGCTGAAACTTTGTAATGAACATAAGTATGTAAGTAAAACCATATTTCAGTTCCATAGAAATAGACTTGTGACGGTTTCATAAAATGGTTAGTAGAAAAATTGTATTTTTATTTTTATTTTTATTTTATTCGAGGAATTAAGTTTTAACACACAATGAAGCTATGAATATTATTAACTTAAAACGATTATAAGAAAATGTGTACGCCTATGGTAGTAGGATCACCTTTAGAAGGCACACCGAGTTGTAAATGATTTGAACGGATTCGAATCCCGTCTATGACATTCTATGATTTCAAGTTTCAATGAAGGTGCTTGGTAGGTATTTGGGCTGTAGTAGTAGTGTATAGTAGAAAAGGCTCTCGTTTTTCAGTGCTCCTTCTAGCAAACCAGATATCACTATCCCAGCCAATATACTGTAGCTTCAAGACTAATGGCCTATCAGCGCAATAATTCAGGCCCTCTCATTGTCCTGGTCGCACTCTCGCCCTATCTGTACTGCGGCGACAAATTTATTAACGGCGCGGGCGCAGTATTAATCTCATCGCGATTTGATGCAGTCCCTCAGTTTCGACTCACACGCATAAGTAATACCCTGTAATTAAGGTGACGTCAGCGTGCGACGTGTGTATCAATTTATGGGACCCACTGTACTGGGGTTATATTTTATTGTAGAGTCGTGGGTAAATAGTTTGATTTGTATTTTGGAATTGAATATTGATATTAGCGATTTTTTTATTTAAGAATGAAATTAACAACATGGTAAAGCAGATGAAACGAAATCGCAAAACTCGATTTGATTGAACTTAAACTAAAGTATGGATTATATTCCCTGATTGGTTGAATTTTCAAATTTTTAACCTTGTCAACCTTGTGCATGTGTTTGAATCAAGTATTAAGTTTTTTATATTACGAACGAATTAGAGTATCTTACTTATTATCATAGATGTTTAATGCAGTATGATCTACAATCTACAGTATACCCGTTGGCTATTTATTTTCAAATTCTATTATGGTAACACCACTTCTAAAGGTAACATTTGCCAAAAGCAATCAAACGACATTGTCACAGACTTTCTACGTGTCAGTTGCGACATCCAGGTACGGGTCATTATGTATTCTCTAATTTAATTCATAATTAACATTAGATAACTGCGAAGGCCGATCTATGTTGCCATGCACATTTGTAACACAGTTATAAGTAGTACACGTAGTAGTTTAAGACTTGCGTTCTATGATTAACGCAAGTGGGTTACGGAGTAGGTGGGTGTCCTGGGTACAATTCCCAGTTGGGATATACACACTGAAAGTCATTGTAGGTAATGGTTCTCATTTTTATAGATAGGACGCAGAAATGATTTGACAGGTACCTAGACCTACTTATAAGAAAAACACGTTCTACGGAGGGCACTTTTAGTCAACCTGATAGCATAGCGTCAGAAAGACCTAAATAGTTTTTTTCTGGCTCTTGAAATCTACCTGGTAAACTTCTTTGTTTAAAATAACAAAATTCAATTCACTGGTAGGCTATAAAAATTGTTCACAAAGATTGCTCTTATTGACCGTCTTTTAGCCTTAAATTAAGGCTTCATTATCAAGGACGATTATGGTTTGTAAAAAAGTTGGCTTCTAAAGTTACTTTGAAGTCCTTGAAATTTAAGAATTCCAGAAGCTACTATAATGTTGAATTCACACTTGAGTAAGTAGATTTTTTTTATCTTTAAAATCGAGTACTACGAGTACATAATCAAACTTCCCTTACCTAATGTATTTCATGGTTAAGAATATAATATAAGAATAGAGATATTCAAATAATTCTGGTGAAGAATTGATTTCGTGGAACTAAAACCGGAGTGTTGCCAACAGTGTTGTACACTTGCATTCACGAATAACTGGTGACTTTTACTACCCAGTTGACAAATAAGTAAGTAGGATTTATTGTTTGAAAATAATGATTTGTTTCAGAAAAAATCATACCTATGGCTACGTGTCTTTTCGGTCGAGAACATTTTTTCAGGATCCATCTTTATCGTGAACGATAAAAAAATTAAGAAAAAAGAGTCTGCATTTACCTGCAATCACTTTCAGTTTTCAAATTGATTGAATTTAGCTAGAATTATTTTGATGATTAAAATACGAATATAATATGTATGATGGAATGTTTTTTGTATTCGCTCTGTTGTTAGTTATCCCTGATCTGATAAAATAAGTTTAGGCTCTCATTAAGATTCAAAATTGATCAGATATTTATCGCAAATGATTTTACAGTCACACAAAAATGCCCGAATCTGAATGAAGTTGTCAACGCAACGCGCGCAAAATCGAAAGTGCAAGGTGACCGGCCCAGACGATGTGCAAAACAAAAAACGCTCAGGTGTAAGGCCGTGGTCGTTACACGAGCTGGTAGCGGTATAGAGATCCCAGAGATGGCACAGCCGTTACATGAATTTATTTTTGTTAAAGACTAAGTTTATTTCTGCGATAGTTTACTTTTTACAGGGTGTCAAAAAGAATACGAAGTGTGTCATCGGAAAGCATTTTACAATAAGAAATGATATTATCTCACAGTACCTGTCTTTCCTCTCTCATTTAATAACTAATACTCGAACATTCAAGTGAAAAAGTATTTCTTTGTTTTGTTGGTCAATGAACAAGATTTGTTATGAACCAACGTCCAACACTGGTGGTTTCCGGGTTAGTTGAATAAAAAGTCCTGTAATACAGCAATAGAAAAAGAAAAACATTTTCTAGAACTCAATTCCATGAATCAACGCATAGTAAAGCCACAGCTCTAGACCAATTCAATAGGCCGGCACAATTAGATCAAACTAGGAAATACTTTGTCATCATAACAAGCAAAAAGTGTTCACGAAGTTTACGTTGCGTGAAATTGGAATGAGATTTTTTCGCGATGCGAGTACATTGTTGGATACGGCGACTGGTACGGGTTACTCTTGATCTTTAGGGTTACCATCATGAAACCTAAACCGTAAAAAACTATGAAAAATGCCGGATGTTCTAAAATAAACCGAAAAAATTGATCACATTTTGTGCATCAAACGCTCGGTCCATTGAAGGCGAAGTCCAGATATATTGGATTTGGAAATTCTTGAAAAGTAGAAAGTTCTCAGTGGAAAAGGTCTGTAAGATAATAATTTCTTTCTGTAATTCTGTTTGCTTTCAATTGTAATTACGCATTAAATAAATGATGAATTTTGTACAGGCAGCGTCAAGTAGTTCGTGACACCCAAAGTAGCCCTCTTTGTTACAATTGGAATACTGTTGTGTTATCACTTTAGGTGTTACGAACACATAAGACATAGCAGTGGTTAGAAGCTTTTAGGTTTTCAGTTCGCCAAAGTTGATTTGAGTCTTCATGCTGCGCCTCAAAAACGTATAAGTACCTACATTAATTTGTTTTTTACATTCATTGATCTAGATCAAATCACCAGATAATGTCAGTTGTGACACCACAAAAGTACTCTTCAGGCCTTCCGCGTTTCCAAGGTCAGTCTTTGAGGAGTCCTTACCTATTGGTTGGACAAAAAAGTTGTAAAAAATGTAGAGCGAACTTCATTACATTTGTAGTTTGCGTCTGAGATACGGTTTTTAGAAATAGAAGTAGGTAAACTACTCGTATTGTTTTCATAAGCTTTTACATAGAGTGAATTATACAAAACTAATATACCATTACTAAGTATTAAAAGGTGTTTTTAAGACAATGATTTTCTGTGAGCATCAATAGTAGGCTTATGTTTTTACTTTGTACATATTAGTAAAGTAATGAAACAGATTTGCTACGTGTACCTAATTGGTTTGTTTATAGTATCTTAAGTTAGTTAATTAGCATTATAAGTGTTTGAAAGTAAAAGATTTAACATAATTTCCTCAAAAGAGGAACTTTTTTAATTGAAAAAGCGGTTTATTGCATTTTTAACTCTTCATCTTTTTTAATTATTGAAAGAGCTTCTAATATACACATTAATGTAGTAATGAGTGTACCTACTTAATATACAGGTACCTAAATGCAAATAAGTAAAACTATACAGTTCAAAGCATTCGTCATTACAAGCACAGACGTTTTTTGCACCTAGCGACGGGTGCCAAAGACGAATGCAAGGTCGTCAACTCGAAACGTTCAGGAATGAGATTGACATATTTTGATTGTAATTAATTGTAATAGCCGATAATCGCACAATTAACACAATAAGGGAAACGTAAATTACACCATTTTGAGACCTTTTTCTTTTGTTTTGTTTCAATCTAATGTCGTCCATTGCTTGACAAAGACTTCCCCATGGATTTGGACATGGACACAACCAGATTTGTGCTGCCCACATCCCCAGATCGGCGGTCCACCGAGTGGGAGGACCGCCTTACACTACGTTTTCCGTTTTTTTTTTTAAATAAAATTGATATAGGAATGCAATTCTTCGGGTAATAAATATACATATACCTAATTTTCGTTAACTACAATTTTACGAGTAAATGGTGGAAGTTGACCTCTACTTCATGATGCTTTAAAGAGAGAATCTTCAGAATCATGATTGAAAATTAAACCACAGTTTGTTCTTTTATCCATGTTGGTTCAGCGGATTAGGATTGAACACGTGTCATAAAATATTAATTTAAATTATTGAATAATATCCAACAAATAGGAAAGGAGGAACTAGGTATTATTAGTGTTTGAAAACATGACAAGTAATTAAAACTTGCCTTATTAAATACATTATACAGTCGTCAACAGAACATCAAGTTAAACAGTGCATTTAAGTAGTTGTAATACGAGAGAATTTGCAACAAACATTCGTTTTGTATATGAGGATACCTGTTCAATTTGGACGCAGTAATGCGTATAGACAATTTTATTGGTTGATTAGATCTGTGAATGTATTATTAACTAGTTTTTGTCCGCGGCTTTTCTCACGTGAAATTCAGTTTATATTTGACAGATATTTTAAATGCGAAAGTTGGTGAGAATATTGTTACTCTTGTATTCAATATCTTTTTGTAGATTAGAATAACATATAGGCTATAATTTGAACGACCTATGCCAAACTTAACTTCACGGTAAAAGCTAGTAAACTAAGGCTGGGTTGCACCATCTTTCTTTAACATTAACAACCGTCAAAAATCTAACTCCATACAAAAAACACCGGTTTTCGTTAATTCCGTCAAAGTAAGGCGGTGCAACTCAACTTTAAACATTACTGAAAAGTTTCATCAAAATGCTTTCAGTAGTTTTTGCGTGAACGAGTAACATTCCATTCGTCCTCACAAACTTTCCCATTTATAACATTAGTAGGAGAAGGAGTATACATTTATGTGGTATGTAGTATCTAACACGAGTTCCAGCGTATATTATTAGCGATTAATGTTTTTTTTTTTTTTTTTTTTTTTTTTTAAAAGATTATTACCAATTTGTATTGCCCAAATTACTAATAGTCCCATTAGCCCCTCATGGTAAGCTAAATAAGCTTGTGTTACGAGTGGGCTCACCACAATAGTCGAGCGGCGCGTTCGAACCCGCGTTCCTCGTTCGAATCCCACAATGTGTAGATCGTATCGCCGAAGCTGCGCGCGCGCGTGATTTACCGGGGTTATTAGTGTGGTAGCTTAATTAATTTTACTTATAAGTTAATTTCGCGTGAATACTGATGATTGGTAACGTATTAGGAATTCGTCAGTTAGCTTTTATTTGACTTGATTTACATTTGCAGTTCGCATTAAATATTTAAAATGTCAGACCAATATTAGTCACACAACTTGAAATATATTTCATTTTAACAATATTTCGAAGCATAAGTTGCTTATTGATGAAGCATACATGTTAGTGGGCACAATTCAACTACGTGATAAGTAAACCCTTGCGATTATTAACTTCATTTAAATATATTAAGTACAAATGGAGGCCATAGATTAATCTTATGCTTTTGAGAGCAGAACGAAAACCATCTGAAAATACCTGTTTTTTTACCGTAGCTAATATTACAGTAATTAAGGTGCCACTGCGTACCATTCTTCGGAATGCACTCGGCATTGGGACTAACTTCAATGACGGATCGGTTCTAATTTAGTTATCTTTCACGTTCGGTCAAGCACGACTGAGCAGACCTTGGGCAGTCCTGTGTCAAGATGTGACTTGCATAAGTCCGCTGTTTTGAATCATTATTGCTGCAATCTGCGAAGTTAAAATTTTTTGCGGAGTTCAAATTAGGAACACAACTTTAGTGTCTAACAAAAACAATTGAAAAAAGAAAAAGTAAACATCATTTGTTTTTAAACGAAACTTAACTTTTTTTCCTGAGTTATGGCGTCGTGTGTCTTGTACACATGTAGCCAATGTCAGTGAAGATACTATTCAAGGACCTTATTATGACATTTTTATAATAATGTAAGGAATTAATTATCTCCCTTCCTTTCTCTTATGTTTCAAAAATATGTTTTTAAAGAAACTTCACGCAGACTTCTTGAGATAACTAAATTTGCACCGTTTTTGTTAATTTGTTACGAGGACGTGCAATGCATGCATATAATATGTTAATGCACGTCCTCGAATTTTTATTGATTAAACTCTAAGGAGAGTTTACGTTTAGTCTTGTTTTGTTAGAACCAAAGAGGATTATCGTACATTGTTGGCTCAAGATGCAAGCCCAAGCCGTTTTCTCTGTAAAGGTTACTTGACACTAGATAGAATGGCTCGTTTCAGCGATTTACGACAGTAACAAAATTACAAACGACAGACGAACACCGATACCCGATACACAGTGGATCAGTGATGTTCCTGAGCAAATAGGGTTCCAGCCACTGATAAATCACGTGGCTTTATTGCGACAGTAGTCAATAAACCTATTTGTCCTCTATACCTCACATAATCGGGTGGTATTTGACAGATATGGACCCCTAAATCATGAGAGATTATTTTCTTTGTAAGTCACTTCAGTGCGAAATTGAACCGTAAAATCGGGGATAAAGGTTGAAGTTTTTAAGCACGTATGCATGGGCGTTCAGTCGTGGAAACATGCCAGTAATTTTGCGAAAGGGTCGTCTGCGCCTCTGATGGGTAGATGTCAAAGAATGTGGAGATAAAACAGTTTTTTGATAAAGTTATTTACAATTAATTTACAATGAACTAAAAAAATTAAAACTATACTTATACAAACGAATATTCGCAGAAAATAAAAGTAAAATAAAATAAAAAAATACACTTATGCTATAAAGTTACTTACTTGGATAGCATATGTAAGTGTATTTTTTACGGTTCGAAAAATTCAGAATTATTGTATTGACAGCGATAATTTAATCAAAAGCTCTAGTAAACCTGAAATATGATACTTTTAACTATACCTAACTTCCTCTGATTTGATCTTGAAAGTACTCTACACCTCTGATTGAAATCTGTTTGAAGCTGAGGCTGAGAACGGGTGACGAACATGACATTTATTACCTACATGAATTGTATTTAAAACCCGTTCTTCTCGTTTCAAATGTAATAGTTTGAAATCTATTTTCTATGAAAACATCTGAAAACTTCGCTAGTTCTGCGCGCAAGTTCGGCGAGCGCAGTCACGAGCCGCGCGTGACCGGCGGACAAATCGAGATGAATTGCCATGTATTCTTTCTTCCCTGACCCGACATGTTGCTAATATGCACATTACCACAATTCAGGAGCTGACTCTACGATTTGTGAAAGCAATTACGAAAATTGACGATTGATGTTCGATTTTGAAAGATTAGGAACGATTTGCGATTGGAGTACTCGAGATGGTCTTAATCGAAACTTTGTTTTTGTTCTATTTCGGTTTTTCTTGTGTGTAAGATATTAAGCTGGAATTTGTAAACCTATGGGTTATTAGCTTGGGTTATTAGTAATACCTACTAGGTTTGTTAAGAAATAGGAAGCTACTGTATTACTGATTGTCATTATGCTGACGATGAGAATGACACACGCAACGTGATTTACTTGATCATTTTGACAGATTTAGGTTTCAATGTCTCTATAGCTCAGTGTTTAAAGCAGTTTTCCGATAATCGAAAGTTCGTGGGTTCAATTCTAGCTTATTTAATTTTTTGAGTCTGATATAACCGTGATCTTTAAGAAACTTATACATAAATCGAATATAGGCATTCGACAAATAAAGAAGAACGGTCATCTGTGACCCAGGCCCGACAGAAACGAGACATACCTCAATTTATTTGTCATGTCTTAATTAGTTAAATTATATATTTTTTATATTCGAAATCTATGTATAACACCAAAATATTAACCTTTGTTTTTGTTCAGGCCTTATACAAAAACTAATACAAAATGCCTATTTATCACCAAAATTGGTAAATGTATGTACCTAAATGTCTATTACAGCTGCTATGGAATGTATCTAGGCGACCTGGAGATACAGCCGGATTATACAGGGTGGTTATACATATGGAACGATAAGTGATCTCACTCGATTATTTCTAAACTATACAAGATATCGAAAAACTAGTTACTGATTCTGAAAGTGCTTCACGAGCTCTTTCAAATGGTACCAATAATAGGTTACAGATTATGGAAGCTGGTGACACTGAATTTTTGAATTTTATAACTTCTTGTTTCCACCCTGTATAATCCGGCTGTATCTCCAGGTCGCCTAGATACATTCCATAGCAGCTGTAATAGACATTTAGGTACATACATTTACCAATTTTGGTGATAAATAGGCATTTTGTATTAGTTTTTGTATAAGGCCTGAACAAAAACAAAGGTTAATATTTTGGTGTTATACATAGATTTCGAATATAAAAAATATATAATTTAACTAATTAAGATATGACAAAAAAAATGAGGTATGTCTCGTTTCTGTCGGGTCTGGGTTATTTTTGTATGGGGCGTGACCGTTCTTCTTTACGTTTTATGCAGTTTATCGGAGCTCTCGCCACCAACGATCAGAATTACCAGTAAAAGTAGAGCTCTTTATAACTCGTAAGTGTTTTATTTACGATAATATTATAAAAATGGAAATTGTTTGATACGCGTTTATAATCGTGGCTACGTGAAACGCAGTCGTGTTTCTGAACTTGTTACGCTTTACTTGCCAGTTTTTTAATCTGTTGAGCGATGTCTAGAATATGTAATAATTAGGCTCTTTTACACTTTAAGATATTTCAAAAATTTGGTTTTATTAAACACGTGATTAAAGGACTTCTTCTTAACATGTCCTCGGAAGAAGAGAGCCATATTTCTTTTAAAAAAAACAAGTTGGCTCAAGACTGCGATAACTTAGCCAAATTAGGGCTGGAATAAAGAAAATTGAAAACTTTATTTATTTTGTTGAACGATCAGAGATGGAGCTCTCATAAATTCGTTTTTAACTTACCAAAGTGTAGTACCTACCTACTACTCATTTAGCGTAGGGCCTTTTTGTTGAAATGTTCTTCTAACAATGTAACGTCATTTGACTGGGAAGCCATACATGTAGGATCCAGATATGGTTAAATGGCAATGCCAGATTTTGTATGGAAAGTGGCGTCTTTTTTTTTTCGCGCGGCCATCGACCAAACTTTGTTTTTTTATTACAAAATAGTGTAATAAACCAAACTTACTATGGCATGTATACCTCTAAACTCAGTCTGCACTGAGTTACGAGCATTAGAAGTTTGATGATTTTCATACTAGATTTGCTTTTTGTGCGCAAGTTTTGTAAGAAATTGCAACAAAATATTGCGCTATTTTTTTATTGCGCTGATTCTGCTTCATACTGATGTCTGGAGCCTTTAATGGATGGTATTGTTTGTTTACACATACAATCTCACTATTTTGTTGCAATTTCTTACAAAACTTTTCGCGCAAAAAGCAAATCTAGTATGAAAATCATCAAACTTCTAATGCTCGTAACTCAGTTCAGACTGAGTTTAGAGGTATACATGTCATAGTAAGTTTGGTTTATTACACTATTTTGTAATTAAAAAACAAAGTTTGGTCGATGGCCGCGCGAAAAAAAAAAGACGCCAATTTCCGGCATTGTCTTTTGCAGGAGTGAGTAATCGAAATATCTAAATCCTCTTTCACGGAAGATTAAACCAAGAGAGAGTCCTCATATGAACACCGTTTCACCGCAATATCAATCAAAATCAAATCAGATCTTTTAATCCGGCACTGCCTTCATTAAGGACGTCACCACTCAAAAGGCTCGGAACAGGTCTCTCGCCAGCGCAGGATTAACGGCCTGCAGGCCTACTACAAAACGCTGTAAACGTACGAGTCCATCTGTCACCGTCCCTCATACTTGCATCTCCCTTTGCGTGAGAGGGATGGCAGCATTCGAAACTTTGGACTACGTTTTTCGGAATAACCCCTCTGTTTGCCAACCTGAGCTTAATTGGGGTCCGGTGGAAGTGCGAAAGTCGATCGAATTACACTGATTCAGTATTGGGCAGTATATTACGTAAAAAGCTGATATTTTAATTACTTTTAATTTAATTCGTTAACTGATTGAAATATGTTTAAGGAGTTTAATTGAAAAGCGGCAAACTGAAAGAAACTTTTGAGAGTAGAAATGTCACTTTTCACGTGTCCGATAAAACGCTTTGTAAATTTCTCCTCAAATTCAAAACAAGTGCTTTACGAGGAAAATAAAATTGGTGGATGTTTAAAAACATCGTTAAAAGAACCTTAGAGAACCTAAATGAAGTCGAAAATGACATGTAGAAACAGATTACACTAAATAAATGCCACGATAGAGACTCGTGACTCTATCGTGGCAAATTTTCATTGTTATTAAGGTTACATGGTGTGCCTCACTGCATAGTAGTACCTACGTACCTATGTGTATTTACATAATATTTATGCATGTGTGAATTTTCAGTCCACATTTTACACTAACTTCGGAGGTCGTTATATTAAATCAGTTTTGAGGTCCACAGTTCTGATAGTGGTGTCGAAAATGCCTTTTTGAATCTTAGGTTTATCTGAAAGAGATAAAAATGGGACTATTACTATAAAGCTAAGTAATATGAAATTTGGCATTTATACGGTGTGTAGTATTATCATATTTGCGAACTATTTGTGTAGGACTTTCTTCATCATTCCATCTACCAGCTCAAAAGTTTAAGCTTAAGTTATACTTTACAAGATTAAAGTTTCCGAAAAAATAATCTCCTTAATTATTAAACAAAAATTTACCTCCGAATATTACGAAACCTGTCAAAGCTTACACTTGCCATTTGCCAACTTTGGACCCTCAAGGAACAAAAACGATGTTATCTCTCGTTTTGTTTTAATTCTGTACAACATTTTAAGCGTTTAAATGTTTTGCTGTCATGACGTGTATGGAGCAAAAGAACTCCGAGAGATTGAGAATATCAGGCTGTCAATATTGACGAACGGACAGCACCGCAAAATGTTCAATTTTCGATAATTTATTTTCGCTGCTCCCCGCTTGTTCTCTGACAGAAACGAAACATGTAAAATTACAAGTTAATTCTTTTGGTGTGAGCTTAAATATGACAGCCGCTGTAAAGGGCGCCGATTGCTTTTTGTCGGGAAGCGTCCGCGGGTCAATCCGTTCGTGAAAGCGATGAAACGCAAAAAGAATGCGACTCGGGACTTAATGGAAGCCGAGGAGAGCAGTCTAACATATTTCTCAGCGACTGGGCATCTTAATAGCATTTCGGTCTGAGTAACGGCGAGCAGCTTCTGTACCACCCAAAGCTCGCATAGTTTCGGATTCCGCGAATCCTTCGAATCACGCCTCCGTGGGAAGTGGAGAATTAAAAGCGTTTATTTGCCCGAATTATTGCTTGGGAGGCCTCAATTAATTATGCTGCCGACATTGAGTGCGGTACACGAATTTTTCACTTTTGAGAGAAATAATACTGAGGTAATTTGCGTGCTTTTATAAATTGGAGTGGGGCGATATTCCGACGGACCTTGGTACGTTTCCACTCGCGCAGCGACCACGAATTATTTCGTGCTTACATAAGGCCGGGTCGGTTCCGGTCGATCCATTTATTAGAGTGACCTAGGGAAGCACTACTAACTTCGATAGTAACTGACTCTACAATGGCCACACGATCTTCATCTATTCATATTTCCCTGTAGCTAACAATAGAGGACTTTATAAAGCATACCAATATTACACAAACAATAAAAAAGTAAAACAAGCAGAGCCTCTTAGTTGCCTTAATCCTCAACCTTTAAGTCAATATTTTGATAGCAACTAAAAATCAATTTCCATTAAAACTCCACTGAATCGCTATCAGACGTCGTATTCGGTCCGCGCACTTGTCACATGACGAGAGCGAAATAAATTGAAGTTCAATTTCTGTAAATTTTTGCCTTTGCGTAATACAATGCCGGTTCTCGAATATGGCACGGCGACGTAATTCTAACTAGTTTTTGACCGCAACTTTATGTGCGTGGGTTTAATACATTATCAGCACCCTCTCTCTTATATTTTGAAGAATATTCCAATTTGTATAAAAGATTACAATGTCCCAACATATCTCAAAACTAAGATTATTAGAGAATATTTTGTAGGTAAGTACGTGATAAGAATAGCAGATCAAAGAATAGAATCTTAATTTACAAGAATGTCATCATTAATAATTATTATTGACGGGATGGCTGTAATGCACCTTAATAATGGCGCATGCAATAGTGCCGAAATATCGGAAATTCGAAATTAAGGTAGTATTAATAATTTATATTATGAACCATGAAAGTTTAAAACAGTATCATCATTAAATGTACTTCATTTCTGAAAATATACCGTGATAAACCATCCTCGGCAGTTTTATTATAACTGCTGATTTTTTAAACGAGCTACCACCTTGTTTCCATTTTATCCTCCCACAAATACCTTACCTTAAACTCTTGATCGACTAACTCACATCCAAATCTGTGAAACTGGTACTACATGCGATGTGTAATGCAATCATTGACATGATTATTTAGGTGATGGTTGGTCCGATAAGAAGATGCCTGTGGGTGTGACTTAGTGTAAGGTGTCAACTTATTAGCTTTGGTTTTCAAGGGCGTTCTGCTGTCAAACGAGTTTGTCCAACACGCCTCACGATGGTTGTAAGGCTTCACCTCCACGGCAAGCGACGCGAATATGCGGTCAACTGAAACTTTATACCAATTATGGCGAATTAATTTCGCGTCAACGAATATTGATGAACGCTACTCGAAAAATATTGTGGCGTTTGTTGTCACGCTTGAGGAAAGTCAAGATAAACAAACATGGTTTCAGTAAACTTTGGTCATAAATATTAAAGCGATTTGTCTTCGGCATTCCGAATCCGATACGTACTAGCTGTTGCAGCAGCTGTCTTTTACAGAAGTGGAAAAAAAAGCGACTGTATTTACTTAGCAAGAAAATTACTAAAGCATGTAAAAGTTACCAAAGAATTATTTCTTCTTCTTGATCTTCAGCTACTTATGCTATTTATCCGATGAGGGTCTTCTCGTCACCTGCTTGATACTCTACTTGATTAGTTAGTGATAAATTAATATAAAAATAATACCAACCTACAAAAATTTCAAGACAGACATTAAAAGTATTGCTGTGTAACTCAGACTCAACAACTAGAGAGGTACGAAGAGATGTCATAAGGTATAAACAAGTTGCATGCTCGTAAGTAAATACATATTTATGTATGTGGACGAGTTTTTAAATTCAGGGTTGCAGTTAAATGAATATATTCACATCTAACGACAATCTAACAACTTACCGGTCCGCTAAAACACATACGAGAGTGTCAACATGGTATTAACATAATCATTTAGCATTATTGATTTGCATACATTTTCGATTGAGACTATTGAAAACCATGTTTTTGTCTTTAAGTTATTTAAATCTCTATCTGAAATTTCCGGAGTCACTGAATGTATTTCGAAGTATTTTCAGAAACTGCAGTTAGTTTTTCGCTTTAGTTGTAAAACTATTATATTTAAACTTCATAGGCTGATGGTTTACAAACAAAGGTTTTGTTGGGAGGTTATTCAGTTTTTATTCGATTGTTTTAAATAATTGGACCCTCAAGCCTTAAGCCGAGAAGTTTTTGGTCGTTGGTATGCATATTTATTTATTAATATGATATATCATCGGATAATAGCAGGCACTTTGTTTACAAGATCAATTATGTCAACGAATGTCAACTTTATGCATGAAATGGTGGATTCTGGTTGAAATATTAAGAGCTTTGTTCTTTTGTTCGGTACTCGCAGCATTAAAAGTATTTTTTACTTTATCTGACTGACATAGTGATCTATCAACGTACAGCCCAAACCACTTAACGGATCGGGCTGAAATTTGGCATGCAGGTAGATGTTATGACGTAGGCATCCGCTAAGAAAGGATTTTACGAAACTCCACCCCTAAAGGGGTAAAACGGGATCCACGCGTACGAAGTTGCGGGCGGCCGCTAATCATTTTATGAGTATGTAGCTTAGATTAGTACTGACTCTACACGGAAGTTTCACAATATGATCCGATTAAGCATAAAATAAACCTTAACTTAAGCAGTACTTATGGAGTACTTATTGAGATAACACTTTTTATTAATGTTTTTATTTGTCATCCTTTATAATAACAAGTCTTGTAAACAATTCATCGTTATGCATATCATGGTTAAGTATTGGTGATCATAACAATGGATAATTATTAAAATATCCACTCAAAAAGAAGGAAACGTCATCGTCCATAGCGGACAATAACTTTTATATTAATAAATCTTACCTTATAAATAATTATATCAGTGAAAAATTAATAACATAAATTCAAAATTATTAATATTTAAGCCATGATATGGCAAAGGAAAAAGCTTTGGGCAGCTTCTTGACTTAAGATTTGGCGCTATTTTTAATTAATTTAATGCCTCTACAAAAATAAAGGCATTGTTTCGTCTATGGTCTTCTGATTAATTTCTTGCGGGTCGAACGACAGTTTAACTTTCCCCCCTCGACAAAATTGACCTTCACTGGTTGATTTATATTGGCGGACAAGCTGTAGATCCTGGCTGCACAGGAGTTCCAGCGGTGGGAACGAGAGGTAGGAATAGTCCCGTTATGGTCTTTGGCACTTGAATCGATGAAGAGTCACATAGTGACACGTAGAGTGACATCTTGTCGCTTCTGTGTGTTTACCATGAGTTTACGTTAGGTGTGCTCGCTAGCGACTGCGTAAAAAAATGACATTTAATTGTATGACATATTGTGCAGCGCCCCAAGCGGCTACTTTCAAGAAACAAAATCTTCATAGAGATTTTTGACGTACTCGCTAGCGAGCACACCTAACGTAAACTCATGGTAGGTACACTGATGGGAATATCTACATTTTATCTTTTACATGCTGGCGTCATGACGTCACAAGTTTGTTTGTGGTATTAAATATATTTTATGAAGAAAAATATAGACAGGAATTCTGGATTTCATTGTGTAGCCGCACGCCCTTAATTTGGATAAAATGAATTAAAGAAAGCTGTTCAAGTTACTTCTTAAATTGCATGAAAACTGAGTAGACTTAATTTGATAAAAGTCGACATAAGCCGGCCCCTGGAAGTGGACAGGTCGCGACAGTCAGCGTAATACTATTATGGATAAGCTCTACATGATCCCAATTATCTATATTAATAGCGTACTGATAGTTCATAGGTACTATAACTATAAAAATAGGACTGTAAATTGTATAATGCGTAACATGGTTAACGCATAACATATAGTGGAAAAATAATAGACAATTAGTTAGTGCAATGTTAATACAGTCATTAACTCCTAGAAACTGTGATGAGATAAAATAACTCGGCAGCTAACGATATAACATTCTTACAAAAATTCTTTAAGGGACTTAAGCCTGCAATACCGACCTAAAATGGAAATAAGATGTATTAACAACAAGCCGTCTTCATTCTCATAACAAAGTATTACCGGTATTCATAATATTCAGACGTATTCATGAATTATTAACTTATAACACTAATGAGTGCCGTCCATATTAAGCTTAACGCACGACAATGATTTATGGCGGTCCGTCTTCTGAATGATATAAAAATAAACAAAAGCTCGTGTTCAGTGACTCGGTAGGTCGGTAGCAAGTCTGAGTTAGGTCCCACATTGTCGCGCCATTATGTAAAGTTCGTCTTCAGTGCGTCGTTAAAGAACCAATAATTTTGTGATTCCATAAACCGTATGAAGCTATAAAATACAATTTTGGCCTACGGCAGCAATTTCCCTTAAACATGCAATCTTAATTTCGGCTCATTATAGGCCGTCCCGCGGGACAATGTTTGCGGATGCGCCGATACGGCTCGTAAGCCGCGCCATAAATTACCAAAACCACCACAGATTAAGTGATTATTAAGCACGAAAAGCGTGTAAATATTACCACAAAATTGATAAGAATTTCTTTTGTTGGATACCTTTAAGTATTGCGTTGTTAAAACCGCTTAAAAGAAGGGCAGTGTTGCAAAACCTTGGAGAAAGGTAGCCTCCTTTATTAAGGCGATTGGCGAGCGGACTTATTTAAAGTTGGCAATAAAAGGTATTCCTTAATGATGTTGACGCGATATTAATATTACGGAGCGGTTCCGCGGCTCGTCGCTGAAATGTACTTATGAATTATTAACCTGACCAGATTTAAGCAGATATGCGGCGATGCGCGAAGGTAAAAAGTAAGTGTAGGTCGGTTTTAACATTTTAATACGTACTTCGATATGCGTGTTCGGATACAATATAACGTAATGGTAATATGGAAGATGTTAGGCTCAGATTTTGAAGAAATGCCGTGTAATTATATAGAAATCCGAATTGGGTTTACTCATTTTGAATTTAAGTTGTGTAATATTTTTCTGCTATAATTGTGATCCCCTACTATCCAAATCCAAAATACTTCAGGAAAGAGATACCTATATAAGACATGATTCCTTTTAAGGCAAGTGCAGCAGCCAATCTCAATTTCTGATGGACATCCTTCACGAAACGAATGTATTGTCCATGCAAATAACGGGTTTGGGGCTTCCTCGACACCGTTTTCCATCCCGGGAGTGACAGTATTGAGGTCTACTCTGAAAAAGGATTACATTTTATCTGGCTATCCCACTCACTTTGGTACAAGTGACAAGGATGGAAATAATGAAATCGTTTTCAGAGTAAGCCCCTCGACAAGTCAGAGACGTGTTATTTGTTGTTCAGTCGATAACACGTAAGACTCTACATTTGTATAGCAAAATAACCCCTGTTACAACGACATAAGAAGCAGTGTTTACTTTGATGTGCCGTCGTCCCTTTAATTGAACAACATTAATGTCGGTCGGTTCCGTGTTCCGACGCTTCTTCAGTCGCTTTCGTTTATTTTCAACGTGCACATGCATCATGCACTTTGAAGGTTTTATTTATTTTTATTTAGGTTTTGGCGCTTTTGGTGGTTGTTTCAAAAACGAACTTCAGTTGTATTGAAATTGTATAGCAATTTAAGAAAATATTGATGATCAGCTCAATTTTGTTGGGCTCAGTTCGCTAACCACCACTACTAACATACAAGGCTGCCGAAAGTAGTTTCTTTTCATTTTCATTACATAAATGAACTCAATCAAAAAAATCATAGAGCTCAATTTACTTTTGACTTGTGTGTGTTTATAAACAAAAACACTGCCATCAATATTCTTATCAGGCACCGCGAGATGAACTAGAATCTTGATAACTAAAAACCCATTTTAGCCGTCTTTTAGGGTGAGCCTCTTCTGATACAGATCTACATTCGCTTACAAAGTCGGCCATCGATATTATTATGTGAAATATCATCTTGCGCCGTAGTTTCTCCGAAAATCGTATCGGGCATCATTTTTATTGCCGCATGATTACACTGGAGATTGTAAGTGGAATAATTTAATGTAATTTTTCGAAAATGTCGAAGTTAAAGTAATCGAGATTAAAACATAATCAGGCGGGCGGGTCGTGTCGTGCGTGTGCACCGATGTCGTGTCGATGGGCCACAATTACGGTGCCGTTCGTAGCTCAACGGGATTCTTAACGAATCAATCAATCGATTAAGATTATCAGCTTAAACATGTCAAAATTAAAACGGAAGACCGTAATCTTAGGGGGCGTCCATAAATTACGTGAGACAATTTTGGCTATTTTTCAACCCCCCCGCCCCCCCTGGAGAGATTTGGTGAGATTTTGCCTGACCCCCTCCCCCACCCCCTAATCTCACGTGATATTTAAAAAATCCGAAATTTAATAGTTTTGGAGTAATTTAACTGAGTTTCAAAGACTATTTTTCGATTAAGGGATCCGTTTGCAAACTATTAAAGTTGAAAGTGCCAATTTTTGTTCGAGCGGGGCGTCCCCCCTAAAAACTAGACTGTTGGCTTGAAAAATCTGGAAAAATTCATAATAATACTGCTTTTTATGAACTTTCAAGAAAACTATAACGGTTAGGGTAGGTCAGTTAGTTTAAGAGTAATAGTCATTTAACTTATGTATTATAAAATTTCATATCTAATAAAAAATCCTTAGAAGAAAATATTAAAAGTGACTTTAGATGAAGTAATTGCTTGCTTCTGAAATATATTTTGTTAACGACGGACAACTACGGAACCTTACACTGCGCGTGGCATGACACGCACTTGGCCAATTTTTTTACTTAAGATTTAAACCCAGTTTTCTGGCAAACTCTATTTCTCTATTTCTTGNTAGATGACCTATCAAATTAAAGTAAACCCAGATCAGTGAGATAAGAGTCCTCACCTCAGAGTTCAAGCGGTTAGTCTCATGCTTGTTCTGACGCTGGTGACGCTCAATGGCCAACCGGGCGCTGGCCAGCTCCTCGTCTAAGGACGCCTTTTCAGCATGGGCTTGAGCCAGGTCTGCTTGCAGAGATGCTGGAAGGAAGATCATCATGAGCAACATAAATAAACTCAGTCACACAAAAGAAAGAAAGATCCAGGGTTTTATTGGCTTTCAAGCTGTAGATTCTGGCTACATAGGAGTTTCACCTAAGTCTTTAGCATGGGACTTACATGTTTTGTTCTTTAACTCCATCTTTAGCTCGTCGATGGCAGAGTTCTTCATGGACAGCTCTCGCTTCAAGTCGTTTTCTTCGCGACGTTGGCGCTCCAAGTCGAGCTGGTGATAATAATAAGTTAAGATTTTGACCTCAGTAAAAAGACCTGACTGACTCAAAACAATTTGATAGAAGCTTGCAGCAGTCGTAATACAGGCTGAACGTCATTATAATGGTAAAAAAAGAAGAAGGAAGATAAAGATAAGGGAACAGAAATGGGACAGAAATCGTAGAGTTGACGTACCTAGCTGTAATGGAAGCGAGACAGGATTTTCAGCTCTACAAAGGGAATCTACATAAAGGCAATAAATGATTGAAGCCACGATAGCCGAACGGTGAAGGGGTCGGACTGGCCGACTCGTGGTCCGAGGAACGCGGGTTCGGTCCCCGCCGCCGCTCGACTATTGTGGACGAGCTCACTCGTGATACAAGCATATTTAGCTTAGGCTAAGCTAAGGGACAAACTTGACCTTCACTGGTTGAGTTTTTTAAAGCTGTAGATCCTGGCTACACAGGAGTTGCAGCGGTGGGAACGAGAGGTGGGATAGTCCCGTAAGCATATTTAGCTTAGTACGAGGGGCTAACGGGAGTTACTAATAATCTTTTTAATCTTAAAAAAGAAATGGATGCAAGCGATTTACCTGCAACTTAGCCACGTTATCGTATTGCGCAGCCAAATCGTGTTGCAGCTCGTCAAAGTGCGCGTTGTATCGCTGTTCCGCCGCGCTCCTCTCTTGGATAGCTCGACGCGCTCCCTCGCCGGCCATTTCGCGAACTTTGTTGCGTTCTTTATTCAAATCGTCCTGGCGAACAGATTTCAAGAACTAAAGTTTTCGAAATTCAAATGCCCGACACCATAGAAGTAAAATGAAATGTCCCAACGCATATTCTCGCCAGCCAGCTTGTCGACTTTGCTACGTTCTTTGCTCAGATCAACCTAGATGACGATTTTAAAGTTTTCGAAATTCAAAACCTTTCTTATATTGACGCGCGCGCGTCCTTTTCAGTTAGCGCGCTTAGGACGCGCGTTCGTTTTTAAAAATCATTCTTGAAAACAACTGACGGTTTTAAAAAAGAACAAAACTTTTTGAAGTCAAAAATGCTGCTTTGTTTTTACATTGTATGACCTGCCCGATGCAAGCCCTCGTAACTAAAATTTTCTTTCGAAATTCAAAAATGTTATTTTTGTGACGTTCTTCTGATGCCGGCTCTTTAACTGATGGAAGTGGACTTTGTTTCGTTATTCAAACAAATGACTATTAGAACTAGTTTTCAATCTTCGTCCAACTGACCATCTGTCATCTTCATCCTTCAGCCTCACCTTGAGCCTGCGTATCTCAGCCTCCAGGTTGTTCCTCTCATCTCTGAGCTGCTGCTCCACGGCGTCGGACCCTCGCTTGTATCGTCCGTCCAGGTCACCGTCCTTCTGCTCCAGGCTCAACTTCAGCTTCGATATTTGCGCTTCTAGAGAGGATTTGTCCCTAGGGTAAGGGTAAGGGTAGGTTAAAAAGTGAGGGTGTTTTTGTACTGTATGCCATTGTATGATAGTTTTTTTTTATTAAAAAAAGACCATAAGAATTATGAGGGTCTACGAGTCAGATAGAGCTTGAGCTGTCGCGTCATATCGACTAAAATTTTCACAACGTAAGGGGCTTAATAATCTTAGTAAGAAAAAGAAATAGGGTAATGCCCCTTTTCACCATCAATCCCTAATTTTTAATTGAGCCCATGTGGTAACACATAACAGGAATTTTGTTTTCAAAGGGGTCGCTTAAAAATTAGGGAATGATGGTGAAAACGGGCATAAGTGTTTCCTTAGTTATGTCTGTAGTAGAGTAGAACACCCTTCATTGTACACCATCAAGACAAGAAAAGAAAGATACCCAAAAAAGACTATTTAATGGAGCGTTGACTTGACTCGTTTACTTCTTTATTTGAAAGAAATCTGAACTCACCTCTGCAAATTATCAATTTGCCTTTTGAAACCGTCGAGACACGTTGAGTCAACAAGCCCAGAGGCTAGTTTGCGTTTATTCTCATTATTTTCTTCCTGCGAAAATGATACAGTATAACCAAAAGAACTAAGAAATTGACTAGCAGTTATACTACAGACTATTAGTCGGCCGATAGTTTGGTCAGGCTGCTGATTAGTGAACATGTATGGATGTGCGTAAATTACACCAATTTGGTATCGGTTGATTCCTCATACGAGATCGAATCAGAAATGAGGAGATCCGTAAACGAACTAAATTCGCTGATAATATACTTAGCCCGACGGATTAGCAAGCTGAAGTGGCAATGGGCAGGGCACATAGTACGCAGAACTGACGGCCGATGGGACATCAAGGTTCTGGAGTGGAGGCCGCGTACCGGAAAACGCAGCGCGGGACCTCCACCCACAAGGTGGACCAACGACATCATAAAGGTAGCAGGAAAGCGTTGGACGCAGGCCGCTACCAATCGATCAACATGGAAAGCATTGGAGGAGGCCTATGTTCAGCATTGGACGTCCTATGGCTGAAATGATGATGATGATAATGATGATTCCTCGTGACAAATTAGAAACCGACTAATAATTTCTAGTTATTATGTGTTACAACATTACTTGAAATTGATCTTTACCTGCACTTTCTTAAGGTCGATCTTGGCCTGTGTGAGCTGGGCTTCCAGCTCAGCTATGCGGGACTCGAAGACTATGTTAGGGCCTTCCAATTTGGTGGACCGGACCTTGGCCGACCTGCGGCCTTTGGATGGTGACAGCTGCGGAAAAGACGAATCTATTATCTACCGAATAAGTATCAAATCGGCAGAGTAAAATGAAAATCTTCGTATATATGTTACGGTCAAAGTGATAAATATAAAAATTATGAATAATCGCCGGTTATTATGAATAATTACCGCATGATTTGGTAAATGTGATTAATATGAGATCATTTATGTGTGTATAAAACTAAATAGGCGGCTTAGGGGTGGCCCAAGGGCCACCCCCGCCGCACCTTAACCTATTTTTCACTTTAAATCAAAACAATATGTTATGGGCTTTATGGCAAAGTAATGTTACGCAAGAAACAGTCTAAACTCATTATGCCAAATTATATTAATATATGATATCAAAACATTCAAAATGTATGGCTGTACACAAGCACTATACATGAGCCATTGTTCTTTTATGATATTTCATAGTACTAAGGTTACATTATTAAATAATCACTGATAAATGTAATTCATTTATTACTTTTACCTCAACTGTCGGTAATTATTCATAATGACCGGCGATTATTCATAATTTTCAATTTATCACATTAACCGTAACATATATAAAAGCTAGGAACAAGTTCCAAGTTCATAGTGTAAAATGACCGATTAGGTAGGAAGGATGTTTAGTAAATGTCAGAGATTTGATTAATTATCAGTACATTGGACATTGATATTCAGCAACTTTAATAAACTTCAAAGTTAACAATTCATTAGGTATGCTAACATAATTCAGTCAGACACTACAAGATCTTCTTGAGGTAATCAGTTCATTGAGTAGCGGGGGTGGAGCCTCTACCAGATCTTCCTTAGGTCATCGATCCTTTGAGCAGAGGGGTGCGGCAATAACGTCTAATTATACTGAACCAGGGGGGGGGGGCTTACTCATCGTTGGCCCATGGAACTTACTTGATCCACTCACTAGCACTACCAGCTTTTGTCCTGAGATCGTCCGTCCATCGCTCACCTTATGGTCGCTGTCCAGGCCAGTGCTATCTCCAATATCGTCCAGCTCATCGGTCTCGGAGCCAGCGTTGTAGGAGTGGAACATTCGGGAAATCAGCTTGTTCTTCTGAGCCTCGTGTAGATGTTCGTTCTCCGATATCACTTCCTTCACCTTCCCAAGGAGGTTGTTCAGCTCATCCTAAACAAGACAATCTTGTGAAACTTCCCAACCGTTTTAGTTTGTAATGAGATATTTTTATTTCTGAGAAAATGAAAATTTACAGCCAATGAAATTATCACCAACAATTTTATTCTGTTGTCAGTGTTAAAATGAATGTGTGAAGACTAGCAGTTTTATTAAAACCGTTTCAGTTAGTTGCAGAGGGAAGTCCTGTCTTGCCCCTCTTTGGAGACCTCTATACCCCTTTCCATTTTCAACGGGATCGTTAGGTTTGTATGCACGTAAGCAGTTCAGCCCAATGGTGTCGGTGTCGGGCTGGCCGACTCGAGATCCCACGAACGCGGGTTTGAAGCCCGCAGCCGCTTGGCTATTATGGTGACCTCACTTTCGTAACCGTAACACAAGCATAAAATATGTATAATTTAGTTGGCAAAGTTCAAGAATCAATAGTTTCTTGTAACTTCATAAGGAAGACAGAAGAGTAGAACAGCAGCGTCAAAAAGTTCGTAACATTCAAAGTAGCCAATAAGTTCGCAACACGTTTTTGAAATAAGGTTGTGTAGTCAACTTTTTCATGACTTTGGGTGTCACAAAACTCACAAACTATTTGACGCTGACTGTAAGTAGAAAATAGAAATAGATCTCACCCTGCAGTATTGGCTCTCGCGCTCCAGCTGCTCTATGTACTCCTCCTGCTTCTGGATGAAGTTCACCACGTCGGGGTTGGTGCCGCCTGACAGGTCCCCGCCTCCAGACCCCGTTGTTGGTGCTGGTACTAAGATAAATAAAATTAGGACTCATTCTAATGAGACGTTTTGAGCATTTATAGTCGATGGCACCAGGCATCACATTTTTGCCACAAAGTTTACCGTTCCTTGCACCATCTATCATTACTCACTAAGAACTAGTTCTTACTCCGAAATCCGAATTACACCGATAAGTTCTAGACTCCATATTGTTGTAGCAAAAACGCACCTAATCCACGACGATGCTTTTGTTTAAAACTTTTCCCCGGGACAAACTTGACCTTCACTGGTTGGGTTTTAATTGGCGGTCAAGCTGTACATCCTGGTTATACAGGAGTTGCAGCGGTGGGAACGAGACGTGAAAATAGTTTTTAGTGGTATGATTCTGTGGCGTACTAGGTGATATTCAGTCGACAACACCAGGATATATTGTTATAGCAAAATCGTTCCTATTTAAGGTACCAAAGAGTTCATTTACCAGTGGTGGTGTGATGCTGCGGCGTATAGTTGTGCAGACTATCGGCATACAGCGTGGCGTACTTGGCAGTAAGACGCGGGCGTGGCTTGTACTCGGCCAAGGCGTGGTATGGCAAGATCCCCCTTATTCTATGTACCACAGAGTTCACAGTTGCCTGCACTTACTTACCAGTAGTGGTGTGATGCTGCGGCGTATAGTTGTGCAGACTGTCGGCATACAGCGTGGCGTACTTGGCAGTGAGGCGTGGGCGTGGCTTGTACTCGGCCAAGGCGTGGTATGGCGAGGAGTACTTCTTGTCCAGATCCCCGTCCGACTCGTCCAGGTTCTTGATGGAGGGGGACCCGCCATAGCTGCGTACCTGTGAGAAGGTAATGTTTATCATCATCATCTTCTTCTTCATCATCTAAAGAACTACAGACTACAGGAGAACGGCCCTCTTTCATTCATCAGAGGCTAATGGAGGATTTGGACTACACTCGCCAACCTGGCCAGACGGGATAACGCACAAAGATTGTTAGAGAAAAAATTAAAACAATCGGATAGTTATGTACCTATAAGAGTATGTAGGTAGAATACCATAGCCAGTACAAGTTCAGGCTAAATTAAAAAAAAACCAAACAAAAATATTAATTTAAACTTAGTTATTTTCCTTTGCTGTATCTGTAGTAGGTAGTTACTCAAGTATCTACTTAGTTCGAAAAAGTTTTCCAAAGTAGGTTCAAAAAGACTTACGCTTGGAGCATAGTTCCCCGACAAGAAGTATCTCAACTTGGACACAGCCTCCTTGTACGCCAGCTCTGTGTAGTCCGGCACCCTCTTCAGGCCATACTCGTTCAGTTTCGACGGCCGCCTATACGGGAAGTAGGTACTCATTTCACAAACTCCTTCGTCACTTTCACATTTTTAAAAAGAAAACAAAAAACAAAATCCTATTTCGAAAATTTAAAAATAAAATTCAAAATACGAACTCAAGTGTCGCATTGCGCTCGGTACCGTGTGCAGTAAGACATTTTTGTTTCGAAAATGGAATGGTATTGATTACACAAATTTTCCGTTGCCATGGCAACCGTTGTTAACGTCAACAAAATTTCGCGGTCTGTTGCTATGAATGAATTAATGCGTAATTTATCAAATTGAGGTTATGGTACAAGTGGAGTTTGTGATAATGAAAATTAATTAAAATGTCGGAGTAAGTAGGTAGGTATTACAGATTGCTTTATGTACCTATACGTTCAAAAACTTTTTCACAGATAACAGAAAGTAAGGTAGGTACAAGATGAAACGAAACGTTTGTTAACTTTTAAAATGAATAACATAATATTTTGACGGATGGCGTAGCGGTGCGGTGATCGCTTTGAGCGCAGTAGGTTAGGTAGGTCACAGATTTGATTTCTGATCGAATCAACTTAAAAGAAACGATATTTTCTCGCACTTTCCTCGACGTAACGACGATAATGTGGCTAATACACATACCAATAATAGGAATTATTAAACTAATTCCCTGAAAAATCTGTTTAGGAATTGAAAAAATGCAACATTACATTTTAATTCGCATCATAAGTAAATTCCTTAATTTTCGTAGGATCAAATCAAACAAAAGGATTAATTAAACATCCTAAAAAAATCATTTGTAAGAGAAAAAAAATAAAACTAATTCCTACTATAATCAAGTAGCCTATTTTAAAAACTTACCTTATTTTTGCACGCTTCAGTTTACCATTCATGTCTTTGTCAGATCCAGCACTGGAACCACTCTTGACTCTATAGCTCGGTGACTTCGGCTTGCTCAAATAACTGGTAGACCCCATAATTTAAAAAACCAGCCCTAAAAAAGCTATAGTCTTCAACCAAAACCGGTTTTAATGCACTAAATTTTCAAACTCTAAAGTTCTTTTTAAACTGGCCGATACTGAAAAGTTTGTATTTCATTCAAACTACGCGATAATAAAACCTATTCTATTTTTAGAACTATCAAATTCAAATTTGGAAGCTACAAATTCAAATTTTAAATTTTAGAACCCATTGCGTACGACAACAGACGATCGACGTCAGAAAAGGAATGAAATTTTTTAAGGAACAGAACTTCCTGTCGTCTTTCTCTTTTGTTTTTATGTGGAAAACCTATGCTTCGATCTCGCTCTATCGTGTACATTTTCTTCGGGATGAGCCTAGATTAGTCCAGGAGATGGGAAGCTAAAATAGCTAGCTTATGTAAGATGTTTTTACACGCTTTTATTTCAGGATCACAGATCACACCAAATTTTTGGTTTACTTAGAGTAGGCGCACACCGTTGATTTTTAGTTGGCCGATAGTTGTGCCCGATTTCAAATTGTATGAAGAATCGGCCAAATCGAATCGGCGTAGTGTGCGCACTCCCATACGTGCCCATACTGATCAACTGCCCGACTAAACTATCGGCCGACGAAAAATCAACGGTGTGCGCCTACTCTTAGATAAGTAATACAATATCTTAACATGGTTTTCAGACAAATGAACATGGAAGGTTCAATCAAACTTTTTGAGACACTATCATCAAGTTTAATTATAATTACCAGTATTTATATGCTTTAAAAGTCGTGTGAGTAAGTACCTACACGACAAAAAAAGAAGCTTTGCTTTTAATAACCATGATGTTTTCAAGTTATTTAGTTTGCGAACTTAATGCCATAGGAAATTCTCTGTCAGCCAACCAGTTTATAGAAAGAAAGAAAGAAAGAAAAAAATAGAGGTAAATGTAACATTCTTAGGTATACAAGCTGGTCCCTGCACCACGTCTCTCGCACTACGTGACAGGCAGTGTCTTGCGTGATTCCTGAGACGTTACGGTTTTGGAGGGAAAACTGGTCACGCGATACTGCCTGTGACAACACTGCGTATTGTAGAGCCTATAAATTGGAAATACCAAATATTATGATAAGTATCTATTGCAACGTACCGTACCACAACAAAGTAATTACTTACTCAAGATTTTCACATTGTAAAACGCAGAAGTTGCCTTTTCTGAATCTAATAAAAATCTTTTTATAAAACATGCCTTGTTAAAATAATTATATTTTTTACCGAATAAGTAAGGCGTACTACTGAACTTGGGTGTAATAAATTATTTAATTTTAGTTTAGTTTCAAAGTTTTCTTTACTTATGCACCTTTAATTTTGTTCAGTTGCTTATTGCTTGAAAAATTGTGGCGGTTCTATAGAGCTAAGTAAGTAAGTAATGCGAACAATGAAACGTCTGATGTTTTCATTGCTAGCTTCGCCAAAGAAAACGACCTAATTCCATCGTACAATAGAAAACCCGGATTGGTGATGGGGGCGTATGGTGTAGAAACTTGCCTATATTATTATAGTTACGCAGGGTGTCAGGTTCAATTACCAGTTAACCAGTTATGCTTAGGTAGGTACGTTACATTATATAGTATATGCCTCCGGGAAAATCAATGTTCTCAGGTCGGCCGTAGTAAAGACAATCTGTTCAGGTGGGGATTCTTGGATGGCTCAAACTTGGAGTGCAGGTGCGGCTTTGTTCCCTAGTCGATGAAGCACATGATGTCGTGCCCTTCGTGCCCAAACAACTGCACGCAGGAGGATTTAATGAATGCTTCTGACAATGCCACTCTTGTGGCGGAGTTTTGGGCTGACACTGTGTAGGTTTGTTGTCGACACGATAAGAAAAAGATCTAAGGTAAGTAGGCGTCCCTTTATGAATTTTCATATAAATTATTATTTGAGAATTTCAGTGATAGTTTTGCTAAATTCATCACAACTGAAACTAAAAAAGTAATAGAATCACCTTCGCATTTGTGATTTAAAGCTATAAGCCCATCTTATCTTATAGCTAGGCTACTATAGCTATTCCACGTAGGCTGTATAATGTACATTCCATGACACCGCCTGGCACCATATCTCGCGTGTGGAACACCATTTGGAGGCTCCGACAAAGGGATCTTCGTAAATCAATACGACAGAACTTTTTGGGTCGCTTCTTGAAGATATTTCATGGAAATGCAGTAAGACATCAAGAATATTGAATTTGTAGTATGGTGGTAGCGAGCGGAAAATAGTTTTCAACTCGCTCCAAATACAAATAAATTACATAGGTAGGTACAGTCAGCGTCAAATATTTCGTGACACCCAAAGAGCCATTAAATTCGCAGCTCGTCTTTGTTACAATTGAAAAATTGTTGTGTTGTCAACTTTTTGGCCACTATGGCCACTAAACAAAACTATCATAGAAAGCAAAGTAAAATTAAAGTAATTTTAGTAAAATTAAAATCCATTGCAGTTTTCGCATCCATGATGTTTCCGAGCGATTTTCACCATGGCGATTGGCGACCATTTTCTTAGACGCGTTATTACAGAAATTAAGCTCAAACTCCATTCAATCTGTCATTTGTAATAAGGACCCTATCTGTTGTTGCACCGCCTAACTAACTTTAACCGTAACTATAGTATAACGTTATGATCCGGTGTTTATTGTATGGAGTTTGACAGACTTCTGACGTTTGTAGTTATTAGGGTGTTTTTAATATCGTGCGGATTTCATCACAGTCACATCACAGTGTCCTATTCATACAAGTAAATATTTTAATGCATAATACCCACGCGGGACCACAAATACTTATTTGTATGAAAAGGACACTTCACACGTGTCATGCATGCATCCGTGATGAAATCCGCTTGATATTAAAAACACCCTTAAAGTAAAGATGGTGCACACCCAACCTAACGCCCGTATTCACAAACATTACTATGAGGTCTCACAGTGCGCGTGGACTCACAGGGTGACACACGAAACAATCACAGAGCTCTATTCAACGCTGTGCATACGGGTGCATGTAAGGGTGTATGTATTTGTTTGATGAGGGCACATATTGTGCAAAATGAAACCAGGATTTTGAAAAAAGATCATTTATTGTTATCAAAGACTACTTTGATATAATTAGTAATACTTATTATTAAACGTTACACGGAACTCTACATGTAGTTTCACAACTGTTCTGAACACAGTGTTAAATATCGATATTTCGCTTAAAAGTTTGTAAGTGTAGGTAAAACAAAAACAAATTCATTCAATAATGTAGAGAATACAATATTGTAAATATGTATGACACACTTTTGCAAAAAAATATAAAACAAAATCAAGTTATTTGTGAAAGTAGGTACAATGGCTTAAATTTTTATTTTCATAAAACAATTTCATTTAAAAACAAAAGGTTTATTTTTCATGTAAAAACAAAAAAAAATGATTTTGTAGAGCCTATTTAACATGAAACTGGCTATGTTCATGCAAGCCGTAGAGAAAAAAAGTCAGCTTAAAAAATAAATTTAAATTGAGAACGTAATTTTTAGCATAATTAAAAACATAGACGTTGAAAGTTCGTTGCAAAACAAAATTTTAAAATTGGAACAAGTGTGACCATAACTCAATGTTAGTAATATTAATTTACTATTTTGTCCTAATGTTAGAACTTAGAAATGACATACGATAACTTACACGTCTAACAGTCTCCACAATTTAAGTATGCGCTTAACTTAATAATCCAACTACATTGCTTAATATTGTTTAATGGACATTTTTATTACGTTAAACATTGTTTAAAACATTTTGAATATTGTTTTAAAGGAATACCACTAGGTAATTTTAATAATAAACTAAAATAATATGAATTGCATATCAACGAAATAAAAAACAGCAACATAATCAATAAAATTAGTACACAAATAATACTAGAACAATCTATTTTTTGGTGTTAGTAAAACTTAACGCTAAAAAAATAAATATTTTAAGTAAGTAGACGTAATTGAATTGCACAGATGTAGAAAAAATATTATATTTACACACGAATTATAACGTCCGTGAGATTATGAAAAAATATCTTTTATTTTAAGTATTAACCATACTCAAACCAAAAATAAATGTAAAATTAATATTAAAATATCATTTGATGATATTACATAGTGTCATCAATTGGAGTAAGTATACCTAATGAGATAAATGTTTATAATGGCACTTTCGAATAAATATATTAGCAAAATAAGCATGTTTCTATTTATACCGTGCCTTTGTGCATCGTGAAACATACGGCAAATACACAGTGTCACAGAATGGGTAAATCAAATTACTATGGGCGATAATTTTAAGATATTTTCGGCTCTAGTTATCACTCAATAGAGTTCTTTTTACTTCCACCAGGTTTGCTGCCAGCATTGCTTAATTATTATTTTTTTTTTTTGTATTTTTTTAAGCAATTTTATTCACCCATTTTGGGACACCCTGTTTACAATCTTGTCTATGGCACAAGACATCAAAGCTCAAAGAGGTTTGATAAACGATTATTTACAAAGATTTACCAGTTATCTTAAAATTAGTTCGATATCATACATTGAAGGAATTTTAAAAGAGGAGTACAAAAACAGACGGATGGATTTCATTCTAAATGCAATTATCACTCGATTAAGCTCATTGGAATTTGTTCACGACTTGCTTCACCCAGCTGCTTTTGGGGTCATTTTCGAACGACTCAGATTTCTCGGGCTCTATTTTTGTAGGAATGTTGGCTTTCTCTGTACTACTACTTGGTGTAACCTTTATATCTTTAGAACTATTGTCACTTAAACTTCGTTCAAAAGTAGCAACCTTCGTTGTTATCGGTTTAGGTTTAACTAATTGATTAGGCTTCTTTATACCCTGATTGGGCTTCACTATTTGGCTCTTAGACATTTGTTCGATCTCCATTCGCCTTTCCAAAACGGACTTCGACGTTTTCGGCTGTTCTAAAGGCTTTTTGATTTCAGCTGCCTTAATTTTTCTCGTCGCGGAATCGAGGCTTGCTCTTTCAAAGCTAAGTCTTTTTATTTGGATGTTACCAGGAGGTTTCAATTTAGTATCATCCATTCCTTCGGTTGTTTTTGAGTCATCTTGTTTAGGTTTTTCGTCGCCAACTTTTGGTTTGTCGCTAGGAGTAGACTCTGATCTTACGACGGAAGGTTTAAAGTTAGTATTACGTTTAATTGTTTTCATATTTACTGATTCTGAGGAAGATGTTCTTTCTTGATTTTTAGCCAACGAAGTATTTCGGTTAATGCCAATAGGTTTTGTTTGGAAAGATGTTGCAGATGGAATATTTGAAATTTTTGGCTTAACTGGAACGGGTGGAGCTATCTTAGGTTTAACTTTTTCTACTATATCTACTCTCTGTGCAGTGTGTGTTTCTGTGTGTTGAGCTTTATTCGTTGTTACTGTTATACGACTATTACTTATTCTCTCGCTCACATTTGTAACAATGGTGCTTTTTTGAGTTCTAAATGAAGTGTTACGTTTCATACTTTCGACCCGTGTTACAATCCTGCTGACTTTAGAGCCGGTTTCAGTCTTAGATTCATCGACATCTTCTTGGTCCGAATAAACTGCTGAATCTCTGAACACGTCTTCGTCTGTCATGTGTTCTATCTTTTCGAAGCTCTTCTCGTAATAGCTCTCATCGGCATTTGCCTGCATCGGAGAATCAAGAGTCTTGTCTTTATCTGTAGTAGTTTGATTGTTATTTGTCTTACACTCTTGATATGCACCTTCGCTTGACGAAGTCACAAAAGACGAATTAGAAAACAGACTATCGGGTCTTACAGCGTTTTTATTAATCAGAACGTTGACATTTTTGAAAGTCGATTTCTCACTGACCAGTGTCATAGGATCAACGTAATCTGACTGAGCTATCCTGGCACCTAAATGTTTACTACCTTGCATGTAAATAGGCAATTTGTTCAGGCTCTGATAAGAACTATTGTTTGATTTGGAAGGTGATGAAGTACTGCTAATGGATGTGGTTAAATTTGTCACTAAACTTACACTTTTCTCATAAGTAGGACGCAAAGCTTCTGGCTTTTGATTGATATTGTCACAACTCTGAGATAATAGTTCCATGTTGTTCTTTTCATCTTGACTCTCAGTAAGTGTAGTGTGTTCACACACACTTTTACTGAGGGCATCAACTTTGTTGGCCTGTGTAATAGAAGTTGAAAGACTAACATCTGTCGAAGTTATAACTACTTTTATGTCACTTTTGATCAAATTGTTTTGTGTATCTTCTGTTGGTATTTGACTTTTAGATATTTCTGGTTTATTGTGATTATCATCAGGATGTTCGTCGCCAATAATACTCTTGAATCTTTGAAGTAAGTTTTTCGAATAGCTTCTCGGATTCAAAGCAGATCTTTTCTCATTGGTTGGACTCTTTAGATCAGACTTTGCACTGTCAGGACTACTTTGATCATTTGCGTTGACTTCACCATCATCACTGTTCTTATTAGGTGTTTTATTTTTAAATCGACTTAGCACATTCCTGAGTGATAGTATGTTACTTGTTGGCTTGTAGATCTTATGCTCTGGATGTATCACTTCTATTTCAGCCGGCTTTTCGTCATTGCGAACTATTGGCAGAACTTCACAAGAAGATGTCGTCGATGTATTCAAATTAGGTTGGGAAACTGTTAAGAGATTTTCATTTTTATTTTTGTCTAACTTGATTTCTTCGAAATTGTTTTTATAACATCTATCGATCTCTTCTTCCAGCTCTAATGTGGATTGACTGATATTTTGAGCGAATTCAGATTCTGACCCCTTACTATTTTTGGCGAACTTCAGTATGTCACCTTCACTCATGTAATTTTCGACATCATCGTAACTTATTTCACTTTTGTCTGAAGCAATAGTAAAAGGTCGATCAGTGCTCATGACTTTGCCATCTCTATTCAAGTAAGTCTTACTATTGCTATTTGGTTTATATTTAAATGTATTCAAATTGTTTTCTTCCTGTGTACTTGTGACTACTTGAAAACTTCTGGGGAGTGATCCTGATTTTCTATCCCGTGAAACATTGAAGTGTTCTTTCTGTCGACTCAACCATATCTCAGGTGTATTTGGACTCTGTTGGTCTGGACTCATGGGCAAATAGTCAGTCGGTAATGTGTCTGGTATGTCCTTTTTCCTTCTACAAACTTCAAGAAGATTATCGTAAAGATTCTCTTCGTTTGTGTTAGGAGGACCTTGATGTTCCATAGCGACATAATAATCGGTTTTCACTTGTCTTTCAACTTTTTCTGGAGATTTGACAGGAACGTCATAAATGCCGTCATCATCTTGCGTGTTATTGAGTCTATCAAATGAAAGGTATACATAATCAGATTCTGGGCCAGTTCTTGTAATGTTCTCAGGCAAGTTTGTTTGAGTTGGAGGTGATGGTAACCTCTTAGGTCTCGTTACATGTGGATGATGTTGTATTACTTTACTTTTGTTATTCAAGATGTGTAATTCTTCGTCATCTCTATTCTCCACACGCAAAGTCTCGTAGATATGATCATCATCAGAGACATTTTCAATCTCAATACGTGGATTTGGCACAGCATGGTCAACAATATCCTCATGATGTTCGTCAGGATTACTGAAATCTATATTTTCTGAAGTCTGTCGTCCGTATTTAGGTTTAAGTTTTACAGAGTCAGTATTACGAGCTATGATGACGTGCTCTGGGTTGGAATGTGACTTTAAAAGCCGTTGGTGTCGTCTATTCGCACTACTTTTTTGTTGTTGCTTCTTCAATAACTTCTGGAACTCCCGATTTTGCATCAATAATTGTGATATTATTTGTTCCAGTGGTTGTTCACTCTCTTCACAGCTCTCTTGAATCTCTTCGCGACTTTCATCAATTTCACATGATTTTTCCTCAGCTTCTGTACCTTCAGTTATCACTTTTTGTTTGTTTAAGTACTTAACTTTTTCTAATTCATTCTTTTTGAATGAATCAGTTTTTTCTATCAGCTTCTTGTATGTTTCTTCGTCGATATCTTCATCCTTGCTAATCGTTTCAGGTATAGCCGAGTTTTGAGTGACGTCTTTTGTCTTGTCTACATTCAAACTATCGTTTGATTCTGATATGTGTAAGATATTCTCAGTAGACACGTCCGTGGAGAAATCAGCATAAAACTTAGCCGTTGTATCGGAGCCAAGTCTCAAGCCTTTCGCTCTATTTTTCTTCAGTTTAGAAATTTTCTTTGGTATGTTTTTTGTATTGTACATTCTTATTTCTACATTCAGTTTATTAGAACCATTAAGAGTTCTCTTTCTGCTGTCTAATTCGGGATCGGATATAATGGTTCCGTCAGTGTTTCTTACTTTCCTTGTTATTTTGTTAGAGCCACAATTTCTGCATTCAAACTCTATCTTTTCACAACCCCTAGATTCGGTGCGTTCGCTGTCACTGTCTTGGGATTTCTTTGTGACACTAGTATTTGGAGGCAAACCAGGCTCAGACTTTCGTCTCCATGTTCCTATTTTAGACAACTTGGATCTTTGAGGGTCGTCTTTAGATTTGGATCTCAACGTATCTGTTTTACTTTTTTCTGTATCATTACATCTGGATTTTCTTGAATGGATTGTTGTCATTGAATCAGTGACCGCAATATTTTCTTTGATCTTCGCACATTTGAGGCATGTTTTCGGGATATTACGTACATTGACTAAAGAATTGTTGGTGTCGCTCAAATCTTCTCTGCTTTTGCCGCTTTCAGTGTAACCTACGATATTATCAGAAGAATGGTAGCCTCTTGTTTTATTTAGAGGACTATTTATTTCTTTGCTGAAACTCTCTTGGGAAGATTTGAAGTCAGAACATCTGCAGTCCGATGTTTTTCGTTCTAAACGTTCAGCGCTACCAGAATCGATGTAATGTAGAGATCTATCGCATTCTGGGCATTTCTCTCCAGTCACTTCTCCGTCTTCATTTCTGCAGCCACATTTATCTTCTCTTTTGTCTTTGGACAGTTCAGTTTCGCAGTCCGAGCAGAGGTCTACGTAGCAACTCTCACAAGTGTAATCTGTGCCCTTTTCTGCTGAAACTTGAGTGCAGTCACATTCTCTGGACTCGGACCTAGAGTTAGGTAATGTGTATTTTCTATTGGCCTTTTTCAAGCGGCCTCTGATGCCGTTTTCGAAGGATTTTCTTCTTTCTCTGTCTATTTTTCGCTTCTCGAGATACTCCGGTGCCGATAGTTGTTTTCTCATCGAAGCTTGAGTGATGAGGTTGTGAGATTTTTCAGCCAGCATATCATCTGAAATTAAAAGATAAAAATATTTATTTATGCGTATTCACATGACTGTGAAATTAATAAATGAATTTTTAGAGTACGTTAAGACACTTACCGTCAGTTTTATTTTGACCCAACTCCATCACCAGCTGTCTAGCGTGGGACGGTATGACAGCGTTGTAGTTCTCCAGAATAACCTGTAAAAACAATAATTATAATTTTAAACTACCTACAATTAGGAGCGTTTTTAGAGTAACTATGCTAATTTAAATCTTATTGCCTTGTCTTAAGGTCCAAAGTCATTAAAAATGCTTGACTTGTTTAATGTTCAATAACACAACTATAGCCGAAAAATTTAAACATTGCTCAATAGCAATATTATGTTTAAGACAATTCATCCATAGTTAAACATCATTAGTCAAACGATTCTAAGCTTACCCTCTTCAGCAATAAGGTCCACTCTCGCTTGTGCCGTAGCGAGCGCGCCTGCAGCGTGAGTTGCGCGCGCGGCGCGTCCCACGGTATCACGTGGAACGACAGTGGCGCCCCCGCTATGGATTCCACTAGCATCATGTTGTTGCACTGTGAAGACATTACATGTGTATTATGTTTTGTTTTTAATCCTGAGGAACTTTCTAATACTGAGGGCCTTATTTATTTTTATTTATTTATTTATTATTCATTATTGAGCAATTACATATTTGATCCAAATAGCGTCCTAAATCCTCTTTAGGTTTGTCTAGACACTATTGTTCTCTATACAATAGTGTCTAGACAAGCTCAATACCGTCACTAAACAAAAGGAGTTTTTTAGTTAAGAACGCCATCTAGTACAAATTTTTGGTATCTATAGAATACAAAGACACCAGTGGGCTGAGTGTGAGTTTACATAAAACGCGCTCACTAGTGAGCGCATCAAAAAATGACATTAAATGTATGGCGGATTGTACAGGGCCCCTAGCGGGAAACGTTCAAAAACTAAAGTTTTCATACATTTTTTAAACGCGCGTTTTATGTAAACTCAAACTCAGCCCACTGGTGTCTTTGTATTCTATAGATACCAAAAATTTGTACTAGATGGCGTTCTTAACTAAAAAACTCCTTTCGTTTAGTGACGGTACGGCTCTCAAGGTGCGATATGTATAGTTTTTAGTCCTTATTGAGGAGAAATTAGGTCAGATTTTAAAGAAGTTCATGAAAGGTATAAGTATTTAGGTATCATCGATTAGGTATCCTCAAGATCCCAGGTTCTCAAGAAGGTCTATCTGGGACGGACGACCTTGCAACACTCCTAAAAACCCAATAAATATTGTCAGACTAGCCAGTAGCCAAGAAATTCTGAAGACGGTTCACAAAAACTAAAGCTTTTGGTGCACTGCCGAATTTTTCTTGGCGTGAAAACCAAAAGAAAAGTGAGAAAAAAATATGAGTAAATAGTCCAATCCAATATGGTCGACCTCAACGTGATGGGGCTTTGCAAATGCAACGTTTGCAACGGAATTAATGTCATTATATTTTCACAAGATAGGCGTTAATCTAATTTACTTGAAAGAAAATAAGATATTTCTTTTACTTACCATAATATGCGACTTGTACGCCAAGATGCCGTCTTCCCTGTTCTTCGTGACGAGAAGCATTTTGTCGAAGAGAAACACGTGTCTCATGCCTTTAGCCCCGAGCACCCTGAAAGCAAGCAGTTAAAATTGTATTCACTTATTTGTAAAGCAAATCAAATTAAAATAAATTCCCAAAAAGAGCAAGTATCTAGATGTATCCGAAAATTGGATGCCTAACCTGGTTTTCGTATAGTAGGTATATGCGCGAGGAACCTTGCCTCAAAAATTTGCTATTGTAGAGACACAAGTGTTCAAACTCGGTCAACTTAAATGGACACCTCGCTGGAATGCGACCCTTCCTAGCACACTTCACACCTTCCCGCGTTCGCCCCGTCCGTACCAGAGCGCCGATGTGACATCACGGCAGCTAGGTACGCAGTTAACTTGGCCGGGTTGTACACATAGACCAACAGCTAATTTAGTAGATAGAAAAATAAAGGTACCTAAATGTTCCTTGGTTGTACACTACATAGATCAACTAATTTAGTAGATAGTTACAAATGTAGGTACCTAAATGTTCCTTCGGCGCAAAGCTCTCCGTACGTAGTCAAATCTGGACCGTTCCATCCGTAGAGAAGCGACTGGATCTCCTGCAATATTTCAAAACATTTCAAGTCATCATCACCATTAGTCAAGTCTTTAGTATCCACTGCAGGAGGAAGACAATCTCTAATTTTTATTAAAGGCAAATGGGGAATTGGCTTAAATACTCCATTTCAAGTAAAATAAGACTTAAATACTGAAAGAATTGATGTCCTTTCTTCCCCTGAGTTTTAGTAAAAATGCGGTAATTAGACAAAGACCTCACGCGGACTTTTTGAGATAACTTTGAAGTGTTCTAGAAAGACGTACCTACGTAACTAAAGCCTGGTCCGTGAGCACGGAGAATCCCGTCCAATGATCCCAAGCTACCCATCCCTATCGCTCGCGCGTAATTATATTGCTGTCACGCTCGCATACTCACTGCGGGCGCCCGTCGCACAGTCGCGACAGCAACATAATTACGCGCGAGCGATAGGGATGGGTAGCTTGGGGTCATTGGACGGGATTCTACGTGCTCACGGACCAGGCTTTAGTCCTACCCATTAAGCACAAGTTTACTACCTCTCTCACTCATGCCAACATCCCAGTTTACGTAAGAAAGATAGTCAGTGAGTAGATTTTTGTAATCGCTCCATTTGATCTTAGCCCTAGCCATCAGTTTGTCGTCTCTCTCACTCACGCCTACATCCCAACATGAAAGACAGAGATAGATACTAACCTGGACCCTAACAGCGTGTTCATGCCGCCGCTTCATGTCATCAATGTGCTGAGCGATGCCCGTCATCTTCAGTAAAGCGTACTCCGTCTCGCTGGATGCGCATTGTTTCACCACGTTCTGTAATGTGGACATTAGACTGTTGGATCAAAGTTGCTTTTTGTTTGATAACTCTAGTTGGTTACTTAAAAAGGAGTTCAAAAGCTTTTTAGAAAACTTTGAATCAGTTAGTTCTCTTCGAGGTTTTCTACAACTAAAAAATTAGTTGTCCCTCCCTAAGCTTCAATCAAGCATACCTACTAAATCCATCAAAATTGGTGAAGCGGATGGCCGATGTGGTAAGACAACATTACAGATAAATATAAGAAGTGATTATTCTAACAAAACATAGGGTATTCGCAAAAACAATGTCTTAAAATTAGTCTGCTTAACTGTAACTTAGTATGGGTAGCCATTTTTCTCGACGATTTTCCTTACATTTTTGTAGAATACTATTTGCGTTTTTTTATAGACGCCCCAGATAGGTACTATTATACCTAGACCCTTCTCACCTGCAGTAATAGGTGATACTTCAGAATCCTCTGCACTGGCTTCAGCAGATACGACGCCAATGGCAGCGGGTGTCCCAAAGCTAGCTGCCTTTCCCTGAACTCTCTGGCGCTTTGGGGCTTGGACGCCATGGCAGCCAGCCGCTCCATAGTGCAGTAGGACGTGTAGATGGAGAAGCCAGCGGTGTTGTTGATGAAGCAATCGCTTCAGATAGGTCTACCTATTGTTATATATACATATACCTAATAATGTTATACCTAGATCGTTCTCACCTGCAGCAATAGGTGATACTTCAGAATCCTCTGCACTGGTTTGAGCAGATACGACGCCAGCGGCAGCGGGTGTCCCAACGCCAGCTGCCTTTCCCTGAACTCTCTGGCGCTTTGGGGTTTGGACGCCATGGCAGCCAGCCGCTCCATGGTGCGAGGGTAACCGGTGCAGTAGGACGTGTAGACGGAGAAGCCGGTCGTGTTGTTGACGAAGCAGCGGGCGATGCAGACGGCGTCAAGCCGGCAGGTGTTCAGCTCTTCGCAGAGAGACCTGCAGAACAAAAGTTTGGTTTTTGAAACATCACGTCTTAGTAGACTAATTAAATGACTATAAAAAGTTATGTCAAAATCTTATTACAATAGAATAATTATTTAATCTGTTTTTTTTTAAATGGAAAACATTAGTACCAATCAAGTCGAGAAAATGTTAAGAACTTATGTGCACGCAATTTTTTATAGTATTCCTGAATTCATGTGCATGTCATCTGATTATATGGATTCGAAAAAGATTTTTGTGTTAATGAAAAATAAAAAAGTTGTCTCGTACTTTCTTATAACTTGCGGTGACTTAATATGCGTAGGTATAATAGTAATTTTAATATTAGAAAACAGAATACTTATTCATACCCTTCGTCAGTAGTTTACGGAAAATATTCCTACAAAACCACACAAACGCGCTTCAACCTCGCTCGCCACAGTAACAACACCTTACCATAAAACATTTTATTTTGCCGACCAACTTCGTTTAACATGCCATTCTTTCCTAAAGGAATAGTTCCATTGTTTTTGCGATTTTACGACAAGCCCCGCAGTAACATTCAAGAAATACGTGCCCCTTCAAAAGGTGCATTTTAATGATTTGCCAGCCGTTTCTCTTTCTTTGCTTTTACTTAAAAGGCGTCCGATAGTTTTTGCTGGTATCACTTTGATTGAGCAATAAAACTTAATAACATTACGCGGCATGACTGCATAAGTGGAACGCTTTGGAGTATTACTAATGGATCAATAAACATCCCGTTGGAAATCATAATGGTTTAATAGCGGAGGCGCGAGAGTGGTGCCTTGTGGTGCTCCGGCGTCTGTGCAAAATGACTGCGTGGCAACGTTGTAATAAATCGGCAACATTTTATGCGCTATGTGGCTGCCAACGAATGATTTAACACCGTCAGATCGAGTTAAACAGGGCATGTAATAAGATCTAAAGCCTGCGGTCGACGGTGTCGGACGCTGATGTTAAATATAGATAGGAAACGTCTACAGAAGCGTTGCAGTAATTTTAATCGAGTGTTAACAAATCCGCGTTAGCTTAAATCGGTCGTTTGTCAGACGTTGCGAAGCAATTTCTTAAATGACGTCGCAGTCGTGCTAATCCAAATTACTTCTTTGACAGGCTTGTTCAATTCCATACTACACTTTGCTGAATCTAGGTTAGGCTTTGATGCATTTCGAGATCATTCGTTTATTTCACAAGTTAAATTAAACCTATTTGTGTAGACTTGAATTGAGAACAAATTATATTTTACTACAGAATAATAAATTGATAAAAACTATTCATGTTTAATGATTGAAATTGCAATCGTAGCTAGACAGTCAGTTATTTTTCGAGTGGGCGATAAAATCCAGCCGTCATTACAATGGAATACACTCACGCTAACAAATTTCTGTAGTTAAGTGCGTATACTAATTGTTAGCTACGTATTTCTCGTTTGCGATTCCAAATATTCGTACAGTTGACAGCACATCAGATTATACATTTTTGTTGCAAAAAAACATCTACATCAACAGACCAACATTTTTAGCTTGATGTGTTGTTATCTGTACTACAACGATTAAGCACTGGCACTCTTGGCTTCACTTGATGTAGAGAAAAAGAAAAACAACTTGAGATTCTAACTTTAAAATTTTAAAAGTTAATCAAAATTTTGAAAAACGAATTCTTTGCGCAACATGTTTCAACGTCATAAAACTTTAAAACATCGCGGCATCGTTCTGTCTTTTTCAAATTCAACAGTTAACGGAGATAAAATGTTTTTAAAATGTTTAAGAGCTTAACATGTCATTAATGTTAACAACTTTTGATAATAAACGAAATAAAATACTGTAAACAAGCTTTTAAGATATCGTGAATTGATGTTATGGCGACATGAACGTCGAATTTTGTCATGTTATGATATTTAAATTCCATACAATCCAGGCCAAGCAGTTATTTTCTCATAATTACACAATTTACACGTAGCGGTGTCGTTAGAAACGAATTTAGATTATGATTTCGTGTTGTGTAATAATTGTGCAATAAAACAAACATTTAAAAATAATGATAGGTACAACAACAAGTTTCAGTTCATTAATCTATGTAAAATAACGACAAAACTTTTTCTTCCCAAGATACGTGGGTAATTAGAATATAAATTACCATTTGTATTTCTTTTGGCCTATTTGGAAAATGGGTAGAATTTATTGCAAAGTAAAATCAAAACTAAATTAAATTCATTTACAAAATTTTCCCACACTAACTAGCGAAATCAAATAAAAGCTTGTAATAAACTTAGTTGATCCATTTGGTCTAATTTGATTTTCTTTCACCCATCATAAAATTAAATTCATATCTTTTTAATTCCATTAACCCTTTAAATTCAGCCTCATCCAATTTATTACGTCACAAATCGCACCTAAATCAAGTTATAGACCATAAACTAACCAGAGACAATGAGGACCTCCCACGGCGAGGGGACGTAACTCTATACTTTGTCTATGGCATGGATGTACGATCACCCTGTATACAATAAAAAGAAAACGATTTGTCGGTACGTAGCATGCAGAAGTTAAAATATAAGTATAATATGGGGCTGGTTGTGATATACAGTTAAGATTGTTGTGTTAAGTTTCTAGTTCGGGTTCAGTAGATTAATGATATTATGGTCTAGGTATACGTACGACTCTAGGTTAACAGTGTGTTTTGAAATATTTATGTTTAGGAATAATTGCTGGAGCTGTAATGTGTTTATATCCTAAAATACCTAATTATATTTATTATTTAAATAGGCAGCTTTCTAGGTATCAAGTATTGAATTATTATAAGCTCATTGTTTACATTAAGACACAATTGTAAATACTTAAATAAAAAAATTGAATTTGAATGTGAGTTTCTCTTCAATCGGTCTACTTAGCTCAATCTTGCGTAAAATCTGCAGGGATTCTTATGCAGAAGTCAGCCTTGCCTAGGCAGGTATTTGACAAATATAGTCACTCTCGTCTTGAAGAGACCCAGATTATAGTGTTGGTGAAAGACAGCAGCAGGCAGTGAATACCAGTTTTTAGCTCGCATCACAAAACGCATTATAAAAACAGTTTTTAGTGCTAGCAGTAATAGTTTAGTCAGTGAACGGGCCCCTAAAACCAGCCCTCTAACATTTGACAGCCCCTCGCGTTCACCCTTGTCAGGGGATTCGGATTGCCAACTTTTAATACGACGTGGACTTGACGGCTCCGGAACATTTTATGCAGCATTAATACTGCACTCATTTCTACTTTTGGTTCTTGAATTGAATAGGTATAAACAGAAGATTTACCTAATATTAACTGTGCATGAAATTAGTTTTTGGTAACTTTGAAATACATAGGTAATTGACGTCAAATGATTCTATTTAGGTACAATTTTTTTGGGGAAATAGGTTATTCAACAAATTAGTAAGTAGTATCAGAAGTAGGTAACTTAAGAAGTTATGAATTAGTTATTAGGAATTTTAATAACTGCAATGTTAAGTTAAGGCACTATGTTGCCGCACTTTGACGGCAAAACATTGCAGTTAGAGAAAAATAACAAAAATTTTCACATATTATTGTTAAATGCGCAACCAATCAGGGACAGGCATAGTTCTTGCCCGGTACGATGCTTTTACACGAATATTTTTAAAAAGTAAGCAGCCTGCGGAAACTCCGATACCCTAGTTACCTATGTGAAATCAAATCATGCATCATGGCGGTTTATTCGCCGTTTGTACTGGTAACGCCCTTTGCATCGCGTATTGAGACTTATTGCCGACTAATAGTGTTAATTTTCCAATAGCAGATGAGGAATATAACATACATACATACCTATTGAAAGCATAGATCCCCTCGATGTTGTTGAACAGCTCCGCCAGCTCGTCTTCGGAGAACGTCGTCTCATTCCTCCACACGTGAAGGTAGCCCTGAAAGAAAGAGAGGTTCTATGAAATCAACGAAAAATCCAATTGTAGGCTGTGAAAAATATTCGTATACCTACCCGGAATTATGGTGACAATGTAACTGAGGCAGATGATGATGTATTCGCTAAAAGACTAAAACTAAAAGAAAAGCTAAAAGAACATATTAGTAATATGTTCTTATTTTCTAACCTAAATTAGCCTCAGCAGGACAAGTAGCAAAACGTGAGCCTTGACTTTTTCGAAAGCCTTGACTCCGGCCATAGACTCCGACGTTTTCTTTATGGAGTTCACTCCGTGAAGGGATTCGATTTTCGGAGCGTTCAAAAGTGCTATATTTTGTTACCATAGGTACTTACTACGTAAAAGGTAGGGGCTCAGATCATAGAAGGGAATAGATGTGAAACGGGGGCGTGGCGCGTGTCTCCGCGATATGCCCAGAAACGAACATCGGCCGCGTAGCTAGGTTACTCGCGATTCAGTCGTACTAAGGAAATGTTCTCCGATATTTTGGATAATGCGTCGTTACGTGCAATAAAACAAGTGAAACGAAGAACTACAGGAACAATGGAGTCATTTACTACATGTAAGTATTGCAAATCCATTGGTATTTTGCTTATAAATAAAAAAAACTAAACATTTTTACGAACGAATTCAGTGCCGTAACAGTTACTGCGATATCGAAATCAGCGGTGATAAAAATTCTAACACATTTGTACATTGACGATTTAGTTAGCAACCACTTTATGTCATGCTCAACTACTGCGCAATGTATTTAATTTCTTCCGATATCCACTGACGTGTGAAAATACACAGTACGGCCGCATGTGCCGGTCGTAACATAGTGCCGTGCTCGTGTTCTAATGCGGTTTCCTATTATCGATAAATAGAAGTAAATTATAATTTTCTATTTTGTAATTTTAAATAAAAAAATGATGTGTTACTTGCGATTATAAGATTTTACAAAAAAAATATTGCAAACTATTAAAGTTGAAAGTGCCAATTTTTGTTCGAGCGGGGCGTCCCCCCTAAAAACTAGACTGTTGGCTTGAAAAATCTGGAAAAATTCATAATAATACTGCTTTTTATGAACTTTCAAGAAAACTATAACGGTTAGGGTAGGTCAGTTAGTTTAAGAGTAATAGTCATTTAACTTATGTATTATAAAATTTCATATCTAATAAAAAATCCTTAGAAGAAAATATTAAAAGTGACTTTAGATGAAGTAATTGCTTGCTTCTGAAATATATTTTGTTAACGACGGACAACTACGGAACCTTACACTGCGCGTGGCATGACACGCACTTGGCCAATTTTTTTACTTAAGATTTAAACCCAGTTTTCTGGCAAACTCTATTTCTCTATTTCTTGCGGAAAAAATTACGTGATATTTACTGAGACCTCCCCTCTCCCCCAAGTGAGATTTAGTGAGGTTTTTGTTGACCCCCTCCCCCCCTAAAAGTCTCACGTAATTTATGGACGCCCCCTTACTTCGCTAATTTCGTTGAAGCAAAGCACAAAATGTGGGTGAAATTTTGGGTTCCCATTGGGAACCTCCCAACTTGTAGATCTATATCTGTATAATCACTAGTTCATTACTCTAAATGAGTCAATTAGCCAATGAGTTGAGAGAGTTTACTTTGAAAAGCAAGATACCACAACAAAAACGAAATCTTTCCATCTTTCTATGTTTAATAGTAACTTTTCACTTGTTGCACCTATTTGATCCATTCGATTATTTCATTTAATCGAAAATATTTGAGATTGTTTCGCTGAGTAATTCTCTGGGATTTAGTGCCCTGGCTTCGGGATTCAAAATGCCCTAAAGTCTGTAGAATCAAATAAGATACATTATATGAAGTGATTTGATAACGACGCACTAAACCTCGGCCAGTCTCAGTTGTTATTATGAATGTCTTCTTGACGTTGTAAATATTTCCCTTCCTGAATTTACTAAGAAAACCGCTTCTAAAGTTCGCTGAAGCAAAAAATCGATTTCGACGTCTGAATTCTTTGACAACTAGTTATGAAACCTAGATCGCATGCAAAATTATACCCACGAGATAATTAATTACGAGTTCAAAGCCGCGTGCCCATCTGGTGCTACTTTTAATTATGATTTTATTCAAATACATTGTCCCGAGGCTGTCGTTCCAACGATTTATCATCCATTACACTTGCACATGATTATTGCCGCGATAAATTCAGATCCTCATAATCGTTACAATTAAACTTTCATAATCTATACTTATAATAAATCTGTAGAGAGGTCAATTCTGTACATGAAATATATTTTCAAAATAACTATCAGGGGGTGATTAGTGATCGATACTGATGCCAAAAATGCAATCAGTAAAATTTTTGTCTGTCTGTCTGTCTGTCTGTCTGTCTGTCTGTCTGTCTGTCTGTATGTTCCTTATAGAAACAAAAACCACTTGACGGATTTTAACGAAACTTGGTACAATTATTTTTCATACTCCTGGGCAGGTTATAGGATACTTAGGAATTCCCACGGGACCGGGAATTAGCGGGAAAATCCTTTTGTACGAAAAATCTAAACCGCTTAAGTTAGACGCTTGGGAAAAAACATTTGTATGAAAAAATCTAAACCGCGTAAGATAGACTCTTGAAATTTGGCATGCAGGTACCTTAGTAAACTTAAAGCTTAGTTACAACAGGATATTGCAAAATTCCCACGGGAACGGGAGTTAGCGGGAAAAAACATTTGTATGAAAAAATCTAAACCGCGTAAGATAGATGAAGGGGGTAAAACGGGATCCACGCGTACGAAGTCGCGGGCGGCCGCTAGTAGCAATTAATTGTGTTCGGGATTAATTAGAAGTTTCTCGATGGCCGCGATAACAAAAACAGTTTATTGTCTGAAGCAATGGTGTCGGTAGCGTGAACTGGTCACACCCAGGTCATTACACAGCGGTTGGGAGTTTTAAATGTGTTTTGTGTAACAATGGACCGGGTGTAATAGCCGAAGGGTATACAGAATAGGCTTCGTTCATTTTGCAATATCGAGTGGCGGCGGTAATTAGAACTGCGTCCGGGTGATTACAGCATCCTTATTCTAACGCGCACAACTCACTTCAGGCTAAACGTAGTAAGCGACCTTCACGAAAATTCCAAATTTGACTCTTGGTCCGACCATTTTAAGTGCAAATTCAGTTGCGAGCAATAAGGCGTAAGCCACAGTAATATCAGCGGAAGTGCACAATTCGCAACAGAAAACATAAGACTTAATTGAAACTGGAGTATACACCAATTTAGTCTGTATTCAAAGGGATATAGAGGGCAAATTTCTGTACAGGGCGTGAAAAATATATGATTCTGTGGCGTGGTAGGATCGATATGGTCCCTTAGAAGCTGGACAAGTTTCGCAAGGGACGGCCACGCTATCGCATCGAATTGATATCGTCTAATTATAAGGTATGGTAGTAGACCGGCGCACGCGCACCTGATTCAATTGCTACGTTCATTCAGGCCTTTTTTCAATATAAGATATAGAAAACACGCAGTTCTGGTATTTTATAATGACTGCGCAGATCGCCCTTCGTGGCTCTTACATATGGCATATTTAATTAGCAACTCTTGGCGTGAACTGCTTTTTATGACATTTCATGCAATTTGTTCAACGCTCTTTTGCTTACAAGCTTTTTTACAATCGACTCGGTTACTCTTTCAAACGAGTAGAACACTTTTTGTAATGTCATTCCTTCAAAGTTTCAAACACCGTTTTTTAAGTGTGTTACATAAAACAAAAACAAGTATGCAGATTTTTTGTGACTTGAGTCAGCGCAACAAGTGTAAATGAGGCGGTGCGCGATCGCCTTTTAACTCTATTTTAATACAGGATATCGAGCTAGAAAACTAGACGTCAAAAACACGGAGACAGTTTAATATGCGCAAGAGATTTTCGACGGAGATAATGATCAATCGAGGTCACCCGATCGGCAACTGAGGAGTGTGGCCTTACCTAAAATTTAATTCCTGCATCGAGCTGTCATATTATCGGGCACGTCACCGTCTCTATAATATCCTAACACGTTTCCAATCTGCAACATTTCTAAATACGGATAAATTAATTTGGTCCGATGTCAGTGGAGGCTGCGCTTGCGAGGCCACGACCGCTCCCTGTAATCGAGTGCAATAAAAAAAACTCTTTTATTATCACGATTGTTGCGAGAGGGCAGTGAATTATGGACATGGCTTCCTTTATTGAGTTTTTATTATGCGCAACGTCATCATTTTTATAATGCCAAAAACATTGCGCGCCGACTTGCATTTCACTGGAACCAGCTTGAAGACCTTATTTTGTTTTTAACGAGTGAATATGTTTTATTCTGTGAACGGACTATACAGGATGTTCTTCAAAACATACTTTATACTATAGAATGTGAAAAGTGCAGAAAATTAAAACTGAACAAATGCTGTTCTAAAATAGGTTTGCAAAATGCTAATTTGGAGGAAATTCTTCATAAGTATTTCTAGCTCTAGGTTATTGCAGAAATATTTTCACTATTTGAAATTTACATGGAATTAATATTGGAATTATGGTATGGATTGGTACCTAGTCGCTTTAACAACACTAATACGAATAACTTGTTGCAGAGGTGCAATGTGTAAAATGGTTCGTGAGCCATAAAATGCATCCATTATAAGTCGGGCCTTAAAGGCATGCCTTTATCCAGCAGAACCGTGAACAAAAAGGGTCATCCTGTACACTTACCCTAAGGTGATGTTACGCGTCGGGTGTAGGCAGTGAGATGTCACCGCGCGACAGTAACGAACGCTGGCGTCCGTTTAAGGGGATCACATTATGTTGCCTTTTGACATCATTAAGGCTCGAGACCTTTCCGGGTAGTCCTGGGCATAAATAGACCTTGGGGTTTAATGTACGAGCTAACGATCTTTTTGAGATTATTGTGAGATTTTCATGTTTTGGACACAACAAGTATCCCCAGGCGATTGTATTTTGGAGAACACATTAAAATGTGTCGTCGGCAATTTTTACAAATGCTTTAAAATCTGGATATAGACCTGGATTGGGGCAGTGCAAGACCGGTTGCAGTGGAAATCCTTGGGGGAGGATATGTATCTATAGTTATGAACGTCCTTTGGCAGAAATAATGATGAAATTCTTTAAACTAAACAAAAGGCGAAGATAAGAAAAAGCAAGTTTGTGAGTGGATTTAGTGACAAATAGGTATATTTATTTCTATCACTAGTAATGTCCTTGAATATTTAGAAAGCCTCAAAAGTTAGACGATAAAAATATGAAAAACAACCTCAGAATTACTCGTGAAAGTTGATGATCAATACATAAAAGTCAAAAACATCAAACATAATTAAACACTGCAAAAAAACAATGCAGTCGTCGCAAATCTCCCATTTCTAATACAAGATTTATAGGCCATTACTCCAGTGGGGCCAGTTGAGAGCGTTTACTTGTACCATTTAAATGGAAGATTGATGAGATAAAATTGCCTTGTGACAGGAGCGGGGCAATAATGTGCGATAGTGCGCCGATGAGCTATCCATTATAAATTTACATAGCAATCATGCTGCGCGTGCCCATATTTTTCTGTTAGAGTCGGACTTGTGCTAAGTATAAGTTTTTTTGGACTCTGGTGTCCAAAACATGACCTGCTTCTGGAAGTAGGATAAGAATAAGAGATAGGATAGGATTTTAGTTTCAAGTTGTCAAGATACTTATCTTCTGTCAAAATGTAATGATTTTATACGGCATCATAAGCTTTCTTAATTAAGCTAAGATTGACTTCTTCTCAGTCGTTGCACTATTGACAGAGTGGTTGTGGTCGTCAGGAGATAGATAGATAGACCGATAGCTATGAGTAAGATTGTACCGGTGGATTTTAGTATGTATGTGTCAACGTGAAATTGTGAACTCTGTCAGTTTATAATATAACGCGTTATATTATAAACTGACAGAGTTCACAATTTCACGTTGACACATGTCACCGTAAAATTGTGATCTAACGGAATTCACAATTTTACGGTGACATGTGTATTTCCTTATTTACCAGATAATAGGAAATGTTTAATTACTTATGTAAATACACACAGGTTTTACATACAAATAGAGATACTAATCTAGCAGGTTCGTGCACATAACATGCGACAAATGACCGTTCCTCATCTTTGCTGGATTCGGGCCCGCAATTACGTGGTGCTTGTAATCTGGCCCATAAATCATTTGATTATCAGATCAGATCAGGCAGCTTAACTAAGACAAATTTTACCTTCACTGGTTGGGTGTTTATTGGCGGTCAAGCTGTAGACCCTGGCAACACAGGAGTTGCAGTAGTGGGGACGAGAGGTGGGAATAGTCCCGTAGCTTAACTAAATAATTGTGTAATTAGCAGGAAACACAATAAATGCTCGGGCTAGGTGGCGCCATCTTGCTGTAACTATAATAATCTTCAAAAATCTATTAAATTCCATACAAAAAACACCCAGTTACTGCTATGGTAACGGTTGAAGTAGGCTGGTGCAACTGAGCCCGAAAACAAAAAACTAAGGACGAGAACTATTGCCGACAAACTGTAATGCAGTTTGGCAAGTGTATCTTTATATTTGATGTGTATCCTTTTGTGAACAATAAATAAAAAATAAAAATAGTCTCATCCACATCAAGATCTATGGCCACCCTACAGAAGAGCTCGTGATGTGATCCGCAGAAAAGTGGAGTAAGCTGGCCGACGAGAATGGTAATTAGACGCGTTCGTCTTTATCTTCCAACACGGATTATTTACAGCGGAATCGAGAGCTTGTGGAAACAGAAGATGAGCTTCCTTAATACCTTAATCTCCGAGAGTTCTAATTACCTAGCTATAGCTTAACAGCATTTAGGCGGTGGATCTTATGATGTTAGACATTTTTGAAGCAAAATAAATCTTACTATGTACTTATTATTCTGTACTATAAGTGCCTCAGTCAGAATTTAGCTCGTCTTTAGTAAAAACAATTAGCAAGTCACACGTCAGAAAAGCTTAAATAGGTATCTTTTGGTTTGTTGGGCCTTTTCTGATTTTCGTTACAATCACTATAAAGCGAAAAAACATTCAAATTCAAACTCTTTATTGCATAAGAAAATCGGATATCTAATAAAATTAACTGCTCCTTTGTCTTTAGTCTCGTAGACTAAAAAACTCAAAAAGTACTATCAATCGATCAAAGGAAAGGGCTACATAATGTCTATGACATGCGCATTCATTTCCGTTGAACCTTAATATACATTTGGAAATCATGTGATTCGATGAAAATTAATGGAAAATTCTGCACACGAGTACTCGTATACTTGTAGCTTTCACTTGTGCGGTTTTTTAAATAAACTTTCTCATTATAGAAGATAAGTAAATATGTAGGTAGAGGTATTTCATGGAACAAACCATATATTGTGGTTCTAGTAGGCTTTATTACAAACAATTCATTCATTACATAACAATTGTTTCTAAAACAGATGTTTTAGTAAACAAAGCTAATTTACGAACTGCAGCGGTCCAGTTAATGCAATAAATTGATCGCGATGAATGCGAGCAGCGTCGGATGCAACGAATATATTATGCACGAAATAATTGTTTAACAGGCGGGTTATAAGCGCGGAATGCGTGTAATGTTTGCTAGCAGGGCTGGTACTATTTTATTATGCAGCTATTTATTACACGTATTGGACTTCATTTATCTACTTCTGCAAGTTTATTAAAACGGGGATTAGACTAAGTGAGGATATAATATCATTACGTCTCTATAAAATCGGTTGAGATAGTGAATCGGTTGAGAATCGAGACACTTCAGTTCACCGTGTTCTGGAGTTTTTCCGATCTCAAAGTATCTAGATCTGTGTGTGTACCTACCCTTTAGGTATCAATGAAACATGTTTGACAGCGTTACCTGATGGCGCACAAATCACAATATGATTATGAGTAGTAGGTATAATTAATATAATAGTAATTTATGGCTCTACCTTTTAGATTTTGATGTGTAAGGCAAGGTAAAATCATTATACCGTTTGGATGAGTTTTAATTTTAGGATTTTGATCTCGTACCAGTTACTTACCACAAAAATGTAATTATGTACCTACAAAGGCATATGTGTTTGAATTGAAGTTTTCCATCCAATAACATGTAATATCCTTTGAAATTCATGACGTACTGTTCGCTGGAATACCTGAATATCCCCCATATATGAATACAGTGAACGAAAATAATATTTCACGGCGGCTTTCGATCAGAATACTTTAATATTCAGTGGCTCATTCCGCGCTTGTTGAACTACGCGTCACGTAGTAGTACAGCGATAATATTTCTGTAAAGGGAGAACGATATAATTTAGCGATAAAAAGGAGAGATACAATTTAGGCGAAGTGCAGACGTGGATAGTTTTTCAGACGCGCTGTTGCATTTTTGGCAGAATTCATATTTGGGTTAGCTCGATTTCTATTTTAAAGGCTGTTTTGTAAGATTATTTAAATATTTATAATCCTCTAAGGCAAAAAAAAGGTTCGGGAGAATTTTAATTCTAGTTCCATTGGATCATAGTGGCGTTTACTACGACCACTTTAGTAATAAAAAGTTATACGCATGTTGAGCAACAGTTAAAATTTAATTATTTAATTTTCATACTGAACATCACTTAAACGCTTTAAGTTTACATGCTTCGTGTACACAGCACGTATAACTTTTATTACTAAGAGGGTGAAGTTGTAGAAAAATATTTGTGGAATCGAATGGAAGTGACAGAAGTAGCTTTAATGCTTTTTCTTGTACAGAAAAAAATCCTTGATAATATACCTACTTAGTTGCATTTTCGTAATGTTCAGAATAATGTCAACCCTACTTCAGCCACTCACAGGGTTAAAGGGATCACACAGCACATGAGCGGGCAACAAAAATGGAAGGAAAACTCTACTTTTGCGCCACGCCTTAACCTAAAAAGGCTGGGTGTAAGTTAGCTCTAAGTGGCAGCCCTAGACGGCTAACGGTGAGGTAACGCGATTTTATCGTCGATGGATGGCCGGCACGTGTCTTTTACGGTGCTAGGAAACAATACCGAACGCCGCTGTAAATCTTACAGCTAATAACAATAAGGTTCAGTTTAGGGGTAATTACGCTGTCAATATGCGAAGATTTTTGGTTGAGGTATTTGTCAAGGAATACCTCGAGGTAAATGAAGATGAAACGCTACTGCGATAATGATAATGACTGTATGATCCTGCATTAGAAATCTTATTATTATTTAGCATTAATTTATTTACACGTCATACCACAAACTAGGAAGTCATTATTAGTGAGTCCTTAAAATAATCATTTACTTGACTTACCAATTGGCATTTTTCCGTAGCATATTTTAGTATTTTATGTATGTATTTATTTCTTTAGAAACTCAACAGCTGCTTTGTTACTTTGTTTTTCATGTTTTGATGAGGAGCATTAAATCTAAGCCAATTAAAGAGTTTCCTAGCTGCTTAAATAGCAGTCAAACGATTATAGTGAATCGGTAACATTAAGTAATTCATTTTGCAATCAAAGCATGGTTTATTTAGTAATTTTACATAGTTTTTGCCTGTGGTTTCTTTCACCTTCTTATAAGGATCTAGAGACTGTCAACCTTATTCGGCCTTATTTGTTAGAAAACTTGCCCGTTTCTGTTGGCGCTGACTATAATTATACTAGCGGTGTACAACATCATTAATTGCGAAGAGAGATGAGGTTTGTCTCTGGCTCGAAGGCGAACGTCTCATTGTTGGGACTGGACTGGGATGATTAACTTTAATTGATAGTTGACGTGGCTAATTAATGCTAGGTTTGCTTGAGCTTAATCATTTTTGAATGTGTAATGTTTGTATAGGAATTTAAGATGGATTTAGATTGTTTTAGAATAGCGGTAAAACGTTTACAGATTTTTTGAGTAACTTGCTGATGAAGTAATTAAAACCTTATAAATATTCAATGGGTTGATGGGCAATGAAACTTTATAAGGTATTTTATGTTAAAGAATATTTTGATTCTAATTAATCGATTATTTCAGTTAATACAATCATTTTGATTTGTCAGGATGTTATAGTATTCATCTTATTTCATCTTAGTTAATATCAATTTTATACCGCCTACTTTATTTTCAGTTTGGCCCTAAGGTTGTCTGGAGGAAAATGCCGAAATGCATTAAGTCCGCTTTAGGTACAATGTTTTACGTGCATTTAAGTTCAAAATAAATAAAAATAAATAAATAGTAGAGCTTACATTTTTGAATTTTCTGATACACGCTCATGATGCGTTGCACACATAAATGACAAGAAAAACCCTACATAATGATGTCTTATTTACCATTCCACCCATGATGCTCTTGGTAATGAACTAATGACCTGAAATAGCTGTTAACGCTCCAATATATTTAATCGGGCCTATCAAACATGCAAGATTTCCAAATAAGACAAAACAACCGAAAGAATTCGTCGTCTTGCTCCTGCTAATGGGTCCATGGTATCAATGCACCGCGCCATTCAATCTTCGGCCCTTCCTTTCTATTGGAACAATTTAACATTGTTATCCAATCCATACAAAAATAAACCTTCAGTCCTTATTTTTAGGATTTGGTTTTGGTTGTGTAATAAATGGCGGTTAAGTCGTTTGGTTTGGAAGAGAGCGCGCGTGGCTAGCTCGTGCCAATTTGTGGATAACGCCGGACGCTCCGGGCTGCTTTTTTTCCTCCATTGCTAAACTTGTTAGTAGAATATCACTGCTGTTATAGGGATAGCTGCTTTGCATATTGACGATATCGATGTGCCAGTGGAATTTGGAAACAGAACTGTCTCTGCAATTTTTAATATTGTTGCTCAAAGAAAAGCTTTTTTGGATGAGGGTGTAAATCGACCATGTTTGTTTGTAAAATTTAATTAATCTCTGGACTGGAATGGGTTAGTTTAAAACAGTTTTGCCTACCCTAAAATCATATTTAAATGCATTAAACAGGTAAATACTATTGCAGTTAATTAAATGCACTTATAAGAATGCAAAAACTATACCCGTTTAATAACTAAGCACCAAACCAATTGACGGTAATTAGGATTTAACCGCAAATTAAGATATCAAACGACATGAATTTTTACGATACATATTCAACTTTAGTATTTTGAAATTATAATCGCGAAATTAATTGCGATATGTTAATTTATATCATTGAGACTCTGTTTATAGAGGTTTATTAGTGGGCAGGGTATATCAGTCATACCAATTTAGAATTTAGTCCAGTATGGAGTCTTTCGGTATCAATCTCCACGGCGAGCAATATCGGGCATTGCGCGCATTCACTTTCTATACTTGGTGCATATCCGTTGCTTTTTATATGCGAACCGCGATGTAATGTATGTAAGTTTTTCTGCTAACGACACTCCCTTGCTTGTACGTGCGACGTATATTGGATTAATATGTAATTTTAAGGAGATCTGGACGTTTTTATTTGAGGGCAATTAATTTTACGGATCATAAAACTAGATGTTATGTTGTTTCTTGTGACTTTAAGTGAAACATATTAAAGGATATCTCACTAGGTTATGAAATATATTTATTTGAATCCACAATGTGCACTTTAAGTCTCTTAACTATTTAATTTATTCTTCATGATTACTGACTATCCTTAATACGCGAAGTTATGGGATGATAATTCATTGTGCTGAAGAGTTTTTTTAACCGTTCTTGCCAGCACTGATTAGCTTATGATATTCTGTACTATTATCTTTTATCGATAAAAATAAAACGTATTTAAACATCACTATCACACGCGGAGCCTCGTGCGGGCTGCATCTGCCTACCGGGGCTCATTAGAATGATTGATGCCAGTTTGTTGATGGTTGTAGAGTCAACCGCACCTCACACTATCTATTTTTCTTCCAATCTCACCTTTATTACAATCTAATAAGATGCTACAGTGATCACCTTGACGTGCAGTCTTTTGTACAGTTAGTGGAACTAATATCTAATAACTTTTTTTGTTTATTTTAAAGCCAATAAGGTCTGAGTATGCTGAGGTGTTAATGCTACTGACTGTATTATAGTAGGCACATGCCACTGCAGTAGTTAAGCGTAACTGTGTTACTACTATTATAGGAACAAGCGAAATTGTTTTGCAGTTACGGTTAAAATGCACTCGAGAAATCTTCCTTAAGAAAATGAGCTGTTATTTAAAAGCATTTAAAAGGTTATGAAGGGAAAACAGGGTTCTTAAATTACTGTAGCTTCAAATTCAAATTCATTCATTCGTACGAGTAGATATCCATAGATTGAACTAGTACTTTTCCTGATATGTATCAGAAATCGTTAAATGTAACTTTTTATCATTAATGAATAGAAACGTCAAGTAAACTTAATGAATACGGACTGACAGACATGTAAAAAGTGCACTTTATTTAATATGGGTCAAGTCACAATAAGTCAAACTTTGAAATCTGAGGTAGGTAGGTATACACCAGTTAGGGTTGCCTGATAAAAATAAATTTATGTTGGAGTTAGTTGGACCAACTAGGAATCTAATCTAAACTAATAGGTAGGGACGTTACACACATCGCATCTGAGGGCGTAGTGTGAGTTTATGTCAAATGCATTCGATATAGATTGCCTAAAAAAGTGACATTAAATGTATGACGGATTGGACAGCGCCCCTAGCGGAATCTTTCAAGAACTAAAATCTTCATATATTTTTTAACGCAGTCGATATCGAATGCATTTGACGTAAACTCACACTACGCCCCTGATGACTTTGGCTGACTTTTATAATATTTAACGACAAGGTTGAAGTAAAAGCATGTCCATTGATTAAATTGTCATTAAAAATAGATACTAACTTTTAATGCTTACAGAACCCTTGAAGTACGTCCTCGATACACTTAATCCGTTTTCTACTGATTTAAATTCCTCGGAGATGTAGGCAATGCGAGCAACTTATCAAAGCCATATCAAATTATGCGATGCAGTTTCAAAACTTATCATTAGCCGGGAATAATTATTTTTAAATTGATTATACATATGTATTTATGTCATACTGGCCAATTAAGACTCGTAAAACGGTATATCAAGACATGACATATTGTTGAGCGAATAAATTGTTGTCATTAATAATATTGGGCTGTAACGACCTGTCAATAAGGGTCAACTTAATGATTCATGCTTGCAGGCTAGATTCTAGATCAGATAGCACATAATTGATAAAGGATAAATCATTGAAATTAAAATGTTGAAGGCATGTAATTTGCTTGCCAATATTTTTTGTTGACGGTCACCTATGACACCTAAATGGGTTTTGTTATTATTATGACACGCAAGGAATTTACTATGTTCAACACGGTCAAGTAAACTGCGCACCTGACTGTCGTGATGTCACATCGACGCTCTGGTACAGATGGGGCGAACGCGGGGAGGTGTGCGGGTGAGTGCGAGGGAGAGTCGCATTCCAGCCAGGTGCGCAGTTAACTTTTTTTTATATAACTCAAAGGACTGACTGACATAGTGATCTATCAACGCACAGCCCAAACCACTGGACGGATCGGGCTGAAATTTGGCATGCAGGTAGATGTTATGACGTAGGCATCCGCCAAGAAAGGATTTTATGAAACTCCACCCTTAAGGGGATAAAACGGGATCCACGTGTACGAAGTCGCCTTCGGCCGCTCTAGCGTGAGATAAAGTGCATCATGAACTAAATGCAACCTCAAATTATGATGTCCTTATAAGACGGTCGAAACAGCTTATCATTTTTTCGCATCACATACGAGTCTATCAATAAATCGAAAATATTACGGCTGTTTTATCTGAGACTCATTAATTTTTATTAATGTTCTAGATAGCGTCGATTCCATACATTTATGATTGTATGAATGTCTCACATGGGCCAGCAAAAACGTCTGAGCGGGCTTGCGACATCAAAATCTCATGTCCTCAAATGAATAATACATTGACACAGTGTGTTATCACCTTGGTGCTTGTTTTGTTGGTATTAGGTTACTATTTAACTTCTATATTTTTAAAGAAAGGCGAATAAATGCCACTAAGTCTATTAAAATTAAAATCGACAATCAGGATGGTCGGTATCGCTGATAAAAGAGTTTAGATCTAAAACTTGTTTATTAGAAAAAATGTAAACGACACAGTTCGGGTGGCCTTAACGCTAGGACTATTGTAAGCCTACTATTGAATAATGTATACAAAGAAAGTACAAGTTCATCTAGACTTTGAGTCTCTTCAAGATCAATGGAGAAGTCATCATCATCACCATCAATTCTACCACAGGACGTCCTCAGCTGGACATAGGCTTTCAATGATTTCATAATTGATCGGTTGGTAGAAGAGGAGCTAAAGTAAAAAGTAGATAGGTAGGCACACACACGGTTAGAAGCAATACCAAAGACTGATATCTATTCGAAATTGAGTAAGTAAGTAGTTATGGTTCTTTTGCATTATTTCGCTCAACGCAACCGTAACAGAAGAAGCAATTTGGCAAGTTTATAGTCAGAATGACTTTCTCATCACACATTGTTACGGAGAGTGGAAACCAATCGATGCGGTTCCAGGCCACTTCTTTTGTAACCGCAGCTCAGTTTCGAATCATGCTCCTGCGCAGGGCCGGACTGAGGGCTAGGGCCCCGGGATGAAGGCCCAATGAAGTGATTAGTATTGAAAATTACTAAAATGATTTGAATGACCGTCATTTACGGTCCAATTGGTCAAAAACTGGTCATAAACTGTCAACAATAGTCATTTTCAGTCAGATTGAGAATCGTGATCGGTCAGATTCGGTCAATTTATATCTCTAGAAGTGATGTTTCAATAAACAACAATATACGTAGTAAGTAAGTATTGTTAAATAACAGCCTACAACTCTCGTAAAAAGAAGCTCTCGAAGGCTTACCCAAATGCCGTTCAGCGATTGGAGAACACAATTTTAGACTTATTCGGAATAATGCATTTAGAAGTAGGTTAATACAGTTGGAAATTGCGTATCAAGTTGAAGACAAAGACTGTTGGCGTCAACTCATGATAATGTATAATTAGGAAAATCATTATGAAAACATTTTTCAATAATTATTGTGTTTTTATGAAATTCCAAATTTGAATCGAATAATAACATGTCTCTCCTTAATCCGTCCCCACTCCATCTAGTTTGCGTTGAATCTCTCCGGTTACAGCATAAGGATCGTGATCTTAAATAAATCATAAGGCAATTTACTGGACGTGGTAATTACGGGGTGGTTTGTCATTCCGCTTAGTATTTAACGTGTATTTAACGTGGCATGTCATTGCTGGTGGTTAGATCGTTAAGAGATATCAAGGAGAACTATTTACATAGTTAATTTTAGGTAATAAATAGTTCGTTCGTTTCAGCCGAAAGACGTCCACTGCTGGACAAAGGCCTCCCCCAAGGATTTCCACAAAGACCGGTCCTGCGCCGCTTGCATCCAGGTACTTCCCGCGACCTTCACCAGATCGTCGGTCCACCTAGTGGGAGGCCTGCCCACGCTACGTCTTCCAGCTCGTGGTCGCCACTCAAGAACTTTTCTGCCCCAGCGGCCATCATCTCTTCGAGCTATGTGCCCCGCCCACTGCCACTTGATTTTAGCGATTCTGCGGGCTATGTCAGTCACTCTGGTTCTCCTACGTAATAAATAGTAACGGCTCCGATTGATACTGCGACGTTTCTAATTGAGAATCAATGATTTGTTTGACAACTTACTTATGTTTTATTTATATTATTATTCAATTATTAGAATTGTGCTAGTCATAATGGGAACAATTTTACGCGTGAATTTTTAATTACTTATTTGAATACAATTTAAGGCATTAAGGGAACATAATCCTATATTCGATGTTATAATACGATTTAGATTTTTTAGCTGTTAACAAACTGCAAAAAACAGAGATTTAGCTCTAGGTGATCTTATTTATTTTTTATTATGTTTAAACTTTTTAGTGCTGGTGATTTTATGGTTTGATATCTTGATTGGTGATTTCTTATAGCTCTAAATGATATTTAACGTATGGGAAATTCTTTGCCGAAACACAGCTTCATAGAGAGCAGCTAAATATCGCATCGAAATCTGTCCGCTCATTCCCACAGTCTCAAAGCTAGATAGACACGATTTTTTGTATATTTATGAGTTGCTATCGGCCCGAGAATGTCTGGCCGAGCTATGTTACAATCCAGATTACGGCACACATACTCTTGTTACATGTTACAATTTTTTACCAAACACGCAGGTTTTATGATCCAGGAGGAATGGTTGCTATGCTGGAAATCCTAATCGTGATGCTCAGATACCAAACTCGGTCACACTTCTGTCGGTGGGGTCGGAAAAAAAAGAAAAATCGCCGATTCAATATAACATATACGATGTCAGAATTGGTCACTGAGCCAAATCGGTCGCACGACACGACCATTTCACGACACGTTAAATATGGGGAGTCGGATAATTGTAAGTAATAGAGGGTGTTTTTATATTGTTCAGTAATGGAGTTATAAAATTAAGAACACTTAAAAGTAACTTTCAACGGAAAATTGTAAGTCTTAATGGGTTTGTTAATAATAAGTAATGAGTTACACGGTACTTTGAATTACCTTCATAAGTAATACGCACTAAGTAACTGTATATTTTTATAACGCATGTTTAGATGCATTGCAATTAAGCTGAACCTACAATTATTTGCCTATCTGAAAAACAGCATTTTACTAGTTACAGCTAAAAAGCAGAGAATGAAAGATATTGCCTATCTCGATACTAAACCAACGCTCTACATTGATTGAATGAAATTACTCTACTGATTTTTAATTAGACCTTTTGGGCCACACATACAGCTGTGTTACAACAAATAATAGTAATTTTGCTATTTTCAATTTTACGTCGATTGTTTATAAAACCTATCCATCTGAAGTCTCTTCATCAGAATGCGAATTTTAAGGCTGAGTTGCACCAACTTACTTTAACCGTAACTAAACATTAAACTGGTACATTTTTAAGGAGTTTGGCAGATTTTTGACGTGTGTTAAAATTAAAGTAAGATAGTGCAACTCACTAAAAATACACGGTCTATCTCTCATCACTCTCTTCTTTTTCTTTAAATCTTAATTCTATCAGCACTCTGCACTTCTACTAGTGTTTCTAGTTCCTAGAGTTCCTAGAGTAATAAATACTACAGCTTGAGTCTTCGATAAATAAATACCTAACCAAACTATGATCGAAAGAAAAAGCGTTATTCGTTTTTCTTTTGTCAAAGTCTCGACCCATATTCGCGGGGCCCGTATCTACAGCGCGGTCCAGTTCATCGCCGTAACAAGTTTTTTGCGGCAAAAACGTACGCATCCGAGCTAGCGTGAAAGTCGACCTGACGAGACATGAATGCGAGATCGGTTATAGCACTCATCTTTGACGTTTTTGTAATACGAAGAGAATTTCTTTTCCACACTATAACTATGAAAAGTGCCAACTGGCACGTGCCATGGCATTTATAAATCTTAATTTATTGGCTGACAATTCCAGCTTACTTTATCTATAGTATTCAAATAAATAAATAACCACAAAACAAAAGATAGATACTACAACATACCTTTTAAATGAGGACACGTCATCTTTTTACGAAGCCAAAAAAAAATGGGATCGCATTCTTAATATAACAACGTACACGTGCACACAAATTGATTAATTTATTTCAACATAAAATTTAATCAATTAATTTCTTTACTACTATCTCATAGCTACAAAGTAAATGTAAATAAAGTAAAGCGGTAGCCGTATTCAATTACATTGTAAATTGGAAGATTCTTACAAAAGTTTATTACAAACTTTTGATTTCAATTTAGATTGCAATTACCGCTCCTATTAAACTGCAACTAGCAACTCGTTGACAACAATCAGTGAAACCGGTCACTGAGCCAAATGAAAAACTGTATCGGTGTAGAAAATCGCCTAGTGAGATGGTATAGAGAGTGAAAACGCGGGCCTGAGGCTTGCTACGTCAACCAAATTTGACAGACCTCTAACTCTAGACAAACTCTACAGGTACGATCCATTATTTATACTGTCGAATCGGGGCGAGGTAGGTCTTGTAAAATTGGCTACGTCATTATGCTTATCATAGGTTTGTGACTCGGCTTTTCAATATGTCTATTATCGAAAGACACACGTCAAATAATAGCCCCGAGCGAGGCAAGGGTGCTATTGCGTATAACAAGTTCTTGTTTTGTTTATTTACATTGGAATGCAAGTGTTACGTCTCATCAACGTGGCACAGTTACAGGGCGTAGGGCCAGCAGTAGGCTTATCATTAAGATAATTTTGCTTTATACGCTATATTATTAGTGGGAGTACATAAATGTATCGATCGTTTCTCGCTTATGAAACGCAGTGTGGTCTCGTTTTAGAAATCAGAATACATTTAATAATGATTAGAACTAAATCTATGTCAGACAATTTGTTTTGTGCTTATACGGGGTACAGCATAGCATTGTTTCTATAAGCACGCCGTAAAAGAAAATTCTACTTTGATAGAAAAAAAAAACTGTTATACTTACCTAATTCCTGGTTTTTTTTTGTATTCTGAAGTAAAGTAAGATAAGTAAAGGTGCATGTTAATTCACGTAACTGACTAAATCTTTTGATACAAAATAGTTTTGCTATAAAATTACTTCTGAAACCTCTACATTGTATCTTTTTAGTTGACTACCCAGCTCTTGATAAGCCGCCACTGTTCATTAATTTACACAGTCTTTATACGTCGGAATAAATGTAAAACATTTATTTTTCTTAGCATCTCTCCGTAATGTGTAACTGTAATAATATCGGGCAGATAATTAAGGCGGCCGCGGGCGAACGCAGCGACTCCTGCGCACCTCATTATTTCGGAATCCGCTCTTGTTTCGTAACATCGCAACCGCCCGATTTTTAGGGTGCCGCGGGTTTTTGATGATAAAAAATTATATTATTAGGCCCGGTTTCAAAGTTGAGAATTATAGCTTGAGCGTGCTTATATTTTCTACTGAGCACACTGAAGGAAAAAATCGCGATTTAGAAACCGGGCTAAAGAAAATGAAAACTTCTAGGTATGTTTCTTACGGTACTCGGAAACTAAGGCTATTAAGACGCTCAAAACTTTGATCCTTGATCCTTTGTGGGGCATTCCAAACGAACATTTTTGGATCTACATTTATCATCTTAATGAGATGCTGACATGACCTACAGCAATAGTATTTGTAAGTATGAAAATAGTGTATGAAATTTAACAAAATAACCTAGTGCTGCCATGTAGGTAATGAGCACGAGCAGGAGTGGTTCAAAATCGTAGTTCAATACAACTGTTGAAAGTTAAGTTTAAGTTAGTACGGAACCCTGCGTAAAACAGGCGCTGTGCACACTTGACCGTTCGATTTTTTGTTTCCATGCACGTAAAAGGAACGCGGGTAACTTCAGGATTTATTTCCCATCTCTTACTTGTTCCATCGACGAGTCGTAAGTTAACAGTGCGAAATCGAGGCGACCTTCGTATACTAATTTGGACAATATATCCATATGTATCTGGGAAATATTTTAATTAACTCGAAAGCGAGTTGTGAGGCATTTATTTATCAATTTATTAATAAATTTAAGAATTTATATTACATGACACTTTGGTAAAATGTTGTGTAGTTTTGTGAGTTTACATTTATTTTTAGCCATTGCTTCATATGGATGAAGTTGTGACAGGTGAGCTTTAAGTTTCTTACATAAAGTTATATGTAGTTAAGTCACGCCCGTATTCACAAACGATGCTTGCTTAAGTGAAGCAGCAAATCGAAGGCACAGCGTTGAATAGAGCTCTGTGATCGGTTCGTGTATCTGTGTGTCCACGCGCACTGTGAGACTTCATAGTAATATTTGTGAATACGGGCGATAGTCTTCTTTCATATCCAGTAGTTTGAATTCGTATTCGACGTTGTATCACAGCTTTATTTATTTAATAGGACAACCAACAAAACATACACTAGAAGACAATCAATATTTACAACGTATTTAAACTTAATCTAACACTTTATTATCTAAGGGTACTTTCCTTCAGATAGACTGAATAGGATTAACACTTCTTTATGTACCATGAGCAGCACAAAATTACATTTTTTCGAAGATGTTTGGTTAACTTTGCAATAGCATAGCAAAAATTAACCTTGAAACTGTTATACAACATTTAACATCACCCATTGTCGATGAGAAACATTAGTATTTCATACAATAGTTTAAATAATAATGCTTACGATATAACAAGACTGTTTCTCATGCATCAATTTGTTATTTTATCATCGTCCACCAACGTAGTAATTAAGTTCTTTAACACTACTCATTCATATGTGAAAAGTGTTATACAGCAGCAATTACTTTGATTAGATTGCATTTTTAGTTCATGGAGGTTTTGTCCATCAATCACCTAAACAAGGCAAATTAATTTTAACAGGCACTCAGCATAAATAGAGAGGTACAGAAGACTTGCTACACATCAAAGCACTTAAAAAGGTAAAATTATTGTTTTTCGAAGCTGATGATCACAGTGAATTTAAAAGATATGACATGAAAAAATAAGACATGCATATTTACGAATATGTTACTTCGAAATTCAAAACTCAAGGAAGACATAAGACAACACAACACTACCTTTTTTATGAAAGAAGAAGACGAATCTCACAAGTCCAAAAATATTTTTATTTATTATTTAATGCGCTACCAACCGGGCATCATGGAAAGCATTGGGGAGGCCTATGTTCAGCAGTGGACGTTCTATGGCTGAGATGATGATGATGATGATGATGATGATTTAATGCGCCCATCTATAACCAATAGTCCAGTAGACTAGGCTAGTTTTTTAAACTTTAAATAAGATGAAACCTTTTAATGATAGCTCCTACTGTTTGTATTTTTACTGTGCATTAATCGTCAGTTGGGTAAGGTGTGAGAGACTATTGCAGATTAATGAAGTAGAAATTAACAATAAACTTAATACGTTAAATGCACCTTTCGTCATGTAAAGTTGTTCATTCAATTATATGTAATCCAATTTTCAATTAAGTTTATGTTAGTTTTATGTTCTGGGATGAAACGAATTATTTAACGGATATAAACAGTTTTTACATGGAATAAAATGTTTTTCTAGTGAATCTAACATAAGTGTAAAATTGTAACTATCAGCTTAATTCAGTCCACTGCTGGACGTCAGAATTGAGCCCAAATTTCGGTTTATTGTTGTCGCCACTCTTCTGGTCTGTGGGGACAATGGGAATAAAACAATAATAAATTTTAATTGTTTAATTAATTCCACACCACTGGGGACAAGCCTGGCGGGGACAACTTATTCAACTTTCATCGACGGGTTCATTTAGTGTCTAAGTAGCTCTGTTGGAAGAGCAGTCGCCCGGCAAGCGGAAAGTCGTGGGTTCAATTCCCGCCTTAGGCAGTTCGATTTTTTCAAGTTATTTATAATTTTCAAATTAATTCAATGTTGTTTTATGATATAAGGAGTGTAGAGTCTTCATAGTTAGCTCTACTGCGTTGATGTCTTTTGTATCACCTTGTGCGATCCTATATTAGGGGCCGTATTTTGAAGCTTCGTTCAACACTCGATGCAAAACGAAAAATAGATGTTAAGACAATTAAAGGCTCGACTAAATCAATTTTTTGAGCTCAGATTATACTTGAGTGTAGTTTCAAAAAACCCATTTATCTTGTAGGGTTAGCTGTCAGTGACTTACGACATTGCATTTATGATTTCAGATAGATTTTCAGATGCATTTTCAGATAGTATTTTTATTTTTCGATAATAGTCTGGTACTGGTGAAAAATTGATATAGGCTTGAATCTATTTATTGAGCTCAGATTATAAAATCCATTTATCTTGTAAGTTTAGCTGTCAAGTGACTTACGACATTGCATTTATAATATTTTCAGACAGTATTTTTATATGTTGATCTTTTTTTATACAGACAGGTGATTTCGTAACGCTTGAAGGCTGTGTGGTCCGCCCTACCTTACAAGATTCGCCCAAGCCTGCCCTTAGTAACTCATCTATATCTATACTTATAATAAATCTGTAGAGAGGTCAATTCTGTACATGAAATATATTTTCAAAATAACTATCAGGGGGTGATTAGTGATCGATACTGATGCCAAAAATGCAATCAGTAAAATTTTTGTCTGTCTGTCTGTCTGTCTGTCTGTCTGTCTGTCTGTCTGTCTGTATGTTCCTTATAGAAACAAAAACTACTTGACGGATTTTAACGAAACTTGGTACAATTATTCTTCATACTCCTGGGCAGGTTATAGGATACTTAGGAATTCCCACGGGAACGGGAATTAGCGGGAAAATCCTTTTGTACGAAAAATCTAAACCGCTTAAGTTAGACGCTTGAAATTTGGCATGCAGGTACCTTAGTAAACTTAAAGCTTAGTTACAACAGGATATTGCAAAATTCCCACGGGAACGGGAGTTAGTGGGAAAAAACATTTGTATGAAAAAATCTAAACCGCGTAAGATAGACTCTTGAAATTTGGCATGCAGGTACCTTAGTAAACTTAAAGCTTAGTTACAACAGGATATTCAAAAAAAACATTTGTATGAAAAAATCTGAACCGCGTAAGATAGATGAAGGGGGGGTAAAACGAGATCCACGCGCACGAAGTCGCGGGCGGCCGCTAGTATCACATAAACTCGCTCCATCAGCACCCACGGCAACCGGTCACCGGCGCTGTATAATTTCGCAATATTGGACGACATTATGCACAATAGTGTGGACGTTATCATCCGCTACCGTGCAATTATTGCTCGCTCGCTCATTATCGATGCGGCGCTGCTTTGTCGATAAGTTTCTCGATTTGTGTTAACTGCATTAAAATGACGCGTAACGAGCGGTGTTGGCGGACTTATAAAGAAATAAAAGCAGTGCAGAATTCTTTTTGGAGATCGGGACGGAACGGCGACGTGACCTTAATACCGTGGGATGGAATCGAACACGCCTTTTGCTCATCAGATGAAGTTTCTTGTAAACATAAGTTAACTTGCTTGCTATATTTTGTTCACTTGCTATAGTTTTTGGGCTATTTTCTGAGGATCACGTAAGGGTAATAGAGGTTCCTCTTTTTCTCTCAAAAATAAACTAAATTGTATTAACTTTTACATCCAAGGCAATTATTAAATAAGTAGGTAGCCTCTCTAATCACTGTACTATTTTGATGCTTGTGCTATAATCGTTAAAAAGTTTTATCAAAATCCATCCAGCTGTTTTTCAAAAGGATTAATAATCCTCAAAATCTCTCATCGCAAACTATTTACCTAATATTCCTGTGATTATATTACGCTCGCGACCGTCGCCGTCGTAATAAGAAGCTGATCATGTATTTTTTTCATGACGTGTGGTCACCTCATCAGAGGCGGTAATGGAATTTGTCCGAGTTAGCCCGGTAATTGCGCGTCGCCCGAGGGCCCGGACCTAATTCGTTCATTACGATTTATGAATCTAAAATCAGTTAATCGCCTTCTACGTGCTATCATTTATGGCGACCGGCGCCCGGTCGTTTTGGTGTAATTGAAATTAGGAAAGTAAGTTTGGTTTTATAACGCGGTAATTTGAGATATCCGTTATTTGGGCTGGAAGTCCTTGGTTTGATTCCCAGATAGGGCTAAAATTAGGCCGTTTTCACCATCGATCGTTAATTTTTAAATGGCCCCTATGGTAACACATAACAGGAATTTTCTTTTCATATGGGTAACTTGAAAATTAGGTATTGATGGTGAAAACGGGTATAGCTAGGTTGAATAATGGTAAACCTTTAAGTTAGACTAAAGTAACGATCTCAATAGTGACAAACTGTATGATAGAAGATAGAGTGCGCGTGGAATTTCGTTTGTTAAATTTTCCTGAATTTTCTTTGCTATAAACCTCACGGAGCCCGAGACCTTTCCAACGAATGTAAAACCGTGGAAATCGGTTCTTGCGTTCTGGAGTTATAGCGTCAGGAAGGAAAACATGACTTATTTTTATATAGTAGATTTGTTCACTTCAATAACTTTTTGTCTGAAAAATATTTTGATTGCATTTAAATTACTTAATATTTAATTTAATTATGTGTTTCCGTATCAAATTGTTAAAATTAATAACTATTTATATATATCGACTACATTATTTAATTAATTGCACATTCAAACAGTTTTTCGTTAACCCGATTGAAAATGAAGCGATAATTTTCAATCGGCAGCGGAAAACCCATATTAACCATAAACGTCTGTAGCCACACAAAAAACCTTAATCTCAGAATCATTCATATACACATAAACTAGATGTGTATATCTTAATTATTCTCACATGCAGTAAACATCAGTGGTGTACAAAAAGTTGATATGCAACTTTTGTGTTTATTACCATAGGCGTAAGGAGAGGTTTAATAAGCTAGTTCGGTGGGCGACTGTATGAGTGCATTAGCTTAGCTCACATAAAATCGGAAACGTCGTTAATTCGCTCCCGTTCCTCAGCCGGTCATAACCGCGCATATCTTCGTTAGGGTTGACACTGAAAAGAAACGTTGGCGGAAACTTTTAACATGAAGCACCATAAATACTTAACTAATTACCCTTCTTCAAAAAAGGATTCGGTTGTAGGTTTTTTTTTCAAAACTAAATTAAAACGCAATGTGATAATTAAAGATTCAAATAATGAAAGAATGAAGTGTTCTTAGGGTGAAATAAATTCTCCTGGAATAATTCTTGTACTATTATCTTATCAATGTAACACACCCTCAACCATTTCTCTTTCGAAATCGACTAAGACAAACCAACCATCCTCCAGTAACGTACGTTTGATTAAACTGATCTCATGGGCACCCTTTCGAGCTTAAGAGCCCTTTGCGCTTCACTATCGGTCCACAAGCTGTCAAAGCTACAATTATTACATGTATGTATTTGGTGACAATATTGAGGTTAACAGAAAATGTTCCCTGTGACAACCCTAACCATCGATAAGCCGGCACCGGTTCGTTACCGTAGCACGCGGGCTGTAATTAATTTATCTCGCCCTCATCAAAATATCTCGGAGGCATGAGGTCCTGACCAAAACTGGAGGCAGCTAACTGCTCGATATTAGTAATGGTGATATGAAGTTGCAGAAGTCACTGCGCCCTACATCCAGAAATAGGCAGCCAAATAAGGTAATGTGATAGTGAAATATTTTGCGATGACTGAGCCCTAATAAAGGCTAAAAATCAGTGAAATTATTCGAAACTAGCATTACGCCCGCGGCTTCGCCCGCATGAAATTTTGTCTGTCACAGAATAACTTTATCGCGCGCGTCCCTGTTTTTTGAAACACCGGGATAAAAACTATCCTGTCCTTTCCCAAGACTTAAATTATATCTATGCCAAATTTTATCAAAATCGGTTCAGTGGTTTAGGCGTGAAAACGACTCAGACAGACAGAGTTACTTTCGCATTTATAATATTAGTAGGGATTATAAGTTCACAGTTCAAATACCAGATATTGGTCTTCTATTTGCTTATCAAACTACATTTTCCAAAAGTTTATTTAAAATGGAAAAATATGATTAAAAGGTGTTTCGTATGTTGTTGGTCATCAGAAAAAATAGTGACTACAAAAAAAACTGATGAAAGATTAGGTTTTCAGCAGTGAAACCATTTCTACCTACACTTAAAACGGTAATTAAAGTAATTGCCAGATTAATCTTGTAGCTCCTTTCAGTGATGCTAATGACTTTTTATCTCAAAAACATAACGAACCAATTTGATAGTCAAAGAAATCGAGAATCGAAAATCGCACCAAAATCCGCATCGATTTCACCGATTCTTGTAAGAATGGATAGCTCTCGTAACATATCACACTAATTACCTTAACTTTCGTCTTAAGTCCCTATTATACAATATGTTGCGTGCGTTCAAGTTGTTAATGGTGACTAAATACAGGTTTGCGGTAGTGACTTTTAAGAATCGTTACAGTTTTGAGTGAAATACAATGATCCAGATTCGCTGTTTTTCAAAAAGAGATAAACGTAATGGTGTCCTTCAATTGAGTGATAAGAGAACTGTTGCAAAGCCTTAATCCATACTCCAATTATGAATACGAAAGGGATTGTCAGTTTGCTAAGTTATCTTATGACATAAAGGTGGATTGCAATAGGGGTAGAGGCTACCTTTCGTTAATTAAAAAACATTGGAATGGGGGATGAGAATTTGTGTAGAAAGTTCATTTATTTATTTATTTGTAATAGGTATATAGCCTGACCAAGAACATAAAAACCCTCGCCATGTTGCGGAAAACTAATGGTACTAATTTCTTTTAATGGCAACAGTAACTGAAAACTTCATTGACATGTCACCTTGCATGTCAGTCTATTGTTGTCAAAGTGTAAACAAACTTTATTTTAAATGTGTGCAATTGATTTTGTGAATTAAATTGCTAAAATATTTTTATAGTCGTGAAAGAAAAGTGGTTCACGCTATGTTAATGTATTTGTCGAAGAGAAATACTACGGGTTCGGACAATATTTTCATTGAATAATGTTTCAGACAAAGGTTGTCAAACTGACTGACATGTTTATCGTATAGTACAGTCCACTATGAAAATTAGCTGTAGTCTGTTTCAACTACCCATTTTAAAGTTTTTTGTTACTTTCTAAGTTTTGAATTTTATGGAATTGGGAAAGAAGTACCGAGTTTGAAGCGTTCATGAGCAGACATTGCAGTTGAATATTCAAGTTCTGAATTTGATTATTGATGAATAATAAAATAAATCCTACTAGCTCGATTGATGGTTTCATTTAATTTATTTAAACCAGGTTACCTTTAATAATATTTTTCGTTAATTTATGAAAATATCAAATTAGCCCGTAATCCTGAATCCTGATACATAAATTTAGCCTATTAATTTAACACATGTACGACTGTACTCAGTGTTGCACTATCAAATGCAATTGAAGCGCCTCTATGCCAGGGTTTTTATGTTCCTGGTCAGGCTATACATACAGTTTACAGTCTAGGCTTCATCGTAAATTGCAAAGATGACTGAGTTTCTTCTCAGCACCGGTCGATATATTGTGCCTAAGTGGTGATAGGTGAAATTAAAAATATTTTAAATGATTGATATGTATATGTTACGGTCAAAGTGATAAATGTGAACATTATTAATAATAACCGGTTATTATGAATAATTACCGACAGTCGTGGTGAAAGTGATAAATTAATCACATTTAACAGTGATTATTTAATAATTCAACCTTAGTACTAACAAATTTCATAAAAGAGAACAACATCTTGTGTACGTGCTCGTGTACAGCCAAACTTTAGAACGTTTTGATATCATATATTATTATAATTTGGCATAATGAGTTTGGAATGTTTCTTGCATAATATTACTTTTCCATAATGCCTATAACATAATGTTTTGATTTAAAGTGAAAAATAGGTTAAGGTGCGGCGGGGGTGGCCCTTGGGCCACCCCTAAGCCGCCTATTTAGTTTAGTTTTATACACACATAAATGACCTCATATTAATCACACCAAATCATGCGGTAATTATTCATAATAACCGGCGATTATTCATAATTTTCACATTTATCACTTTGACCGTAACATATACATTCACGTTATGCCACAGTATAGTTTGTCGATCAGAGGTTTTGTCGTGCAATCGTTTGTCGAGCCTAAGTAATGTCACGCTAGGGTTTGTCGCTCCAAAGTCCTGTCGTGCTTTCGTTTGTCGCCCCATCGTTCTGTCGCGCTAACGTTCGTCGAGCTAATGTGCAGTCGCGCCATCGATTGTCGGCATAACGTACTGTCGCCACAACGTTTGTAGCACCTTTGTTTGTCGCAACTATGATATACACTCGATAGGACAAGCTATTTTGGGACGTGTATAAGTGCTCTGAAAAGGGCCTAAATACAATAAACAATTTGAATTTGAATTACTTCTGAAGTTATAAATAACAAATTGTACAGCCTACTGATTTATGTAATAGAAAAACGCTATGAGTTAATAGTCGTGATTAGAAAATTGTACTCAAAAATTGTTACAAAATCTAATGGATAACCATTACGGTCATTACCATTTATGGCCTACCCTAAAACTGGAATTTCCAGCAGGATTCGCGTAACATGTCACCCAAAGCAATTTAAGGAGGCGTGTTACATAAGTAACTGTCGTTTTTGTGACAAAGTAGAGTGGGCGCTAGCAGGTTTCATCATCGACCTTGCTTTGCGTTAATTAGCCACCTCGCTGAGCACAAATGATGGATCGGTCACCTGTTCTGGTGCAAAGATGTAGAGACGTGCTGGATGCGACAGAAAAACAGCGATAGGAATATGTGTGAAATTTCATCATATCAGCCATAGGACGTCCACTGCTGAACATAGGCCTCCCCCAATGCTTTCCATGTTGCCCGATTGGTAGCGGCCTGCGTCCAGGCGAAATTTAGATGCTAAAAATGCCACCTGAATTTACAGACGATGCGCGACGGCTATAAGACTGTGAGATCTTAAGTAGTTGTATGAATATTTTTGCAACAAAAATGTAGAGTCAACTATCGACATTGCGATAATTAGTGGTAGTTTTATTATGAGAGTTTAGATGGGGAAACAGCTCCGGATTGCCATTATATCGCTCTTGATTTTGTAAACTGAATATGCAATAAAAGATTTGAATTTGAATATGTCGGTTTTATAAAGATATTACATAAAAGTTTTCACACATTCATATTTTAAAATTATTTTTAAAATATAAGCAGAATTTTATTTGACGTTGATTTATTAAGGGAAACCATTAACATTGAAAATTTTTGCTGTAAGGTCTATGAGTTTGCCGAAAACCTTGGCACTTCCAGCAACTCTATCTACTAGTACATCTCTGTCCGTATGTCACCACAAAGCGCTCTCGAAAATCATGCAAGTAACCACAGACAAGTTGATTTGATTTTATGGTTACATCTCACTGACGACTTGTAAGTAGGCGACCTTTCATAACGTATTACCTTACTAGCTTATTTGTGCGGCTTCGTTTGTCCTTCCTTCGATCCGAGATAGTGATGATATTGATATCTTACTCCTTTGGTCTTGTTCAAAGAGGCATACCGAAATGATGCTTGGTTTAGTGTTTTATTTATTAACTTCTGTGGCTTCGCCCATGTGGGTTTCAGATTTACACATTAGTAGAAGATAATGTCATTTTTATGTACTTAATTGCATTGTAAAGTTTCATCAAAAACCGTCCAGCAGCTTTTGCTTGAAGGAGTAACAATTGTCTATCCGATACCTTCTCTCAAGCTTACATTGTAAGTATGATTATGTACAATGATAACAATAAGTAGGTAATTGCTTTGCAAACGATCCTAGGTTACGGTGTCCAAATTGTAAAGCTCTAAAGCATTTCATTCCAAACAGCTTTTGAACTAATAAGTATTTAATTTATTCTGACACGTGCCTTTAATCGAATCCGTAATACCAATTTGGTTCATTGTTTCGTAACACTTGATAAGATTTAATTTCGGTAGCGAATTCTGAACTTGAGTACTTACTTTCACAATTTATGAGACAGGCCTTATTAAATATTTGCTGGTGTTACATAAAGCTTTAAAGATGTGAGGTTAATGCATGCATGTAAGTGCTACCAGTTTTTTCTCTGTTCGATATTGAAGAGGCCGATTTTATTGCTTGATTTAACAAAAAATCTTGCCAAGATAGTTGAAGCAAATTGGATTTCAGCCTAAAGTTATAATGTATTTCCAGGTACAGAAACGCTTTTAATAGTGATGTAACAAAGAAATCTAGCCCGAATATTATCACGTAAACTTAACACGCACGATTTACTTTTTCGTCAGCGAAAATTACATAAAACAACTGCAATCTAATAATATTAGTTTCCAAACAAAACAGTTTGCATCGGTAATTGCATTTGCGTCACAACAAAAATACGCAAAAAGCGCGCTACGAAATCCGACCGCAGGAGTTGTACTCGTAACTGCAAAGCGTTCGGTAGTTTTTCAATAAGCAATAAATAATGTAATGCAACGTAACGGTGGCGAGCACGCGCCACTAACAAGCTGTGCCGTGCGCCCGCGCCGCGCGGCGTGCCATCGTTGTGCAACCGGCCCCACCCTGCTCAGGCACTTTACATTCGACGCAAGGTACAAGCGGGAGCGTGTTGTTTAAAGTTATTGCCTATAAGAACGGACGCTTATCAAACAACAGTGTTTGTATGTAGACCCAGCAAAACGGGCTATTTGATACAAGATAAGTACTTAGGTCCATAGGACTTTAGCCATACCTAGAATTTTGAACAGAATTAGATTATTTTATATCTTTATTAGCCCAGTTTTCAGTGTAGGTGCATCATCTGTATCGGCAGTAAAATATTAACAAATTCATCATACTACCATTCATATTAAATTTCAAAACACAACTTCATGAAAAATACGCTTCATTTTAGCCATGGAAATGGAGTCTGTTTTCAATTTGCTGGAAAAGTTAATTTTAAATAGCTCTGAAACCAAGAAAATTGCGTCCATAGAGAGAGAATAGAGTTCGCAAACTAGTGACAATGTTAAGTGGCAAGCAAGAGACGCCTTTCGACAGCTGATTATACGATAAATATGTGAATCGACGCTGTATCCCTTATTAATGAAATTACTTTGTACATTAATATGTATTCCTATAATGTTGTTGTTGTCCATGTTGTGAATACCATGCTTTGGGATAATGTCTGGTTTTGCTTTTTTATTCATATTGTCATTGTATTGCTTGGATATTGTCCTGTTTTGTATACGTAATAAATAAATAAAATAAAATGTGTCCTTATAAAACACAAGAACTGTTATTGTGGTCGAGAGGATAGTAGTGGCCTATCCTTGTTCTTGTTTTTCAGAATAAAAGCCTAAATCCTTAGACTTGGACCAACGCCTTATTGATTCCGTTCTTCACCCGCCCGTGTTCACAATGATACCTAAGTACCTGTGTATATGAACTTTCTGATTCCAAACTAGATCTCCGCACGGAGACCAGCTGTTATTTAACTAACTATTGTCCAAATAAAAAAGCTCCATCTATTGTTGTGAACGTAGATACGAATGTACCGACTGTCCTTGAAATAAATACCTTTCTAATACGTAGTTTCTATGTCGAAAATGAGATGCACAGAGCGATAAAGTCTAATAATTACTATAGTTAATAACTCTTTCAGGTTGGTTAGTTATACAAATTAATAATGAGCATTTTAGATCGATCATGATGGGCGTTTAGATCCTGGTAACTATGAATCAATAACAAAGAATAAATTGAACTGGATATTTACGATTCTTGGCCTATATTTCCTTGATGTGATGCGATAACGACTTCGCATTTACTATCAAGTCATTTATTTTAGACATTTTTATTGTTTGTTATTTATACATTATACAATTTGCTAACATTCTTTGCAATGCTCATGATTATATTAATTTAGTATTCATTCAAGCGGGAGCTAGATGAATAGCTGATGGCGTAGGTAGTAATTTTTTATCTATTAATTTAATAAACGCAGATCATAATCTACAGGACGTGCGGAGATTTTCAATCTGGCATGATAAAAGTGCGGAAAGCTAGGCACTGTGGTATCTTATGGGATTGTAATAGGTCTCATTTTGCGACAAAAAATTGTATGTTGATGACCGTGCGTATGCACTTTGCTCTTAAATTTGACCTTACTAATATTTTTCGAATTCCTAGAGACGTTTAAGTATCAGTGAACGAGAAACAATAGAAATAAATTGTTAACGTGGACTCATGCGACCACCTAAAGGGTTTCACGAGTTAGAGGACTTTGCAAGAACCTATTTTGGGTACGATTTAGGTAGGTACTAAGATAATTATCGTACTTATAAAAAACTACGCAACTTGGACTTGATCTACTCATGACTAGTTTTTATAATCATTTCATAAATTGCACTTGCTAAACAGATCTGTCAAACAGGTCCATATATTTATACTCTATCAAGATTATAATTAATCATGAATCTGATGGTGGTTATATCCAGATTTAATAAAAATGAAAATTCGGGACTTTTTTCCACTGATTAAAAAGGTTTTTTAAATTTTCTGACCTTTCTATATCTTATATTGTTTCTTAAGTTGTAAAGGTAGGATTATTTAATTTTAACTTTGTATGTATTTTTGTTGGGAAGGAACAAATAGTGATATTGTGTTCGAATAAATAACAATATTATTTTGATTCTGATAAATAGATTCTAGCGATGACCTTACTCTTACGAATTTGAAGCTTTCAGACCTTTGTAGTTGCACAAATACTTAACAATTTTGGTGTTGGTCTTATTATAGACCAACTGGATTTCTCAATCCCATGATTCAGAGGATTTACTAGGATCAGCAATCGTAAGCAGTAATTTTCAAATGGACGATGGGCCAGTAGTTCATTCAGATAATGAGTCCAATAAATCCGTGCTTTGCCAACATGGCTGGTGCTATGGTCCGATGTTTCTGGGCGGTTCGTTTGTCGCAAATTAATGGCAATAAAGCATAATCATATCGTAAACGCTGGCTGCGCAAGCGACGCGCCCGCGGCGCCTGCGATGCCAAGATGGCGGGTGCCGATTTATAACGTATTAGATGGATTTTTTAAGATGAGATTGACGCCACTGAGAGAAAAACTGGTGTTTTAATATGCCTGTCATTAATTTAAAAATATGGCAAGTCGATTTATATTATGTTAAAATCCGTTTATTATAATAAAAATATCTGAATAGCCCATCACACACATGGCTGAATGGGCCAAAAATTACTCCACTGTAACCCAATTGTGAGATTCCTTGACGGCTTCGTGTTGGTTTGGAGGTTTCAATATTGACTCATGTTTTGATGTCGATATGAACTGCGATATGGAGTCAAATTGGCGTCTTTTAAATGGAGCGTAGGTGACCAGTTCCATCCAATTTGGACAATGTCTAACCGAGGCGGTTGCTTCCGCACTCGTACCTACTGCTGCTGGTTTTAATCCAGCTAGGGTAATTTGCATGTAACTTCGGCATACTTAAAGATCTTATCAGACAGTTGATGGTAAATAAATAAACTGCCATCATTCATGCCATAGAATAGTCTACTTCTTTTATTGAGAATTTACTTATCGGAAAACCTAACAGTTGGTTGGTTGACGTCTGCCACCACTAACATTATGTTCTTCTGGCAAAAAGGTTTAGGAAGAAATAGTAAAAATATAAATACAAGCTCAATTTATTGTTATTTATTTCATTTTGACAAGGTAATCGGTGACCTTTGAACGACTAATAAGTATCAAAAGTACAAAACGATAAGGTAATAATCTCTATTTTCTATTAATGTTAAGTTAAATAGCATCTCGTGTGCGTTTTGGTACGAGTGAACAAAAAGTTGGAGGTTTGTCCTTTTTGAAGTATGTATTTGCAGATGGAGTTTTAAAATAAGTGGATGAGACGTGTGAAGTGTAATCTCACATTTTACTCACTAGTTTTATAAGGAAAGTTCAGTTTTAAATTAAGCTCACTATTGAGTTTTCTTATCATGGAATGTTTTGTGAAGTATTTGAAACTGAAAAACTGCTTTCTTCTCCAGAAAAATGAAGCGTAACGTTTAAGATCTTTAAGATTCTTTTGTAAAGAAATGTAATATCTTATGGTAATAGATTTTGTAGATCACTGTTTACATACTACGAAAAGGACATCACAAAAAGCCTGGGGCATGGCAAGTAATATTTAAGGTAACATTGACTCTGAAATTAAGTGTTGTGAAACTTAGAAGATTAGTAATAAATAGGCACCTAAATATAAAAACCTATTTCACTTCTCTCACAATATTTATCATACTTTTTAATCTTTTACAATGTTGTCTGTCTATACATCATAGTCATTCAATGGAAAGCATAGTAAACTTTATACTCGTAACAATTATAGAGATCTATCTATACTTAAAGGAACGTTAGGATAAACATAAATCTTTGAGAGACTTTTAAAATCAAACATGTCGAAGGATCCAATTGAAGCCCAGTAATAAATTAATTAAAAAATCACAGTTTTAAACATTATCTTAAATTTAGTAATTTGGAGTGCATGATTACATCATTATGCAGAATAATCTCTTATCTGAATTAAAATTCTAATTTACAATCTCAAAACATACGATAAAATACATATAATCTGCGTAATATTTTGAAACTTAACAATGAAGGCATCGGTGCAGCGACAGACATAAAACTCATGCCCGTATTCAGAAACGACGTTCAAAACTCGATTCATATTCAAGCTTAAATTCGACCTTTTAATTGGTTGTAACCAAAAAGCTTGGATCTTTACATACGTTTTGAGCTTGGTTTCGTAGTACGGGTCTCTGTGACCGATGCCGAAAACGAAAAAGAAAATAATTTATGCAACATGTAGTACATAAGGTTTCGAGTAGTTACGCAAAACTTCTCCAACAATTTATAAAAAAATATTTATAATATTCTTCAATAAGCAACAAGTTATATTTTTATTGGTAACCGGCGTTTCCTTTCAGACTAATAATACTAATTATATTACATCGAATAAAGCAAAATTTACAAAAAGAAATAATACAATGTACTTACATTCACAATATCTATTTAACTATCAATACATTTTAAATCTATACGAACACTCTGGACACTTATTTATTTATCTACGATGTCTTTAATGACAAGGAATATAATCGTACTAACTAATTGTATACTATCGGTAGTGAATTCGGTATGCTAAGCTCTTCAATCGATAATCCGTATTTACATTAAGTACATGAGATGCATATCACTTTATTTATAATACAACGCTACACACTAATAGCCTTGTGGCCTGAAAACATCTTCATCACACTCGCTCGCGCCTACTCATGAAAACTACGGTAACAATTGAGAATAGACACCTATTTGGAATTATTTCTGCGAGTACCAGTTTAATGTCAATATGACCAATATTACAATCGTCTCTACTAAAATGTTCACAATAATCTTAAAATGTCTTTTCCAGATTGGAATGTACATCAACATCAGAAATCTTGTTTTGGCGCATTCGACTTCTCCCTCATATAAACACACAAAATTAATTATCGTAATACACAAGAGTCATTTGGATGCATCGACCAGATTATTGTAACGGCGAATGTCGTGTCGTGTTCTGTATCAGGTATGGTCCGCTGCCGTGGCGGCGGCGGCGGCGGCGCGGCGGGCTGCCGGCGCCACCCGCCCCATAAACGACCTGATCTCCTCGAAGTACGTCTCGTCCGGCGACCGTCGGCGGCCATCGTCGCCGTTCTCCGCCTCGTGCTTCTTCAGGTGCCTGTCCAAATTAGTCTGCTGCCCGAAGCAGCGGTCGCAGTGACGACACCGAAAAGGCCTCTCCTTATTATGGATGTTCCGCACGTGCCGCTGAAGATTCGAGGATATCGAGAAGGATCTCTCGCAGTATTTACAGCGGTAGGGTTGTTCACCCGTGTGCGTCCGCAGATGTCGGGTCAGGTTTGCGCTTCGGGGGAACGCTTTGCCGCAGTACGAGCAGGTGTATCGGTCTCTAGCGCGCGGGGCGCCAGGGTTGGGGGGTATGGGCGGCGGTCGAGGGGCTCCCGGAGCGAGGAGTGTGGCAGCGGCTGCGGGGAGGAACGGGTATCGCCCGAACGATGCTGGTAAGGCGAGAGGCAATCGTCTACAGAACTGAAGAAGTGCTGGGTGAGCGGGGTGAGCTGGGTGCGTCGGGTGAGGCGGTGGCGAGGGGATGATGAGGTTGCAGTTTTCATCTTCGAGGCGCTGGGGGCGCTTGTGGGTGACGCGCAGGTCGAGGGGCTCGTCCGCGCGCGGGGAGCCGAGGGGGCTGGGGCGGCGCGGCGAGAGCGGGGGGGAGGCGAGGCGGCGCGGCGCCGCGTGCTTTTCACGCATGGCGGCCGCCGCGCACGCGCTCATCGGGCTCGTGCGCCACCGACCTGGAACAAGGAAAAGATACACTGTAACCACTGCTTTATCAACTGAAATGGTGGATTCATAAATCCTTATGTCTTCCAATAACATTACCGGCTATTTTACAACTAAGCCTTCCAATAAGATTTGTGGGTGCCAGAATTGAAACCTCGTTATAATGTAGTAATCCTCCATTTAGGACTAAGTAGGTAAGAACTTATTGCACAATTTCCACAAGCCGGCAATAACTCTTCATTCTCCAAACCGTGGAGCGTGACAAATGACCTGTCAGATCAGCCATCTTAGCACCTAGGCGTGTCCAGTCTAGCTTCCTGCAACCTTGACAGCGTCCTAAAATCGGTTGCGAAATGACGCGCCGACAGCGGGGGTGGTGCGCCCACGCAGAACGCACGCCCACTGCCTTGCGACACCGAAACTAGAGCAGCTACTAGTGCGGTGACGAGGCATTGTCGAAAGGGAGATTTGTTTATTGTCGAATCCTAATCTGATGAGTTGTTGCCAAACTTCTTACTAAACATTCTGAGGTCAGGCTTATAGTTTTAATATTGTGAATTCGAAAGATCGGTGAAAACAAAATGGCACTTCAAAAATTTGGCTACATGCTACTGAACCTAAGAAGGGAATGCTTATGTATGAGCCCCTTAAAGAAGCTTCTAAGTGTAGACAAATACCTCCTTATTGCAGGAAAACATGACGATGAAAGTAAAAGGGGCGTTAAATGAGTTGTTCTCGAAAGTTACACGAAAATCATACCTACGTAGCTACTGCACAAAGTCTAGTACTAGAACATCACTACAGTCGCCGAATCAGCGATGTATCCGATTTAATTATTAACGCCGCTTTATCGGCTGTTTCATTACACCATAAATACCGTTTGCCAGCAAATTGCTAATATCCTAAAACAGGTATGTCTACTGTAGCTCAGCTTTCCTGTTTTGGTCTTTAATCTCCTGTTACGTCCAGTTTAAATAATATAACATCACCGCTTTCCATATCGACGGATGTTTTTATAATATACAAAAAGCCAAGTTTGGTTATCAAGGTTTCACTTTTCGAATTGATAGTCTCCACTCTCTAACTTATCTTTATAATAAGCTGTACAAGTAAAATAACGAAGTCATAATGAGATACATCACAAGCAATTTGCGTGGTAAGTATGAAATCTTGTTTTTCGTTGAACGAACGTTTAGTGCTGAAAGGCGTAGAAATATCTAGAAAAATCTCTTTCTAGAAAGATATCTATTTTATCTCGATATGTTAAACTGTTAGAAATAAGTTTTCGTTCTGAAGTTCTAGGTTTTGCGTGTTTTGATGAACAATGCCTGACACTGGCTCATTAGGTCCTGTATCAAAACCTGTAAATCAATTTTATGGTTTCCCTCTCAATGCTTCAGCTTTAATTCGGTGTTAATTTATAATTTGTCAGTCGCTTGACAGACTAATGTGTATACAAAGCAGTAGTACATTTCAAGCACGATTTCGAAGAGGTGTGAATGGATTGTATTGTCTCCTCGATCGTTCCGAAGCCTACGCAGTGATTACAAAAATAATAAGCAATAATCGTGCACGATAAATTGGACAACTTCATTCGAGTGATTGATCGTAGTGCGCATCACCCACGTACGTCACGCTTATTGTTGGCATGCGCGAGCGATGCAAAGATACTGCCCTAACGTTAACTATATTACGATTTTATTACAACTTAGAATGATCGATTGTATTTTAATTTCGAGTCACGTTTTTTACTGCGAGTAAGACGGTAGAACTCGCTCCAGATGTTAAGATTGATGTGGCAGTAAGCATTATCTTTTGGACGACAATTCATAAATCACATAATGATGATGAAGCTTTTGAAGTTTATCTTTTGGATTGTGAAATATGTGAAAGTCAATGTTAGAGTACCAGAATAAAAGTGATGTCCCTACAGTAAAAGCAAAGAATTCTATTCCAATTAAGTTTTTGATGCGTCTTGTAGAAGTTAAAATTCTAATTCTCGTCAATGAAGCAATGCCTACTAGACCAAAGATGTTAATGGTTGAGAATCAGAAGCATGCTATGGCATGCTCCACGACGACATAATGGTCGTACCTACCTACACGAAAACGTACAGAATTTTTGACTTCATCTTGGAAATTCTTCCAGTCCTAGACAGTTAGAACTACTTTACTGGCCAGTTTTAAATCTTCCTTATCTAGTATCCTCGGATTTGTCCGCTCACGCCGCATCGACACGCTGCTAATTTGCTCCAAAAGCAGCGAGCATAAATCCTTCGGGCGCCGCCGCGCGTCCGCGCCGTATTTGGGCGGGTCGTGAGTCCGCGCTATGATTAGTTAGCGCGACCCTCCAGCAATCAGGGACTTTATGAATGCACACTTATTCATAAAGATATTTATTCGTTTGTCTTTCCAACCCAGTTTATTAAGAAGCGTTCGACGTTCGGGAAGCGGCTAGCGTCAGTCTCCAGCAATAAGCACCTATTCGTGGAAAAGCTAAAAAAAGGCCTAGGGAAAGAAAAGAAAAATTCAATAAGTCCTAGTTTGAGTTCTTACTCTTCTTATAATCACAATGAAGAAAATTTCTTGGAGTCCAAGTTGGATGTTAAGCTACTAATAGGTCACAGGTGCATAGATGCGAATCGCACTACTGAAAATAAAACTTCTCGCTTATAAAGTTACGTCCAAATAGACTTTACGACCATTTTTATTTTCACTAAAAAGTTTAGCTCCTGCACTATTGAGTACTAAATAGTTACTAGCTACAGAATCGGGCGGGCCTATCGGATTAGCTTTGCATCCCGCCTGAAGCCACTGGGATGCAAGTGTCCAGATCCAGATATGCATTATGAATGGTGTCATCCATCTTGAGAGGATGCTTTTACGTAAAAGTCTATTACTGAAACAAAACACTTGAAATATTGCTCCTTTAAGACGTGGTAGGCCTGCAGGGTTTTATCATTTTGCGGGTCTATCAGCCACCAGTTACAGGCTTTGCCTTGGGCAGGGGTCAAGTACAGTCCAACAGCACATCAGATAGTATACTTTTGTTGCAAAATTGTACCTATTTGAACACAGTTGTGTTGTACTGTCTGTAGAACCCATTTTAAGCTGTAAAATATAAAAACCTTATGGTATATATTATAAACGAGATTATGGGTCTAGTAATGGTATGCAATCACCACCGTCATTTGACATTCGAAACATCAGAAAAGTTGTCAACTTTTCTGCCTTGCCTAGGCACGCAAAATAGGCATTTTAAATAGGTCTACTTTGTCTGTCTTTATTTCAACTTCACATTGAAAACTCACTTGACTCCGCTCTAGTTCGTGAGGGAGTAGTTGTTAATATATCCCGTGTATCGTGCTTTTGGTCCATAAAGAGGCGTAATGTGGACCATGTACATTGTACACGCTCTCGTGTGAGATCGGAATCGCTTTAACTCGTACAGTATGTAAACAAATTACAGTAGTCCCCTAACGAAGGTAGCTCACGATTTTGCTATTAATATGCGCTTAGGGAATGCGAAATTTATTAGAGAAATTGAGGCTAATCTTTGTAAGTGATGCGCTGGATAGTGATACTTATAAATAAGTGAAGTAAATAGCAATTTAACTATGATGATATGATGGTAATTTTTAGTGTGAAATGCATTCTACCCGTTCGTAACAAATTAGTTTTCAGTTTATAAGGACAGACTTTGCTTTGTTTTGTCACTTGTCATCCGCTTTGCACTGGAGAGTCGAACCTTAATTTGAACTCCTCCTATGTTCTTCTGATTAATTTCGTTGCGGGTCCAATGACAGCCAACTTTCTCCCGGGACAAACTTGACTTTCACTGGTTGGGTTTTTATTGGCGGTCAATGACTGATCCTGGCTACACAGGAGTTGCAGGAGGTGGAAACGAAAAGAAGGAATAGTCATAATAAAAACGATTTTTGTCTGGTCGTATAACATATTTTCTAAATGGTCGTTTCGAAGACGAAAAAGATATCAGAGTGAAATAGACAGCGAGCCATACATCTCAGTATCAATCCCATTAAATAAATATAATAGTTCTCTACCTCCCAGATTCATTAAAGTTGACCAATGATCTGAAGCGTTAGAAAGGCGTGCCGAATGTGTTAAGAAGTTTAAAGAATCTGTTTTGATCAAGAAACGAATTAGACATTCCGATGAGATAACGGCATCGAGGACGCTGCAAAGACGGCTTGCGTGTAATCATGGAAATGTTTACTACTTATCCGAATAAAGTAGGTCAGTAAGTATGCATCAATTAGGGCTTGTTCCCATGGAGACATCCCGTTTTTTTTGCAGGGTCCAGTTTAGTAGTTTACGTTTTTAATATTAACGTTCACATGAACATTTGCAGTTTATTGCAAAAAAAAAAAACAATCAGTGAGCTTACCATGAGTTTACATTAGGTGTGTTCGCTAGCGACTGCGTAAAAAAATGACATTAAATGTATGACAGATTGTACAGCGACCCTAGTGGCTACTTTCAAGAATTTTTGACGCACTTGCTAGCGAGCACACCTAACTTAAACTCGTGGTAAGCACACTGTTCGAATTTGTAATTCGAATGTCAAACATTCTGATCCTGCATCACTGGATCCCGCAAAACTGGATAGCCGTGGGAACTAGCCCTTAGTCAGCAGCCCTGGGATTAGTATGACAATGTTTATATTAATACGACGTGCTTAGAACTGAGTTACACAAGGTAGCTTACTGGGTTAGGACCGCTTCCGGTGAGCTCCGTCGGCCATGCATTGATCAATGTGTGTTATGGCCTCTGCGCTCGCGCATCGCGGGGGCAGTCACGACACACTAATTATTGTTAATTGCGCTTCAGAACCACGTGACGTACCGCGTAGGCGGAGCCAGCTCGCCGCTGTATGTTAATGCAAACACCGTGACCAATGAGAACCATCAAGACGCCGCCTCATGTGATATATTATCATTTTGGAACGCTTATTCGTTACCGCGCCTCTCCAAGTTTCACGCTAACCTAACTGGTTTGTTATGTAAAGATAACGTTAATAAATAACTATAATCGGATTCAGTATGTAGACCGCCTATCGTCGCGTTCAAATAATATCGTGAATTTAGCGTGCAACTATATATTGGATAATTTATCAGCCAATAAGCGTTCGAGGTGTGAATACGAATGAGGCGATTCTGCACGCCGATTTCATGCTGAATAATATGGCATTTATTAATTATTTTATACTGCCCTAAGTGAACTTAAAGGTACTTAAGATGCACCTAATAATTAATTTATGTACCTATAATTTCCTTTCAGGATTTTAATTGTAAAATATGAATGAAGCTGCCTTGAAGTAATTTTATTACTATGTACTAAAAACTCCAATAGTTTTTTAGTGCTGAAATATTATTTCACCTATCGTTCACCCAAATGAAATACCTACGACGGGTACGATTTTACAAATTGGACATGAACATATTGCTAGTAGAATATGATACTTAACTAACTCTTGACTTGACCTAAAAGGTGTGTAAATCGCGTAATAGTATCGTCATAAATCATCCGAGTGGTTAAAACCGACTTCCACGGCTGTAATAGGCGGCGCCACTTTCGCATGGATGCGCGTGCGACGCTTTATGAGGAGTTTTTGTATGTACATACAACAGCATAAAAGTATAATTTTATCTTGTAAACTCACATTTATGTCCATTTACATAAGATGAGACAGTGCTTAGCTTTACGTGTTCGTCATCTCTACAAAGATTTTATTTCATTCATTTTCATTCGCTGGATACGGCATTGAGGAAAGTACAGTATAGCACATGAGACTTTAATTTTTTTGTAGCGAAATAGCATCTACCTCTGAGGCTGAGTTGCACCACCTAACTTTAACGATAACCGGTGTTTTTTGCATGGAGTTTGACAGATTTTTGACGTTTGTCAAAGTTAAAGTAAGCTGGTGCAACCCAGCCTTAGAAATACTCTTTGTGACAAGTTGACGTATTGTGACCGTTAAAGTTAAAGTTATACACAATAAGCTGCTAGTTTATAATGAAAGCTAATCGTAATGTATGTAGGTGGTATATGGAGTCGACCAATCCAGTGTCTTCGTCACGCTCTCTTAACGTTTGTGTGATATATTGAGTACAGTATGTTCTTCATGCTTTTGTGACGATCACGGAACATGACAAATATACTTTTTGTATTTGTAGATGTGTACCTACTTAGTAGAACGTGCACGAATGGTGTACTGACTGACCAATCCAGGAGCGTTACGCCTTGTTGTTTTCCTCAATACCGTGGTGTGCTATATTAGTATGAAAAGTTACCTTTTTATGCTTTGAGTCTATTAATATAAATAAATATGTATTCTGGCATAGCAGCAAAGTTTCCTAGAATTGCGCCTAAATTGGCATCAAAAATGTTCACGCCCGTATCCACAAACATTACTACGAGGTCTCACAGTGCGCGTGGAAACACAGGATGACACACGAACCAATCACAGAGCTCTATTCAACACTGTGCATTCGATTTGCTGTGTCACATAAGCAAGCATCGTTTGTGAATACGGGCGTCAGTTTCGTGAAACCCATGGTTTTATGAGCACTTCTACACTTGTAGGTACATCAGCTTTACGTTGTTGTGAAATAGCTCCTATTATAAACTACATAAGACGTTACAGTTTTGATGTCCTATCATGAAATATTGCTACTGGATGATGCAGATCACGATCCGCTTCACGCATTCACACGCTATGTGATATATGGCAACACTCCATTGATACTACACGCGTCACGCTCCGCTGCAAAACGCACGTTTTCAGTATGCTTGGCTGAACCGGCACTGACCAATCCAGTGCGTTCCGCTTCACGCACTGACGCGCTTTACCCAACCCACGTTGTGATGAGGTGCTCTATTTACCTACAAATGTATTAAGTAGGATGATTTTAATCTATGTTTGTTTATCTACTTATAAGTAGACGAGTAATGCCTAAATGTTATTCCGGTTAAAAACAAAATGTAGCCTTGAATCAGAATCTGAATTTCTGATAGTATTGTGTTGTGAATGAACTGACGCCTTTTTCTAGGAAAGCTATTTCAATCAAATTTTGTCATTGTCGACGGCTCAAGTCTACAGATGTAATTTATACCTACTTATCATGCTGATTTTAATTGCTTTACCGCTCGATTTGATCATTAATATGAAATTACGAAACACTGAGTACGTTGCCAAAAATATCGTGAACCCAATAACAATGGGTCTAGCTAGACCAGAGCGGAGATTGCACCATCGCTATTGCCACTGTGTATCGATAAAGCGCACAACAAAAACCACCGTTTCTATAGGCAGCAATTCTTCGTCACGAAGCCGGTCCTTCGCAATCCTACGAAATAAGTAATAAATTAGAGCACAATCGCGCACTAAACAAAAACGGAAATATTCAATAGTTGAGTCGTCTAGTAACAAGCAAAAAGCGCGTAACAACATTACGCGGTAAATGTAAATAAACGACGCAAATCGCCATTCAATGCAGACGCAATGAAAATTTTATTCATAAATCTCGATGTTTACAAAGATCGGGCCTAAAGTGTTGCTAAACTGTACGTTGGCTGAGACATAATTCAAATACCTAGTCGATAACATTCCGTGTCATATTCTCATACGATCGCGGTCGCAGCAGATTCACACGCCCGCCGACTTTTTTAGAGCCCACCGTATCGACAACCGAGATCATTGATTTATTTCACATCACTATTTTAGGAAACATGTCCCGTCGTTGCCTTTGGTAAGATATGAAATTACTGTCTGTGCGCACAATGTTTTAGATTGGAGTTCAGATGGCTCAGTATTTATGATATATCGCCAGCTGACGGTTCTTGATTTTATTTATGACTTCCACCGCTGAGACTTTAAGTGCGTCTGGTAAAGGAAAATGAACCAATTTTCCGGTTGAATAAATTGTTTACAATTCAGTGTGGACTTAGGCTTAGTGATTTTATAGATATTATGCTATTATAATTAAGAAGAACTAAGTATCCTTACTCCCACCGCACCATTGGTCACGAGTAACATTAGCTTGAAAGACCCTAAACTTCTAAGGGGTACTTTATAAATTCGAGTTGAATATGCGTCATAATGTTATACCCAAATTGCTCTCATTTTTAAAAAGTCCAATTGATATCAATAAAAGAAAATGGAGCCCAAAACAGCATCCTTAAATAAACTGTTACATAAAAAGAATCCGCATTTCAGAATGAGTTAGCAGCAATTACAAATTGTAACACTGCGAATGGGCCAATCCGCGTGGAATTCAATCTATTTTAGAGTGGACATTTATACGCGCACCAATGGCTGCCTGTTCCACACGCATGCGCACTTATGACTGCGATTTCATGTGAGAATCGGGCCTCGACGACGTGGGAACACAGGACATTTTTTGCTGCACCAATTTTAAGCCGCAGACGTATCTGCACAACTTATTTAGCTGCCGCGCATAAGCTATGCGCGCCACGTACATAATTACTATAATCTAGTATGACGATGTGACGCTATTTTAAGAGGATAAACGCTAAGCTGCGCCGACGCAGGACAGGTGGCTACACCGGACTATACTTGGGCTGATAAACATCTTGCAGGTTTACTTTCGATTTCGTTTAATATGTAGATACGTTTATTAGACGCAAACATCTCAGGAAAAAGCTTGATTTGCTTTTAATTTGATTCAGCCCCTGATTGCTGTGATAGAGATAATTTAGTCTTCATGCTTTTACTGTTAATTCAGATTATAATTGCACGATAATCACATTGATTTTACTATTGACAATAAAAAAGTAATGTATCAGCTGGTTTACGAGCAATCACAAGTTATGGAGGTTCGATATAATTAACCATATCTCATAAAATCTGAGAGCACGCGCCAAATTGCAACAGTTAATTGCACCGCGGGCAGAACCGGGGCGTTTCGCAAGTTCATAGGCTCATGGGTTTTAGCATCGTCGTAAACTTGCGCTGTTAACACCGCACAGAAGTTATGAGAGCGCATAAAGTTTCACTTCTGATATTAAATTAAATAGTAGTTAAGGCGTGTCTACATTTAATAAGCAGGTATGGTGTAAACTTGATAAAATAAACGTTAAAACAAATAGGCAAGTGCATCTTTCTCGAAGAAGGCATTCGTGTAATCTTAAAAGTTACGTACAGATTTATTTCCATCGCGCTAAGCTCAAGTACGAATCGATGATTTGAACATCAGTGAAGTGGGAAATATGTTCCCACTTTAATTTTCGGTCTTATTTATCCACGTGATTTCACCGAACCTAACAAAACCTCCCAAGATAATGTCGAGAATTCTGAACGGAACTCGCATTAGGTATTCAAAGTATAATCTCTATGAAATTCTATACAGAAACGCGCGGAGATAACAAAACTGGCAACGGGTCGCTTGTAATTAGGGTTGCCAATTCGAATGATCAAAGTGGGATTTTGGGACTGAGAAACTAGAATACAATAAAGTAAATGTAGGTAAATGTGTATTGAACATTATTGTTATACATCGTCTGCTACCTATAGAAATGTCTACATGAATAAATTTTCCCCGAGACTTCACCTTTACTGATTGACTTTTTATTGGCGGTCAAGCTACACAGGAGTTGCAAAGTGGGAACGAGAGGTGGGAATAGCACCGTTACATAAATCAACACTGACAAAAATCTGAAAATGGAATGGAATAGATCAAATAATGTTTATTTTTTTTTTAAATAAAATGATGTTGTTTTTGGGGGACCTTTTAACTGTGTCAGGAGTCGTGAGGACTTAAAAAATTCGGGATAATCCTGCCAAATCCCGTCCACCTGGCAACACTAATCGTAATTTATCGAGTGCCATTAGCCAGGTTCGGCCTGTTTCATTTGCAATGGAGATCTGGATTTGCGGTGACGTGCCCGGCATTAGCATGATGTATTGACGTTTGATTACGGGCAAGGATGCGGCACGTACGCGTAAAGTATGGGGCATGGATGTTGTCGTATTGTTATAACAGTACTCGTACAGCTCGTCAGAGTTATAGATTTTTGTTATGTCTCGTGACGTAATTTGTAGTTGGTTTTGGGCAGTAAATAGGCCTTCTTCCAACCCACTGTAACTGAAGGCGGAGCGGTTGTCATATTTTAAGGATCTTTGCCGTATAAGTTTTGGAGGAGTTTGTAATAATAATCTGTGATTTTTTTTTTATGTGAATGGAGAACTCTGTACTTGTGAAAGTCTTATTTGATAGTTCAATTTTGGCTAGCTGTTCCCAAGCACTCATTGGCTGACATAGCATAGGTAGGTAGACACTTCTTACAGTCGTAGGTATATTGAGATTTTGTCTTACTCGGATGAGTCTTTCTCGACTCTTATCGAAATCTATCTTTCTTGACTTAATACTTGACATTACCCCGAGTAACAAGCGATAAAAACGTACAACGCTTGATAGAGAAACCGTCTCCAAACTATCAGACTGAACAATGTAAAAGCCAGTCCTTAAATTAAATTACCAAAGCGATACCGATGTCGCACGCCCGGGCGAGTTATGGCGTGCCAATCCGACTATAATCCTGAATAGTGTTATCTCAGTGTCTAGACTAGAGATCTTTACGTAGGTGGTCACGTTCGCGACAATACCGCTAGTACTGTTGACGACGAAAATGTATTTGCATTCGACATCGAAAATGGCTTTACAGTTAGTTACAGCGCCGTATAGGATTTGTACTGTTGTAATGATGGTGGTTTTTGAACATTTTCTCTGTTGAAGATTTTTTGTGTAGACTGTGCTAGAACGCTATTCATTTCTTTTTATTCGACTTTTGCTCAGATTTTTGGCAAGACTGTATTGATACTCTACTATCTCTGTTATAAAGTTCACCATTGATCTTATAAAGGCATTAATTGATTTTGATAGCTTCTGCTATAATAATGTTAAAGCTTCATTAATTGAATTAAAAAGGTTAATATGATATAAACTATTGTTGCAAGTGATGAATGTGGCAATATAAACATGTTTTATTAGCTTGAGCAAAAGCTGAAATAATTTAATCATAGAAAAAATAAATCGATTTGTTAACACTTGTTTAGCTTTAGACTATTAATTATTTCTTCAATTAGTGCTCACAAAAATAATTCTACTATTTAGCAACTAGTTTGAAGTTGGGTTTTATGATACGTCCTAATTTGGTTATGAAATTAATCATAGTTAAAAATGTGCGCACACATCTAGTGTTAATTACATTTTCAATTAAGATCGCTCTTGTCTAAAGTAATGGAAATAGGTATTAATATGAAATATGATTCATTTTCAATTAAATTTGACGATAAACGGATGATTAATATTGTCTGCCATGATGAAATAAACTCATAAAAAACATCGCTCATAAAAATATAAACTGCTTTTGGGAAGCGTGCGAGACGCGTCGCTCTTCAAGTCATTCACATAATAAACATATTTTTGTATACGAAATGATGTTAGTACTAAATCAGATAAAACCTATTTTAACCCAAGCTTCCATTCTATCAAGTTCTATTTCAAAGTTAGAATATCCCATCTTTATTTAATTTGTACAAGTTAAGTACATTGTAATAATTTAAAATGCCAATACTCGTGATAACCTATCAATATCATATCCCAGCAATTATACACATAATTACTGGTGCGATTAAATGCCCAATGTAAACAGTAAACGTCGCGCCCGAGGCGTGGCTTGCAGAAATTAATTATTATCATAGTGTGTGAGTGTCCTCATATGTAACCTCAATACAGCTTTATGACTGGCCATAGCAATCATCTGAAGGCATCTGGTGCTGGAGGCTATGGGCAGGGTTGGCAACTGGTCGCTGACGCAAAAAGATGAACTGAAATGTGCAGTATTTTATAGGTGTGCTACGAAAGTATAGTTTTTGTTTTAGTTTTGTGTAAACAGTAACGGAGGTTAACATGTCTGTTTATGAAAATCCCTATTTATTAAAACACATATTAATAAAAAAAGTGATAAAGTCACACTAAAGCAACAGTGTACGCATGATGGCACATAAAATAAGTGCAACTTTGCGATAATGTAAGTATGAATGAAAGAAGAAAAAAACCTTTATTTAGTCTAAAAAACGATGAAGAAAAACCTCTTGCAGACTTTTATAGAGATTTTATACTCAGTGATGATAAAATTTAAAAAAATCACAACGAGTAGGTACCAACGTACTATTACAATAAGCTACTCGTACAATAACAAAATAAGCAGTTTGTACATAAGCCTAATTTTCGTACTATTCTTTCCATTATAACTAAATGTGGATTACGCACTGGAAAAGCACTAATGAAAACCAGATTTTATGGTCAATCACGGTAAATTATGGCTCTACAAATTTCCCTTCTCCAATGTTTTGAGGGCGACATGTGGGCTGTAGAAGTACTCCAATAATACTTCTGGTTCAGTTACGTGTACGTAACACCCAGTTATTAAGTAATATATTAACGCCCACTTTAATTAAAAGATTGGAGAAAGTGCACCTGTCATACGGTCTATCCTTTTTTGCATGGATTAATTTTTTGTCGCGAGATTGATATTAAAATGGATGTGGTCAGAGCAGGTGACAAGTCTTTAGCTGACCGGTAATTTGACATATTTGAGTTGTAATTTTATTGTTATTTACGTAACCATTACATTAACTATTTTGACATTAAGACGTAATGTATGAATAGATAAATAGATAGGATCTGTAGAGAGTGTGATTGCTGTCAAATAAAGTCTGATGTAAGAAGGACAAGCATGCATACTTACCCAGACCCCGGTACGAAAAACAATAAGTACTTACTTTCAGGGAGACGTTTTCAAAGAAAGTAACTTCTGTTATCTTTAAAACTTAACACGTATACAGTTTAAATTATCTTATTCACAGTTCAAGCGAAAGATTCGCATTCAATAAGTATTCATTAAAGAGTTCTCGGATATTATTATGTTATTTATAAAAAAACCTAGTATCATTGACTAAGTCACTTCTATTAAAGTCAACGCATCGGATTCTTAGTAATTTGAGCTTAACTTAGATCCTCTGTCGCCGACGTTCTTTCTGACTCATTAACATATTGATTGATTAGTAGCGCATTGACGTGAGACTTAACTCGGACGCGTAATTAGTGATTAACAGCGGTAAAAGCATAGAAACTGACGAATAGCAAATGTGTGAATGAAGAGCTTCGAAATCATCGTATCTCTACTCAATAGAAAAAAGGACTGCTATACAATTTACTATGCTGGATGAGACGTGGAGTCGTCTTAGGCTAACCACCTAACTTTGACCATAACTTAAACGTTGACAGATTTTTGACGTTTGTGAAAATTAATTAAGTAAGATGATGCAACCCAGCCTTATTTAATTAAAAAAATCAACAAACAAGGTTTGAAGAATTTAGTATTCTTCTAAGAATTTATAGTGCACCAGTTATTAATAAGAAAGTTTGGAGCTTAGGTATACTTACTGATCTACTGATATTGTGTTGTGACGCAGACATAATGTGTGACATTACATGGGTAGACATATAGGCTTTTTTTACTAATAAGAGGATGCAACTTTCAACAGTTAGCTATTTGCTGTAGTAAATCTGGCAAAATTGTGTTTTGATAGCTTCAAGTAACTATAATTAGAGCCTATTGCTTACTGCTGCTTACTTACTTTGCTTTGTTTCAGAAATGAAAAAGAAGAAGAAACTTTTTAGTTACGATTGGTTTTACATCGTATTGATCGGTTAAAGATAGATAGAGATCGATATATGCAGCTGTCTACGTCTAAGGACCCAGAAAAAATGGACCACAGACACACCTGCAAGCCATCATGGCCTTCTTCTACTTATAGCGTGTATATTATGGTAATAAGGCGGTTAGCATTGTTATGGAGGATTCGTTGTTCTGACCCCGTATGAGAGCGATGCGTGTGCGCATAGTATAAATAGTCTGCATTTCTAACCGACTTTATAAAGGAGGAGGTTCTCAATTCTTAGGTAAGCCGCAAATTCAATTCATTGCTTGCTATGTCTTTCCCGAAGACTGTAATCCGGGCCTTTTCAAGGCGAGAGTGAATAGGCATTTACAGGGCAGATATGTACCATCCTAGACTGCATCCCATTTAACACCAGGTGCGATTGTGGTCAAATACCTGCCTTGTTATGCATAAAAAAAGTGAAGAAAAACATTCATGTTTTAGGATTTTGCAAGCTTGAAGTTGTTAAAATTGACAACAAGACAAGAAGCTGTTTAGCTTTGCGATTGCGACCCATAGTTACGACTTAAGGATTTGCCACATTGGTTGTTTTCTGCGGTCTGCGCTCAGGTCAAAATGAACGTAGCCGACGACAATGTTGTTCATACATAAACATGATGCGGGCTGCGTTTACTTTGACCAGACCGCAGTCTTCAGAATCCTTTAGAGATAGATTTTAATTATTTCGCAACAAAAAATGACATGCCAATTCACTTTACTCGTATAAATAATGTTTGAAGGTGCCAATGGGCGGTTTTATTTACATCAATGTTGAAAGAAACAGTATAGTCTGAGCTCGCGTGAACTTAACTTTATTGGTCATGAATAAAACTTTCATAGAATCCAGATATAATCTTTGCTCGATTATTAAGTAAGCTACGTTTTATAACCCAGTTTATAGCAGACGGTCGCTGATTAACTTGTAACTTTATGGCTGTTAAAGTTATTAAGTAGTTGATGCGGATTAGCAGTATGTGATTATTAGTGTAAAGATTATTTTAGAGTGCAATGGGGCAGGCGATAAATTATGATTTATAAGACCGCGTGTTTTAATGTAGAATCGCAAACACATTGGCACATTTGTGGACGAATTCTTAGGCTGAGATGCACCACCTAACTTTAACGGTAACTGTAATGATAACCGGTGTATTTTGTATAAAGTTTGACACATTTTTGACGTTTGTTAAAGTCAAAGTAAGATGGTGCATTTCGGCCTTAGTTTGGAGCTAAGAAATCGATATGATTGTTGAAACAAATTATTATTGAAAATCTCGAAAATTTGTTTTCAAGCTTCATCAACTATCACAAAAATCTGTAGATCATTATGTCGGTCATTGATCCATTTTAAGCCTATTTGGCGTGATTATGGCCCAAAGAAGCTGTATTTGCCTGTCGTACCTACTAAATTGTTATGTACTCCACCTATTATGTATGGCGTTCATTAAACGTCATGTAGACAAGGTCTAATTGGTTCAATCCGCAGCATAATTTTAAGGCTTAATCGTTTACCTCATTCGATTAAATTGCCATCTGACGTCACCGCTCTAGATCCAGCGAATACCGGAGCAGAGATACATATTTAATATTAATCACGCCGCCTTGTATCATCGTAAATCTGCCAGTGATGTGCGGTACGTGGCCAGAACGCGGGCAAGGCTGGCCTGATATACGCCCTGTAAATATGCAGTATGAGTGCAGTGCGTGATAATTCAGTTCAAAATAGGGTTCTATTAGTTAGCTTATGTATGAAAATATAGTATGTATTATTATCAAAATGAAGAAATGAATTAAAATGAAATTTGTAAAATCAAGTGACAGTAGACAGCACATAACTCGTAAGGCTGGTAGCCGTTGGGAAGAAAAGTTCCCGAGTGGCGACCACGGGGAAGACGTAGACGACGACGTGACGATCTGGTAAAGGTCGCGGGAAGTAAGTAACTGGTTGCAGGATCGTTATGGATATCCTTTGGGGGCCGTTGTCCAGCAGTGGACATCATTTGGCTGAAACGAACTAACGATAAAAGTTTTCGGAGGATCTGTTGAAAGGAGTGCTGCATGACATGCGCAGCGACAGTGAAAAGATATTAAAGTTTTTATAATTGAATATTAGTAGTTTTGCCATTAAATAACCTTAAACCTTTTTCAAATATCTACCTGAAAAAAGACGAACTTTCTCACGCTTAAAGAGCTTTTTATCCACCATTAACGATTTTATACGCGTAAAGTCGTAAGAAATGTCTTAACACTTGTAGTAGAACTAGTTAAGTTTGGTCCGATCCACTTGCATGCCAATGAGTGAAGTCTGCATGCTAATCAGCCTGGTTGAGCATGCGCAATTGACTGCACTATTTTTTATTGGAGCAACAAATTTCATAGGCGCGTAACTACATATTTATATAACTAGCTAATGACGCCGACTATGGCATCGTTGAGATACTCCGCATGATGATGATTATAGTAATTTGTCTTGCCGATACAGGTGTGCGTAGGGTTTGGATTACCGGAACTTTTTGGTACCGGTACGGATTTTGTGGACTCGTCTTGTTCGACGCAAAACCGGTTAGGTTTGTTTAGTTTGGAGTGGACTTCTGGGCTTTTGATTTTACACGTAATGTTACTAATGTAGGTAATGTTTACTGAGTGTTAATGTTGTTCGTTTTTGTCTTAATAGGGACATTATACAGTCAGCGTCAAGTAGTTCGTGACACCCAAAGTAGCCAAAAAGTTCGCAACACGTCTTTGTTACAATTGGAATAAGGTTGTGTTGTTGCAACTTTGGGCGTCATTTGACGCTGACTTTGCAAGAAAATTCAGTAGAGTTAAGTCATATTATTTAAACAGATGAATACTTATTCGATTTCGAATGATGGTGATACTCAACCGGTAGTATCCTATCCAATATTAACAGACATCACTAGTTGTTGCCAAGGCTAGGATGTAGGAAGCAGGTAAACAATCAAACACTAGGAAATGGATCATGGTGTAATGACTTGATACATCATTTCGAAAACGTGATCTAAGAGGAGACACTGCAATGGTAAGAAGAATAAAGGTGAATGAAAATAAAGTTGGTAACATATTACTGATTATCATAGACTATTATTTTTCACCTCATAAGATTATGATAAGACTAGCCGATCAAATGCTTTTTATAACCTGCTTCAAGCTATAGTTCCATCGGTACTGGTTATAGTTATAGGGCCATGTCACCCGTTCTCGTCCAACTAAACTTCAAAAAAACGTCCAAAAAAAAAACTACTCTTTGCTCACTCTTTAAAGCAGTACAAAGTAATCAATCATAACGACACAAATAAAACCGAAAGTTTTGTTGTTATAACAATGACTTTCCTCTTTTTTTTATCCACAACGAGGAAGCTTTGGCCTGTATCACACCTGATGGTAAGTGATGATCAGTCCTCCATATCCTCTGTATTCCATTGTATTTTAAAGAATGATCCGTCGTTTGCACGAATGGGTAGGTGGACGCAAGCAGGAGGCATGACCCTAAAGTTATACAAGTGTACAACCAGTTGCGTGGATATCGGCTACGTATGTAAATGTCTCAATGAGGCTTATCAGCGGTCGTTCTGGCCGTCAAACCTGCATACATTAGAGCATCGGGCTTGTATCGAGAGCAATAAGTGTCCTAGAGTTATGTAGAGGTGATACATTGACAGCTTATATGATACTAGCTTTCCGCCCGCGGCTTCGCCCGCGTGGAATTTTGTCTGTCACAGAAAACCTTTATCGCGCGCGTCCCTGTTTCAAAAACCGGTATAAAAACTATTCTATGCCCTTTCCCGGGATTCAAACTATCTCTATGCCAAATTTAATAAAAATCAGTTCAGTGGTTTAGGCGTGAAAGCGTGACAAACAGACAGAGTTACTTTCGCATTTATAATATTAGTATAGAAGTATAGATATTGATAATTAGCTTTTTCCCGCGGACTACGTGCGGATTTTGATCTGTCACACAGACTCGATCGTGAACGTGTTCCTATTTCAACTGTCTCTACTCTCATAAATTTTTTTGAAACCTTTTATTTGTGTTGGATAGTCTATTTAGCGAGGAAGGCAGGCTAATAATATCACGTTACCTAACGTTCGTTCGTTCGTTTCAGCCAAATGACGTCCACTGCTGGACAAATGCCTCCCCAAGGTTTTCCACAATGAACGGTCCTGCGCTGACCGCATCCAGGCTCTACCAGATTGTTGGTCCACCTAGTAGGAGGCCTGCCCACGCTACGTCTTCCAGCTCGAAAAATACTCGAGTGCTAATGAAAAATATTATCAAAACTGAAAAATTATTCAAACAATTTTAACTTGTGCGAAGTTTTATCTTAATATTATTATATTAGTTGGATTTAATCTGCTTAGTTTCAGCAATCTTCCTTTTGCAAGGAGTGGGTTCGAAATATTCTGAACAATGCAAGCTTGAATTAATTTGATTGTTCGAAAAAGATAGATGATTCCATGCTTTTGAGGGTATATTAAGCCGTGTCGATATAGATTAGCTAACGCCTATGGGGTTCGTAAAATCTGGCATAAAGGGTTACAACCTTTGTTATTACGATAGGAAAATTATTATGGCGATTAGATATCGTGTATGAATTTGTAGTGATGAGTTCACATCAACGCGTCCTGTCATTAGTCGCGACTCTATGCACGAGCAGTGATCGCTATCGCCGACGCGAGCTGCACGCGTTGGTTTGGCCGAAGTTTCAAAAGCATACCGCTGACTTACGGCAAGAAGTTAATGAATATGTGAATGGAAAAAAGCAGTAGTGTCTGTCGGTATAAATTTCAAGTATGAAGGATTACCTTAATCTTATAGGAATACTAGCGCCCGCCCGCGTTTTCGTACGCGTGGACCCAGTTTTACCCCTTAGGGGTTTGATTTTGCAAAATCCTATCTTAGTGAGCACCTACGTTCTAAAAGGAAATGCAAAATTTGAGACCAGAACTTCTAGTTTCTGAGATTTGAAAGAAAATTTACACAGCAAGATAATAAATAAAACTAAACAAAAAAACGAGTACTTACTACAAGCACCATTTCGTGATAAATGAGTGAGTGACCTTTCGCTTTTATGAAAAAAAATGTAGGTCAGTGAAGAGTCCCCTTAAGACTCATCAATAATGTATAAGTGCACTACATTGTCATATTCTGCAGCTATGCAGATGAATATGGATCCGCACGTGGACTCATCAAGGATTCTACCTATTAAGCTATGTCGGTCTCGGTATGTAGGTATTTTTATTTGAATTAAATGTAAAGTGCAAAGATATCTACTTTGGCTAAACCATTGTAGCGTCTTGAATATTGTGTTTATTGGTAGAAACGTGGGCTCAATTACCAATTTGTGTTCTTATTTCTCTTAGTATACATAAATGAAATAGGAATTCTGATACTTACATATCTATATGACTTGACCACTGCTTGATTCGGTGGTCCACGTTAAATAGGTACTATTCGTAACAACGATCGATTGCGGGATTAGAATTGTAATGAATTATTGGTAGGTAAAGTATATTCATTTATATCAATTTAAAGTTTGTTTTCGTTGTCACCATAAAACAAGCTCCTCTGTCTAGTGGCTCTAAATTATTGTGATCAGCTAAAGGTATGATTTATTCATTCAATAATATTGTAGCTAGGATTTCTAGCACTGTAACAACAACTGAACATAGTAAACACTACTCGTTAAGTATACACTCAGCGTCAAATAGTTCGTGGCACCCAAAGTAGCCAAAAAGATCGCGTCTTTTACGCGCGTTCGCGTTACATTTTTTTAAAAGGGTATAGCACAAATTACTAGTAGTCCCGTTAGCCCCTCGGGTTAAGCTAAATACTTAAGCTTGTGTTACGAGTGGTCTCACCACAATAGTGGAGCGGCGGTGGGATTCGAACCCGCGTTCCTCGGATCTCGAGTCGGCCAGTCCGACCCATTCACCGTTCGGCTATCGTGGCTACAATTGGAATAAGGATGTGTTAACAACTTTAGGTGTACAATCTACACATAACAAAGGACTCCTCATATTTAAAATGCCTCATCGAATAAATTAATAGGTGGCATCCATAGCGGAAAGCCATCATGCCAAGTGTCATCAGGCCATAAGTGACCGACAGTAATTGCCATAGTAAACATAGTAGCGATTCGTCAGATGATTTGAGATAATTATTTGCTACACGAACGGAACATCTGCATTATCTTCTAAGGAAGATACATAAGTGTAACGTTATTTATTTACATGATGCGGCGTTTTTGGAATTGTAATACATAAAGTTAGAATTAAGAACTCTACACACCAAGCTAGACGACGAAACGTAAATTAGTAATCTTTAGAAATTAATTAATCAATTAATCAAAATAATCGGTAATGTCCTTCCTTCCTTCCTTATATGACGTTATTTATTTACATGATGTGGAGTTTCAAGAAATGTAACACACAAGGTTACAAAGGACTCAATACACCAAGTTGTCGCGGTTTTATTTCAAAAGAAAAATGTCGACGACTTGTACTTTCTATAACTTTTGACAACATGTCAAAAGTCTGCAATTTAGTTCGGCGGGTTGGCGTACAATTAAAATGTCATTGTTCTAAGAAAGCACAAAGTCTAATGCTTCAGATGATTACTAATGTCAGCATTATCATAACCTAGATAACTATAATCTAGTGCCTACATTAATAAATAAACTTTACTTAGAAATTGTGACAACAAGCTTACAAGAACGACGTAGACCCACATACCAACAACAATCCTACAATGCACCACAATACATTAGCTTTCATGTTCAAAATCAGGTTTCATTTTGTAATCTGCGCACGCGTCGAAATACTCAAATAAGGAAAGTTTATTGTTTCTGCTAAGACAGCTACAGCGATTAGCACTTAGTATGTCACCGCTATAAACGGCCATAACTAGAACAATGGATAGGATTATTATGTGAGTGTAACACCTGTTAATGGGTCGCATTATGGACGATCGACCTTACTCAATGGTGCGCGCGTTGATGCCTGTCATTATACTGCAATGGTGGAGCGAGCATTCAATCGATGCTTGATGGATACTGGACTACTCGAGTGATATCGATCGGTATTATTGATACTCATGTTATATTCTGCTAGACATCTGAAGCGGGACTGGGTCAGATATTAAAATGATACGAAAATGTTGTGCCTACGATAACGGATTCACTCCCTTTACATTAGGTATATTATCTTGCAAATTATAATACTTAGGTACGTTCATAATATAACACATGTACCTATGCTAGTTTGCATGATTTTCAAAAGAGGAGCTTTTAGAAAATTGCATTAAATTACTTATGTAGGTACTGTCTTTTCACCAATACAAACGCTTTAAAATTAAGTAGTCTTTCTCAAACGAAAGTTTCCAAAATCTAAAGAGAAATCTTTCCAAAATATCAAATACATTTTGAAAGAAGCTATCCTAAAAAACAAACGCGACGCAATCGAAGAGTCTCGAAAATTAATTGAAACCACGAAGTTCTCAACTCATCACATCTTCAATTCAATCAAATCTTTCGGACATTTCACTATCGCAACCGCGATTTGACGGAGCGTTTTCTCTACCACATCACTGGTTCTGAATGGCAAGCCAGTCGGCCTGTCATTATAAGCGTAATAAGGCCGAAGCGTAATGAAGGCGTATAATGCTTGATGCAGGTCAAGTTCTCTATGCATCGGGATGAGGGCGCTGCGGTCGCTGCAATCGGAGATTACACGTTCAGGCAGCACGTCAAGCTGGAAACTGTAGCCATATGAAGTTGCAATACGAGCTATATTGCAACGAAAATTTATAGGCTGATGTGTTGTAGTATATTCATTGTCTCAGTGTCGGCAATTTGCCTGATCCGTAACAATTACACGTGTGGACTGTGTACTTTTATTGAATTAGTCGGAGATTACCGGTGAACTGGCGTGCCCTTGTAAGGTGCAAGTGTTTGACATTTAGCCGTCTATTCATTAGAAGATCTGAAGTCTGTGCTATTTCTTTTTCTTAGGGTCTAATTATGGTTGTTCTATTTCTAAAATTTTCTTTCGCATAGTCTAGAAAAAATATCACAAATGTATCATTATCATCGTCAGTAATTACTGGCTTTTGAGCTTTTCTTCCCTTTTTGGAAAGGTATTTCCCTGTAATGGAACTGTTTTATCCATCCAACTGAGCTTAGTCTTATTTATAAAAACTCTATAACACAACTGGTTTTGTACTGCATATTAATTTTATGAGCTTACAAATGGTGTTTCCATGTGCATGAGCTTATAATGAACTTACAAAAATAGTTCAGCTATCCATTTCAATCCTTTGTAAGAGTTACCTACTGCATTACATGCATCTGATTGGTTACAATAATAAACATTCCAACAGGATAATAATCTAGCATATATTACAACCGACATCATTATTCGTGTTATTCCGAAGATTTCTCAACGAGTAAAATAATTAAATGGATGGTGGACATGTCAATAATACTAGCAATATAATTCAGAGCTGCAACAGCATCGATTGCATTGCCTCTAATTCATAGTATTAAGTAGGCCAGAACATAGAAGGTATTCTTGCGAAACTGGTTCTTCTTCACGTGTCGTATTAATCATAATCAGAATAAATGCGAGTCAATATTTCCAATAGGAATTAATGACAATAGTCCACAATGGACGGCCCACATGGCTACCTTGGCATTAACGAAATGTCTGGCAGATTCCTGAGGACGATATGCCAGCCAATTGTTAAGTGTTAATTCTATGGATGACGTATGATGTTACAGTTTGGGAAGAACGGGCAGATCATGTTACGATTGCAACAGAAGTCTGACACATAAAAATGTGTCCTCCATAGTAAATAATGTGTATTTCTAAAATATGCTCATGCGTGCTTAATCTTATTGGATTAAAGAGCCACTCTTCTTTGAATTAGTTGTAATAAATGTACTTGTACTGGTGATATTAGTAATCCGCTTCTTCGTAGTTAAACAGGTGTGACGTAGCCACAATTTGCTAGAGCAAGCTAAGCTCTAAAATGCTTGGTAAGGTAATGACACTATGTATACTTGTTCTTAGCGTATCATTCAATCCACGAATGTCTCATATTCAATTAGAAACCATCGTTCATCGATGGCACACATTAAGTTAAACACTGCCCTGTCATCTCTTATAGTTTTATTGCTACAAAAATGTATCTTAAGATGTGCTTTTCGTCAGCCTGGCCGTTGTTACTACACTACGCAGTGCGCTTGCCAACCAGTTAAGCAACTGATCATCTAGATGATTTAACTTATACAACATGTACGCAACCTAAAATGGTGATTAATGAATGCAAGGCGTAAAGTGTGCCAGGGTGGAAAGAGTGCGCATTGCCCCTTAGGGTAAAGACGATAAAATGTGTAAATACGCTCTTACGAAGCGCCCGGGTATTTGCGTTGATATAATTCGAACGCTATAGAATTTCGATATCGTGACAACTTTACGAGTCGCTAACGATGTAATGCTGTGCTTAGTGTCGTGATGATCCTAGGACTGTATTGTCGCCTTAGGCTTTAAATTGCGTTTAATATTTCTCATTTTATGGTTTTTAGGTGGTTAGAGGTTGAAAATGGTGGTGATTTTGGTCGTACTCAAAATTGGTTTAGAATTACACAGTAGGTACAGTAAGACTTACTAAGAAGATACCTAAGAAGGTACCTAAGCTATTAGTGAATTGATTTAATATTAATATTACCGAAGATTTATGCCCTTTTTCACCACCAATCCCTGATTTTTAAGTGACCCCTATGGTAACACATTACAGGAATTTTGTTTTCATAGGGGTCACTTAAAAATAGGTAATGATGGTGAAAACGGGCATTAGTCAGTTTCTTCTTACAAACCACTAAGAACCAATAAGTACCTTAAGGAGGTGTTTTATTAGAATTAGAATAGGCATATTTAAGTTCAGTAGGTACCTTACTCTAGTAATAACAGATGGTGGAGCAGTGTATAATTTTGCTCAAGAAATAACACTGGTTTTCAACTATAGCCCGAAGGTAAACGATTTCCTTTATACAATTTATGATAGAACTTACGATCTCAGTTGGTGCGAGCAGCCTCGTTTACACCTACCCACTCGTATTAAAAACTTTACGTTAAAATTTAAAGTAATTTTATGCACGAGACGGATTTCTTTCATATACAGCCTATAAACTCTTTACGAAGTCACTCGATTTACCGACAAACTCCTTAAAACGTTGAATTTGCTTAATTTTACATGGTTTACTTTGTTTTCGATCAGCTCTACCATCTCTACATTTAACGTCCCCTCTCTAACGTAGAAAAATGCTGTGTCTCTTGAGTGTCGTTACATAGAGTTTACACTGTACTATAATGTGCATTCATACTGTCTAAAGACAATAAGAATTAGATAATTACTGTAAATACAAATGTGGAACATTTGGATTATTTTCATATTTTAATATAACGCGGACATAGAAAAAAGTAAATGTTTAGTATATAGGTGTGAATTAATTCAATTTTACAATATTTGAACGCTATCGGTGCTGCTTGGACATGTTATTAATAATATTGTGACCTAATGTAAGCACAGTGCACATTTATAATATATATTAATTAGCAATAGCTAATTATTGTTCAATGTTTTCGAATTTTGCATTGCTAGTTTCAGGCCATTTTAGTGCAAAAAGTTATAATTTAATGTCTTATTCTAATCTTAGTTTTATCTGCGTAGGTATCAATTGTTTTGATTTGACAATAACGACATCCTGTTCATAGTGGAATTATAAATTGACCGAAGGTTGATTATTGATTATTTCAAAGTAATGATTCGACATGCTTTGACAACGCCCTAACGCGGACACGGATATAATAAAAGCGGCTTAATTGAAAATGCAAGTTCATTGAATCTTGGTTAAAATTGTTACTGAGTTTGGTTATTATCAACAAACTAGCGGCCGCCCGCGACTTCGTACGCGTGGATCCCGTTTTACCCCCTTAGGGAGTGGAGTTTCGTAAAATCCTTTCTTAGCGGTTGCCTACGTCATAACATCTACCTGCATGCCAAATTTCAGCCCGATCACTATGTCAGTCAGTCAGTCAGTCCGTCACCTTTGAGTTATACCTATGTATATTTAGAAGATTAATAATATCAGTTCACAGATCATTTCTGCTTCTATCTTTCTAGGTTGTTTGGATTTTAAGTAGAAAATTATACGTATAAACAAAAACAACCGTATGTGAAACCTCGCAGTATGTTAGAAATGTCCCCTCATTTCCATTTGCCCTCAAGAGCACATTACTGTAATTGCTTCATTAAACCCACTTAAAGAAGAATTTCTTGCAATTAACCAATTTCCCTAGAGCGATCCCAGCAATTTATGCATGTCCAGCACTGATTTAAAATTGGTGCCACAAAGACCATTGAATAGGATCTAGAATTTCACTTAAGTGATCCATAACAAATTCCGAACATCCAATGAATGGACCATCAATTTTTCAATGTTGACAAGTGCATGGGGCTTCAATTGGTGACACTACTAAACAGGTAATTTTCTACAACTGCAATTACTCGCAATGCAAATTCAGGATCGGAAGGCACCGTATATGGACCTCATTAAGGGAGAGAAAAAATTGAGCACGCCTTGCGGTGATTTAAATAGCTGCTTTAATTAATAATGCGAGACATTGTACGACAAGATGTGATGGATGAGCATTTTGCAATAAACTCACAATCCTTTAAAATCACCTTCGTATTGTGCAAGCGAATTCGAAGTAATTGGGCGAACATGACTCGAGGAATCGGTAAAAGAGTTTTCACTTGATGCATTTTGGTGTCGAGATTCAATGATTTTGGATTTAAAACGGTTTCCTTGACAGTAATAACGATGTAAACAAATGAGCCTGAAGCAATAACTTCAGTCTGTTCAATAGGAACAACGGTAAAGCTTTCATTAGAGCAGTCATTAGTATCTATTAGGAATCAAATAGGTACTCAGAGCGAAACGGTACATTACTGTAAACAACGGGCGTCGTAAATACCCGTTTTGCCCGATAGATGGCGGTAAGCGCGCACAATGGCGCGGGGGCGGCTCCTGCGCCGCTTCCGATGCCCATATTGATTTGCTACTAACTGTTGAGGAACTTGAATAAATCTGTGTTTGTGTTAGACAACATGAATTTTATCTAAGCGCACTGCCATGAGTTAGTTCTAAGCAGCGTTTACGGCGAGCTTGTCGAGATCAAGTTGGACGTTCAGTTTTATGATGTCCGTCCTGTCTGCCTCAAAATATTTATGTGTTGCGAAACTGATAACGCGCCTAAGTTTATTTGACGTAATATTCATTAAATCATAAAATTGTCTGTAATTTGACACTACACTGCTACTTATGTTATCTTAAGTTTATTTATTTGCATCTGTACTGGCTACTGTTTGTTTATATCAAAGGGGGCCGAAGTCATCAGTTTTATCGTTCATACTTAAACTAATTAAAGTAATCATTCGTTAGAATTTGTGTGGAAGTGCTTTCGAGGTGTATCAAAGTAGGCCGCTGGTGTTTGATAATGTATTTAATTAATAATACAAACCGGCCTCCTTCCTGTTTAAAAAAGTAGTAATAGTTGACGAAACAAAATGTTTTAACGCCGGATAAAGGCCGACGCGAGCGCAGCGGCAAGAAATAAATAAATAAATAGTGTTAGGAAGGAAATTTGCAAGTAATGACCATATAGAGTCGTTATCGAGCAGAGGATCGTAATGTGGCGTGGCATCTTAAACGATTGCATTGACTATTTTGAAATTAGCACTTTTTACTCGATTTTTTGCTCTTCTGTAGTAAACATCGCAACGCAGACGATCAATGAGCAGATAGAAGTGGACGTTCAGTTCCACAACTTTTCATCTTGCTCTACTTACCTAAGCCCAGAATACCACTAACATTACGTAGATCGTCGTCAGTCCATCGAGCGGAAATGTCCCACACAAAGTAATATACTGGAAAAAAAATCACTCTCTCTTCTTGTATGAACAATTTTCTTTTCAATCGAAAAACATCTACTCAACAAAAACAAAAGCCTCAAGAATTTTCTTAATGGTGCATCTTTATCATACCTAAGCATGATTTTTTCGAACCACATCGTTTGATCCAGTTCTCTTCCGGTCTTTTATTACTAAAGTTACACATTTTTTTAACGATTTTTTAATATACGAATACCCATTAAAGAGGCATAAATTGATCCTTCATATCTCCATTACGCAAGTTCCTACAGAAGCGTCAAGACTTTCACAAGGGGAAGCGTCCGAGCCCCGAGCACTATTATGCCTTACAAGGCGCAGCCTCGCACTTGCTTTACATACTGAACTTGCCTGGCGGCTGCACTAATTCGGAGGGATGCGACCGTGTCGATAGATTTATCGATGAAAATAATTTTATGATTTATCTTTTTTGGAAAATGTGAACGTCACTTAGTTAAATATAGGACTGAATAGGGCCATAGAGACTGGGATTATGTCTGTTATCAAAGCAAAAATGTATTGTAAACTTAGCTGGAAGAATTATTTTTGAACCTTCATAATGGGAAATAAATTTCTGCCATTTGTTTCCGGTTACGATTCCAAGACCACGACATTGACATGAGCACCAGCTGATAACGCTCTATCCATCCAGCTATTGTGATAAAAAACAAATAAATCAATTTATTATTAGGTTTTATCGACCTGGCGACCATTAACGGTTATGGAATCCCTATTATAAAACTTCTCTTTATAGCCACCGTCGGCTTCGAAGACATCAGTATCCATTAACGGTGAAACTGCTCTTTATTTAGTCACAATCGCGCACATTTATAGACTTTCCGGCCAACCTAGAATACCGCGATGAAAGATAAACGTAATTAAACATTCCTTAACGCTATTTATCTAAATTGATATTAGATTTTTTATAAAAATATTTATAATCGCATCGACATCGACACCCGACTCAATTAAATTATTAACATACCTAATTCGAATACCATTCTAATTGGCACATCACTACGTAGAGTTTTTTGAATCGCGGTTGATTGAGACTACTGATTGGAAATTAGATCATTAGCATGCTAATTTCGCTGTAATTGACCTTGCTATAATTATTCGTAAAATGTACGACATTCATTGCGGAAGTTTCATGGACCACACACAAGAAGATCATTATTGGCGCCCAATATGAAGAGAGCCCTTACGTAGTGCGATAGTCGTGTCTTATTAATATTACAGATCTGGTACCACAGACCAGGTTTGACTGGTTGCGATCTTATTTCTGAAGGTGGGCACAATACTCCAATTTGTTCAAAGATTGAACACTCAATAATAAGGAACGAACTTTCCCTTATATAAGGAACTCGCGGTGGGTCCGCGAAAACGCGCTTGAATACTTTTTTGTGACATATCGCTGCGTCTTATGATTGATTGATGAAAAACCGACGTCGCAACTACATTGGTGGTAATGTGGTACCAAATTCATCGACAGTTAATAACGTCTACGCGTTTCTACGAGTCAACACAATCTTCTACGTCAATTACATTTTTCAATTTGTTTGACAGTGATGGAACTTTAGTTACGTAACACGAGGTTGTAATTAGTAATAATTTTAATTGGTATTTAAGCTTCTGGGGCCGGCTACTTTAATGAAAAGTATATTAAACTTTTTGATGAAATCGATAACGAGAGCAACGAGTAACATTTGGACATTTACGTTTGGACGTCGGCCGTTTGGTGTAGTGGTTCAGAACGGACTACTATGCCGAGAGGTCCCGGGTTCGATTCCCGGCCGGGCAGAAATTGAAATGATGAATTTTAATTTCTGTGACGGGTCTGGGTGTGACTATGTATAATATTTATGTATTTAAAAAAAAAGTATACAGGGTGACTGGAACTGAACCCGCCATAGCTAATACGCGTATAGAGGAGGTCATTTGCTAATTATTGAACCTTACTTTCTATGACTAAAGTTTCATAGTTTAGGAGATATGTAAAATTTTATACTTTTTCCGAAATTTGACCTAAAAACGGCTTAATTTTTTTTTCTCGCATGATTTTAACCGATTTCTTTATTTGATAATAATATCGAATAAACCTTTAGTCAAATAAAATAAATTTCAGATTCAGATAATGATTGAATAACTAATTACGAGCCGCCAAAGTTTAACAAAAGTACAAACCATGATAAAAAATTCAAGTTCGAATTCGATTTAAAAAAAAACTAATGGTGATAATGGATTGCCAATGATCTTAAAAACATCTTTACCTTCTCTTCTTTCCAATGATATATCACACGTAGTAATTAGATATTGAAATTTATTAAAAATTCAAAGTTTATGAAAGAAAATGGAGTAATAATACGAAAATTATTCATACAAAGTTTCTTCAAACATCTCATATTTTCTGCTATACTCCTTTTCATAACTATTTTTGTGTGTTTTTTTTTTAAAAATAATTTAAAATAATAATCACAATATGAAGAAAAGAGTTTACAAAAATTCAAAATCAACTTTGTACGGATAATTTTTGTATTATTACTCCATTTTCTTCCATAAACTTTGAATTTTTGACAAATTTCAATATCTAATTACAACGTGTGATATATCATTGGAAAGAAGAGAAGCTAGAAATATTTTTAAGATAATTGGCAATCCATTATCACCATTGTTTTAATTTAAATCGAATTCGAAGTAGAACTTAATATCGTGGTTTGTACTTTTGTTAGACTTTGGCGGCTCGTAACTAGTTAGGTATTCAATCATTATCTGGATCCGAAATTTATTTTATTTGAATAAAGACATATTCGATTTTAATATCTAATAAAAAAACTGTTGAAATCACGCGAGAAAAAAAAATTAAGGTCTAATTTCGGAAAAATCTGAAAAAGTTTAAAAATTGACATATCTCCAAAACTATAAAACTTTAGACATAGAAAGTAAGGTTCAATAAATAGCAAATGACCTCCTCTATACGCGTATTAGCTATGGCGGGTTCAGTTCCAGTCACCCTGTATAAGTAGTATATCCGTTAAGCTAGCACTTATAACACAAGCATTAAGTTGCTTACTTTGGAGCTAGCTGGCGCTGTGTGAAATTGTCCAAAGATTTATCATTATTATTTAAGTCACAGATTTTGAAAGTTTTCATTAAATATAGCGCAGGATTTAATGGCATCTGATAATTGCATTACTTGGTCTGCTGATTTCAAATGAAGCAGCCATAAATCTGCTAAGAATTATGAAGCTGGAAGAAAACTTTAAATCAATAGATGCGTGTTTCTATAAACGTTCAATCTCACTGCCATTTATGAGAAATATGATCATTATCAACGATTTCTGAGTAGTTTACATCGTGGAGATATGAGTTGGATGCACGAACTTTCCCTTCGAGTTGTTTTAAGCAGTTCATAAATTTTAATATTGTCCGTAAGTAGTGTGCCGTACATGGTGCACATGAGTGATGGTTGGGAAACTATTTGTCGACATAATTCGATTTCACGGGCTCAGTCGTTAATTGCGATTAGCGAGGATCGATGCGTCCGCTGGCGACAACTGGTTTAAGGTGAAACTAGACAGTGGTGCTAAACCATTTAGATCATATTAATTTAGAAAAATGTATAGTCTGATAAGCTGTTGACGGTATATTACTTATGAGCCAAGAAGCTCATTGATTTGATTGAAGCTTTTGGTATTTAAGGTGGTTTCTATAAAGTTATAATGTGAATTCAAATTCGCACTTGCACCGCATGTAGATTTCCTTCTAATTTGTGACTTGGAAATCGATGTGATAGATGATAAATTAATTATTAAGCTTTTTTTCACGAGATACTTTACCTAATCGCCATCGGAAAACCTCAGTGGAATTGGGCTTCAAAATTACCTGAAAAAAGGAAATAATAAATCATTAGTATTGTAGATTTGGTAAAATGATGAAGCACTATAATAATTATAGGTAAAATTTTATTCATTCGATTTTAAAAGTCTTCCAGTTCTCAAGCTAGATTCTGTGTGACTGAGGTATTCTATGTTACTGGGAAAAAGAGAAGAATAGGTTATTTCCCAAAATAGAAAAATACTTCTCTTTTCGATTAATATCTCTGATAATTAATAAAGGTTATAGAGTTATGAAAATGTTGCCGACCCCTATGATTTCTCCGGCACGTCGCCGCACGGAATTTAGATACCGCTCGGACACTCGGTCTTGTTAGAACGACATCTGCGCGCGCGCCTCGTCGCATTTCTCTCGGTGCGCTTGCGTCGCGCGCCTATCATATTTAATATCGATCCAACGTAGCGTGGAATCATGCGTTAGATAATTATGTTCCGATATTGGCTTGTAAGGCTAGACGTGGTACAGATTTTAAAGATAGTCGCCTAATGTAGAGTCTATATTATAGCGTCTTTTCTTACGTACATGTGAATTTATGCAAGATGCGGAGTTTTGAAATTAATTGCCACTTTCTCAGTCACATTGAAAAAGAACGTTACTGGTTTTATGCAGTGACAATCCAATGATACGAGTATTTAAATTTTACCTACGATGTATGCTTATAGCATAATAGATTTCGAAACAAAAGATTATATAAAAAAATAGAGCTTTAAGGTTTCAATTCTGAAATAACGCTCAAAACTCGTTATAAATTCAAAATTTGTTTCGTTGACCTTCATGACAATTGACATTGGAAATAGAGGCTAGATATCTATCATTTTATTTAGGTACCTAACTAGGTACGATAGGAAAAGTAGGTAAGTGCAGTGCTTTCATATCATCGAAAGAAACATAAACATCACTAATATATTAAGTAAATGTTATTAAATTAACTTTTATTTCTGCATAACTGCAGTTTTAGAGTAATAACTATGTAACAAATATCATCATAAGTAAACATTAATAGTTTGCGTTCTCTTCTTAATTGGAATTTGGTAGTAAACTTCTGTTTTTGATTCATAGTTATTTAATAAGCGTTATTAATATTTTCATCTTGGTTTTATGTGTTGCTGGGACTATAATTTATATAATGAAAGAAATAACTATATTTATATCGTTTAAAAGGTTGGTAAAATTAAATAAATAAGTATAGTCCGTTACTGATCATAATGAATCTCTGTTGTTTGATATGTCTTAGAAATCAGCATAGAAGAATCGATTTAAAAAAGATATTTATTTAATTAATAATGTAAAAAGTACTACTTTGTAGTTGATTACTTTACTTATATTTATAAGTAAACCATAAAGAAAGAAGATTATGCTTACCGACTTAATTATGTAAACCTACCGGTAATTATTCAATAACCATTATTAAAATTAATTCTACATAATAGTAAATTAGGTTAAAAACGCCACTTGTAAACCTTATAAATGACAAAACGTCCAACAAGTTAATTTGTATTTGATGTAACAAAGTCCAAATTGTTCAGCCAGGACATTGGAAAATGGATATCAAGAACGGATAGTAAAATCAATTCCTTTATTATTCCTATTTTGAAGATAAGCGTGAAAATTCGACATTGAAAAAAATGAGTTGGGTTGTTAATGATGATTAGGTAGCCATTAGTTCAAAACATCATTGCTTTTAACTTTAACAACAAACTTAAACTATGTACTATTTCAGTTTTCTCTCATATCTTGAGTGAGATGCACTCACCCCTAATTTGTACTTTCCTAGTAATCTAACCAAGCCATAATACGAGTAGCCTGATATTTCGAGATACACCCAAGTGCCCACGCTCCGACTGGATTTTTAGTAAATCAACCACCACTCTTAGCTTGTTCTAACTGAGCTGGCTCTTCTATTCACGCTGTGCGTGATACGGCGTAGTATATTATCCGCTAATGCGTATCAGATTATAGTGTTAAATATGCTAGTTTATGGCCGATCGCGGCGCCTATCAAAACATCATTAGAGCAGCCCGCTATTACCATGTTATTGGCTTTATAGGTTGTCTTGTTAGCTCGAAAGGGGAATAAAATATTATTGCTTTTTATTGTGCTGTAAGTCTCAGTGATCTAGTGATTAGATGGTGAGTTTTTCAATCCAGGGTTCTGAAATCAATTCCCAAAAAACTGAAAAGTCTGACTGTGTAATTTTTGCTAATTTATAAGATTGAAGTTTGTGTACGAATGTGTGCTAGAAACTAGATGATACCAATGATTTGTTTATTCATACTGATTAATTAAGCCATGTATTCATTAGGCAACATTTGTTGATAAACTGTTTATGACAAGTTTACCATAAACACAGGTTTCTGAAACTTGGCCGTCCACACTTGCTCTCCACTCATAGCGGGGAGCACGGCAACATGTGTCATAAACAATGTTTCATCACCTATGTTTATGGACTGTTTATAAACTGTTTACACAGATGATGAAACATTGTTTATGAACAGTTTATAAACAGTGTTTATCAACAAATGTTGCCTAATGAATACATGGCTTAAAGTAACATACAGGGTGTCCCAAAAACAATGGATAACCCTGTAACCATCGATAGGCCTTGCCATGGCCTCCCTAACGTCCAATTTTGACTCCAGTAAAAATATCACCGTTTTCAAGATTTTTAAGTTTTTGTGCATTTTTAGAAAATTGCCACCTGCGATTACTTTTTCTCATGCCATTTCTACAAATGAGGATACTTTTCAATCTAGTTTTTTTCCTTATCACAAGGGATAGTTGGGCTATCAAAAGAAAAGATTAAAGTTCAACGATCTAGTTTAAAAGTATGAAAATTTTAAGAAATTGCAGAGAAGAAGGAAAAATTAATTCATTGTCTTGCACTTTTGATCAGCCATCGTGTAAAAAAAATGTAGGAAGACCATCGTGCCCATTACCTTAAAAACTTCCTTGGTTAATTGAGATTCTGAAAAGGTATCACAAGCTTATGTATTCTGTATTATTTTTATCTTATGGCTACTTGAATAGCAACTAGTATGAAAACTGCAAAAATTAGTTTTTCTCGTAATAGTTAAACTAGGACTGCATAGTGGCATCAAATACAAATGGATAATTTTTAGCGTGAACATAAAAACCCTCGCCATGTTGCGGAAAACTAATGGTACTAATTTCTTTTAATGGCAACAGTAACTGAAAACTTCATTGACATGTCACCTTGCATGTCAGTCTATTGTTGTCAAAGTGTAAACAAACTTTATTTTAAATGTGTGCAATTGATTTTGTGAATTAAATTGCTAAAATATTTTTATAGTCGTGAAAGAAAAGTGGTTCACGCTATGTTAATGTATTTGTCGAAGAGAAATACTACGGGTTCGGACAATATTTTCATTGAATAATGTTTCAGACAAAGGTTGTCAAACTGACTGACATGTTTATCGTATAGTACAGTCCACTATGAAAATTAGCTGTAGTCTGTTTCAACTACCCATTTTAAAGTTTCTTGTTACTTTCTAAGTTTTGAATTTTATGGAATTGGGAAAGAAGTACCGAGTTTGAAGCGTTCATGAGCAGACATTGCAGTTGATGAATAATAAAATAAATCCTACTAGCTCGATTGATGGTTTCATTTAATTTATTTAAACCAGGTTACCTTTAATAATATTTTTCGTTCATTTATGAAAATATCAAATTAGCCCGTAATCCTGAATCCTGATACATAAATTTAGCCTATTAATTTAACACATGTACGACTGTACTCAGTGTTGCACTATCAAATGCAATTGAAGCGCCTCTATGCCAGGGTTTTTATGTTCCTGGTCAGGCTATACAAACAGTTTACAGTCTAGGCTTCATCGTAAATTGCAAAGATGACTGAGTTTCTTCTCAGCACCGGTCGATATATTGTGCCTAAGTGGTGATAGGTGAAATTAAAAATATTTTAAATGATTGATATGTATATGTTACGGTCAAAGTGATAAATGTGAACATTATTAATAATAACCGGTTATTATGAATAATTACCGACAGTCGTGGTGAAAGNAGGGTTATCCATTGTTTTTGGGACACCCTGTATATGTTTAACAAGCAACACAACATTGTCACTTTTAACAAACTGTCAATTTAAAAGCGCGTATGTAAAGGACTATTTACATTGTGTAGTTGCGAATTATTAAGCTTCCCCAAAATTATATTTACTGAATTGAACCTTAAACTAAAATTGTAAAGTTCAGAATCCATTTGTAAAATTCGTAATTTTGTTGTAGGGTAATCTGCTGGCGTACGAATCAATTTACCCCGGCCACCCATTGTCTTTGATTCAGATGTCTCATTAAACGAACACGTCCCAAAAAACGCTGTCAAATTTATGTGACCATTAACTACTTTGTCGCGCCCAGAAGATGGAGAGGCATTTAAAAGAAATTTCAGTTCGGACTAAAACCTTTTTGTAGTCGAAAGGTACTGTAAATAGCCATTGATTACCTCATTACCGACCTTGTATTGCCTCTAATTTAATTGGCCATATAAATTTTATTGGAATCTCTACGCTCTTGATTTGTTGAGCGACTGGAATGGATTCTGGCATTTATTTATGACTAGCTTTTGAAGCTGCGCGTTGGTATTTGGATTGTGATATAGTGTTTTATTGTACCTACCAACCTTATTATTTTCATAGTTTTTGCTATACTTTATCGACGCTTAATATGACATGTAAATTGAACCAAAAGTGTATTTATCGATAATAAATAAATATTAATACTTTTTAGAGGCTGTCTCTTCAAGTACCAACGAATCGAAACAACAGAATTCAATTGTTACCGCAGTTTCATGCGACCAATTATGGTTCCGCGACTTAAATATTTTTGTGTCTCATGTCTAAGGTGAGCTAACTACTTATCGATTTGATTCGACAATCGATACATGTCTTCACTATCGACTTAATAGACTTTCGCCAGACAAAATACTATAACGCGATAGAGATCGAGCAACAAAGTAAGTTTAATTACCCGCTAAATTGTCGCTCGCAGAACCATATTGCGTAATCAACTGTTACACTTAATTAATTGATAAGTAAGCCTACTTATCTTGCAGAAGTGAAATTGCCAAGAATCGCGGACTGGTTCCATCAATCCCGGCATCCGGCGACAGGCGGACGCGATTGAAAACTTATAATATTTCATACGGACAGGGCTGTGTCACTTTTGTAGAGATTCCGTAAATACGTTTATAAACAAGAAGTTTACAAAAATGTAGACAGAAGTCTCTCTCTACATTTCAAAAGTTCAGCAACCTGAAGGCACTAAGCGATCTGACGGGGTCCTAAAATTTTTTTTAAGTTCGCAAACGTAAAAATAGAGTAAATCATTAAGGTTTTGATTTGATACAAATCGGTTTAAAGAATCTTTATTCTCATAAGAACAGGGTAGTTCACTTACATGAGATTATAATAATTTACAACAATTGTCTTGTGACGAAGCATGCGCAAAGCCCACAAACAAAAAATAATGTAGGTACATAAATAATCATTAAAATTATTTCGAATAAGTAAACATCAGATCTGCAACTCCGTTGACACAGAAATAATGGCCCTCAAACTAACTATCATTTACTCAGTCAGGACTAGGTAGGTGTGACTAGGTGTAGTGAGTAAGTATCCACCTACTAAATAAATAAGATTGTAAAAGAATACGAGATTTTTTTTTTATTTTTACTGTTCGGGTACTCGTAGAAAACTGTGCGGGATAGTGTTTGGTTCGCCCAAGTTGGCAAGTTAACAGTGAGCATTGGAGTTGTGTAGTGTAGGAGACAGTGTACCAAAATTCATATTTACAAATAGTTGTTTATAGTTATTATATTTTTGTAGTTTGTATTTCAAAATAAGTTTATATATTTAATTTAAAAATCCCGTCTCATACATCTGTTGTTCGGCATAGTATAAACTTGTGACTCTTGTGAGTAGTAGTAAAAGTCAAAAGTTTTATTGTTGAGTTAAAAATAAATCAGTGAAAGCATATGTGAGTTCATATTAATTTAGAAGGAGAAATGTGGGTTGGGATTGGGGTATGACTTCGGAGAATAGAGCTATTTGCAGATTTAAAAAGTACCTAAGATATGGTTCCATTAAAGATTTTCCAGATTTGATCTCTAATGTAGGTATGTGACAACCCTGTAAGTGTGGTACACATTTACGCAATCAACACCTCAGTACGAACATTTTACGCTTATTTGCGTTAATCAATTGGTACAGGGACCCAAGTGCTAATCTAACTAAGATCGATATCTACTTGAAAGTTGACAAATCTAGATTACTTCTGGTATCTACTTTTGAACAATATTGATCCATTTTAATGAAATAATACTGTGCATTTAAATAAAAAGCTTTTTGAAGTCGTCATGGACGCCGCCAGATGCATAGTTGAAATGAATTTAGATTATCCAATGCCTAACAACTTCTTGTACGGCTTTATTTATTTTTTACAATAGCCTAAGCTTAGGTGGTACCTACTATATCTACTACTATTAGATACCTATTGAGAGACACGAGATTATACGTTTTTTAAAGGTTATCTCAAGATCGTTGTTGATCGTCAAAATTGTCACAATACATTCGCCAAAAGAGTCACAAGCATTTTTATGTTGCAATAATTTCTTACAAATAGCCCGACGAGTGTTGCAATAGCCCGAAGGACGTTATTTGAAGCGTTCAATAACCACGACGGGTATCGGAGATGATAAATCAATCCTGCCATATAAGGGTAAAAATCTCGAGGTATACAGGTCACAGTATTTTAACAACCTGCGCATAACCCATTAGGTTTAATGTGGAAATATGTAGAAATATTAGTTAGCACAAATTGAAACTAACAGTTACAACGAAAGGATAAATTATAAATCTTAAGGTTAACTACTTACAACAAACGTCCAAAACTACGTACGAAAAGCATCGGTTATCGTTATAATTACGGTTAAAGTTATGTGGTGCAACTCAGCCTAACGCCCGTATTCACAAACGATGCTTGCTTAAGTGATGCAGTAAATCGAACGCACAGCGTTGAATAGAGCTCTGTGATTGGTTCGTGTGTCATCCTGTGCGTCCACATGCACTGTGAGACCTCATAGTGATGTTTGTGAATACGGGCGTAAGTGTGCCTGTTGAAACGGGATATAATATAAAGCAATTAAGTATATTTTAGTAGTGCACACACTTGTAATAAAGGTAACTTTATTATTATATTATTATCTTTGAACAATTATTAACAAACTGTTATATCGTTTCACCAGTTTTAACGTCGATAAATATAATTTTTGATTAAGGTGTTTACAAGTCCTACAACTCAACTTTAATAACGTGTATTAAGCTTTTACGAAGTAGATTTAATAACATTTTATTATCTTTTTAAGACATAAACTAATAGAAGATCACGCGTGCCGCAAGTAAGGCACATCAAGCTAAATGCTGTAGCTTCTAATGTAGTTGTAAATAGGTGTTACTTTGCAATAAATATTGCTGTTGACTGTGCAGTATTTACAATTTTCTTGTACGTATGATAAAATCAGATAATTTAATTTCACGAAAGTAATCATCAGTCGGCGTCGCTTTTGAAGGTGGAGTAATTAAAAATGCATTGTGAAATCCGGCAATATCTGAGCATGATGTTTATCTTGCCTTTATTATTTTTGGCCGACTTCTTATGGAATACGATGTCAATACAAACAGGCAAATATGTTTTGATACTGCAAACATGTACGAAAATCATAAAATGAAGACGGAACCTCGACTTTTTTATTTTATGTGGGCTGTATTTTGTTGGGCGATTCTCGTGTAATGGAAAATATCCCGAAAATTATAAAAATAGTATAAATAGTGATTCGTGCTTTTCGCAGACAGATAGAAAATCAATTTTTTTTTATTTCTAGAGCACCAGAATCACCCAGTCTCGATTTTAGGTTCTCTCAGGTTCGAATATTTAACATTTAACCTTATATTTAATAAAATAAAGTTTTATTTAGATTGACAGATACGTACGTACAAGTACAGTAGGTATAGGATGTTCCTTGAAAAATAACCTACAAAATTACAATAGTAATAAAAAGCGTCATATGAAATGAAAACTGCTTCACGAACTCATGTTTTTTCCTGTCATTTTGCTATAACTATAGTTTGTTATAGCGAATAACCTCTTGACATATGTTTTATTGCTGCCTAGTGTTACGTGTAATGTATGAGAGTCATGCAAATGTATTTGTCAAACCTCCATTTTCACGCCCGTATTCACAATTTTATGAGGTCTCACAGTGCGCGTGGCCACACACGGTGACACACGAACCAATCATAGAGCTCTATTCAACGCTGTACGTTCGATTTGCTGCTTCATTTAAGCAATATAAGCAAGCTTCGTTTATAAATACGGGCGTCACAGTCACAATATGTAGAATACGACTGAAAAGACTTACCGCTGATTATAAAAGTATTTACTTTACACACTATAAAAAGAAGCCAATAAATCTTATTCAGTTGAAGATGAAAGAATATACCGCTTTTATAATTGCAATGATGCGAGTAGACAAATTTTATTGCCATCAATTAATCTACATTCTAAGTTATGCGAATAAATAGTTATACTTAAAACTGTGTTTGCCAATTCAACTTTATATATTAACATAACAGCTTTAAGAATTTGTTTTAATTCCATTAACAAATTAAAAAGTAGGTAATTACCTACCTAATAAAGTAGCAAAGTAGTGGGTTTATTTTTTAAATGATAGAAAAAATTTTGAATCTCATTGATTACGCATTACTTTAGTACCTACCTAACTGTCAATACTTACAATTTTTAACTACTCATGAAAACGTGAGACTAGAATAATGACCATGTCTGCAAAATCCATTTTCAACGTTACTATAAATGCAAAAAAAGCAAATATTGACTCCAATGAATGATCTTCCCATGACATCTCTACTTAATGGGACGTCTTAATTAAGTTTCGTAAAGTGAATAATGTCCAATCAAAACAATTGTTAATTACATATTCACTTAATTTCTTTGCCGTGTAATATATTGCGTGGTGCCGTCGTATGAAGACCTCAGAGTTGAGCGATCGCCGTGATTAACCCTCGAGCGAAGTAGGGCAGCGGTCGCTTTGTGCTTTCTTAATACATTCGGATCTGATATTATGACCCTTACTCATCTTTTACAATGTTGTAGCACAATTCAGGTAGGAGCAGTACGTTTGTACGTGTCAAAATAAAATAAAAAAGAGAGATCATGCTTTTGGGTCAGCCTCAGCTATCAACAAAAAGCTTGCGTGAGTGAGATATAAAGCTAAACAAATGTATAAAGCCATTTTGGCCATACTACGGCTTGTTAGTCGAACCGCTGCTATGGTTCTTGAGCAAAATGAACTGCCAAGTATATCACTTTGACAAGTAAGATTGTTTTATCAAGTCCCTCAATAATAAACATGTGAAAAAAGCTGCTTACACTCTTAATTCATACTATGTATATCGTTTAAAAAACACTCAAAAGCGTCTTTAACTAGTAACTGACATGAGTCATGATCTGGCGCAGATTCTAGGTGCCGTTTATGCCCTCCTAGTAAGTGATACAAGTTTGCAAGTCAGCGTATTGTATTATTGAATTGAGTCACTCGTTGCACTATTCTAAAATAAGTAGCAGAATTAATGCTATTGATGAATTTCATATTATGCGCTGGACTGATATTGTATGCTTCAAGGTTTTAAGTAATAATGAATACATTTTACGAGTACACAAAATAATGTTATTAAATAAACTGCAATTAGACTTGAACCTTGAATATTTATGGCTTTATTAATAAGAATATTGAATAACTTCGCAAAAATGAGTCAACTGATTTGAATAAACTCGAGTTGTGCATGTAATTTCGGTGCTATCTCACACGAGTAATCACTCAGAGTGAGATATCAAATCAGACCGTGTGCGCTTGCTCTTATTTTTCCCACATCTCATAATTATTACGTCAACTTTTTCATTGATCGACAATTTATGTGGTGCCAAAATATTGAATCGATATTTCTTTTGGATCGATACGGATCGCGGCCGTTTCGCGGAATTCAGATGGTCGAATTAAAAGTCTGCCGAATAAACATAATAATGAAAGCAAATGTTAATGCGGTTTTCTCGAAAAGGTCGTGCCGATAAGGGTAATGTAAAGTATGGGCGTAATTAAAAGTGGTGCTGTGTTTGTGCCTAATTATATCGGAGTTTTTATGAGGCCGCCGCAAGCCGTTTGGATATATCCGTCATACTGAGAAATTTACTGTGATAACACGCAATCTGTGGGCATTTGTTATCTATTTACAAATAAACTTATTAAAACTTCACGTTGTAATGTTAACTATGTAATTTTTCTCTTACTTCTTTTACATTTGGACACTGAAATTTTGTCCTACGTAATTATGTGAAGACTTTTTATAGAATTTAGGAAATTCTAAAGTGTTTTCATTTGAAATCAAGTTGTACACTTGAAAATATCAAGTACCTATGAATCGATATAATAAGTACCTCATATTGTCAAATCGGCTTATTTTTAACCGACTTTAAAAAAGGAGGAGGTTATTAACTAAAACCTACAACTTGTTTATCCGTAGGTGTAACAAGTCAGTTTACTCATCGCAAGTCACAGCGCGAAGTCGCACGCTCGCAAATTAGCGCGCTCGCGTATCGCGGTGACACCGCAGGGGCCGCCAACGTTTTTACTGCTCGTAACTTTCAAAGTTACCGGCAAGATCGAACCGGTAGGAAGTTGAGGGTCCGGTGTTTATTTTTAAGTAAATTTATTAATCAATATGCTTCGGGAAGCTTTTGAGCGAGCTTTTCGTGAGTGTCATTTTGATTTGTCTGTATATTTTTAACATGGTATAATATGGTGTACCAAGCAAATAGTCACAAAAATGAAAGCTTCTGACGTTAGTGTACCTAAAAACAGTTTTGGGTATTCATGATAACGAATGGAAAACAACTCAAATACACAAATAAAATCTCGAAAACGGTGCAACTTATGAATGTGTGCTTTTATTTTTTATATTTTTTTGCTGATTTTCAAGACTCTATTGAATTATAATATTCGTTCATAAGTACTTATATGGCATACAAATATTTTAGTTTCTGCAGTCAATAATGTTTTCTTAATAAACAATAGGCATTACGGAACTCCAAAAAACTTCCATGTAAATCGCACTGTTTATAAGCGTTCGGCGGAATCATTTCGGGTCTTTACTGTCTCATGTCGAAATTGTCAGTTTTCGAGCGCTTGCGCAAGATGCACTGACTGATTGCATCGCTTTATTGCACAGTTTACTGCTGATGCAAAAATATGAAGCGAATTTAGCGCTATTTTTTTCGTATGGTGAAATTAAGGTAGCTGTTTGCGGATTTTTTTTTTATTTCATTCAGGTATGCAACTGTGGGGACAAGGAAATAAAGCGTTAATTGGGTGGTAAAGTTGTTGCTAAGTGTTGTTATTTTATTTTAGTTGGTAAGTATCCACCCACTTGTTTATTAAAGCAAGAGTTTCGTTGTTGGATGTTCAAACGAAAACTATTCATTAGATAACTTTCTCTCAAATTCAATTTTAAAAACCTTTCCATTTACAATGTCATCAGCGATCACTCATTTGGCATCGGGACGTCACATTACTTTTTGATCCCATAGGAAAAAATATAGAATTTGGGTATTAGAATCAATTCTTTTTGTTTGAGTATCTGCCGAAGAATCAAATGATAATGAATAAGAATCAAATAAGGTTTTGCAAGTAAAGTTTTCTCATCACAAATTACAGTCATTAACATGCAAGTCATCTGCATAAACCGGAATAAATTGAACAAGATTAAACTATTGAAGAGTCGGAACAAGCTCACACACTCGAACAATATACAGTGTAGAATAAATAAAGGAGGCCTGCAGGCATTTGTTAGTGCCTCGAGCGGACACTAGCGTCTAAGTAATGTGTAACAAGTGCCACGGACGACGGAAAGCGAGCGATGCTGCGTTCACACTCTGCTGTATCTAACTACTTGAGGTCTTGAAAAAGTATTAAAAATGTACTGCAAATGATAGTCATTTTAGAATCCTATAGGGATGTAAAAACCAGTGAGGGAACAAAAATATAACATTAGTTCATAAAACCTGAAAAAATATCCTATACAGCGAAGTCTATATTCTATATCTACGAAGACGCAGGCCGCTACCAATCGATCAACGTGGAAAGCATTGGGGGAGGCCTATGTTCAGCAGTGGACGTCCTATGGCTGAAATGATGATGATGATGATTAAGTCTATATTTAGAACTCTCCTTCTGGCGCAGTCGGGTAAAAAATGACAAATATGCAGACCCATTGGTGAATAGAAGATGCTTTCGTCGTCTACCCTCTGCAGTCTCTAGGGTCAGGGAGGCAACAGTGACTCACTTTTTTTTCGAAGCTTAATAAAAATAGATATCGCTTTAATATTGGCCTAAAATTTGCTCACATTTTAGATACACTATTGAACTGTAACTGAGCACTCATGATTCTACATTATTTACTACTCATGTCAAAGTAGGAACCTAAAACAAAAAAATGATAATTGAGCCACTGTGGACTACTAGGTGTACACACTAACTCACTACCGTGGTACACAGTATTAACGTGGTACGGCAGTATTTATATGAAAAGAAAATGCCCATTCCGCGTAGTTTTTTATTAGAAATAATAACAAAACTACACAAGCTATTCTTATTATAATCAACAATTCAACACGACTCTTAGTACTTTTATTGCTACCTATAAGATCTTAAGTCATCTCAATTTCTTCGTTATTTATTTCTTCCCTATTTTTCTGTCGGTTTTTTCCGTGGCATTCTGTAAATAAAAAAACAAAATTCGATTTAAAGTTAGAAAAATATTGAATTCCTATAAACTACAAAAGTATTAAAATTGAGTCACTGTGTACTTCTACGACATTTTGTAAATATTTGATCAAAAAAACCAAGATGTAAAACAAATAAGTCAAAATTCGGATTACCTAAAGACAATTGATACAAGACCTACTATCCGATAAATATAACGGCTATTACCTATAGCAACAAACAAAGATATGAAAACAATCGAAACTCACCTTAGAATGTAATTTAGTGGGCGCGAAAACAAAAAACATTCCCTCACCCTTCCGCACGGCACTTGACCGGCGAGCAAACTGGTTTAAACGTGTTCGGGTACCAAGACCTTTGAATCGGTAAAAGAGTCAAATATACATATATTCCTATGCCTTCAGGTCGAAACATGACTGAGCCACTGTAGCCGACCGAGTCACTGTTGCCTCCATGACCCTATAGGGTGCAGGGTTGTGGAAGTTTTTTTTTTACCCAGGAAAATGGCTTGTCCATACCTACCGCTGTGGGCGGCAGGTTATGTGGGGCTTGAACCACTAAAAAGAGTCTACCACTATGCCCCCCCGACGGGGGGCCGGGGGATGAGGAAGCTAGCCCAGTTGCAACCGACACTGGATGCTTATCAATGTATTTGGTTCGTTACCTTGGTAACGGCAGTAGAAACTGATAAATCTCTAACAACAAAGTAGTGGACCGCAAGGGTGAGTATTCTAATACAGTTCAAACGCTCTTTATCGATGAATAGGGAAGTGGTGAAAGTATGCAAGCGGGCCACAAGGCACAACGCGACACTGCCCTCTGTCCACTGCGTTTACTATCGGTACTATCGATACCTCGAACTGGATACGGCACTTCCTTGTTTCAGCCATTGTTTGATACTGTCTCGCTAATGACAGCAATCAATATATCAAGAGATTAAGGGGAATTTATCTGTTTAAATACGTTAAATTTATGTGGGTGTAGTCTTATTTTGACTTTATTATCTCGCACGTTAATTGAGGCGGTTTGCGGACCATGATCATGTTTGAGAAAAAAGGTTTTAAAAATTTGGTCAAAACAGTAGGTATCTTTGATACAGACCAGCTGTATTGAAAAATCTTACAAAAGAGGAAAAGGCAGCAAAAAACCAATGAAATAAGCAGGACCTTAATAAAAGAAGCGCATTTTCTTCAAAAGGGAACTATCAAAATTCAAAAACTAGTAAATCTTAAAATAGTATGTAAACATCATGTACCTACACTGTTTTTATAGCTCTAAGTATAATTATACCTTGTACGGTTTACTATACTTATTCCATAATGATTTTACAGTAGGTAAGTAAAGATAGTTCGACAAGAACATACTTTATGGTAATCTGCGCAATAAAACTTTACGCATCTAATGTAATGCCTTCAATTAAGTTATTAGGAGTAAGTAAGATACGCACAGCGTTTTATAGTTAACAAATTATCATGCATCATTTGCACTAATGAGATGCGGCCATTTTGTGTTCATTCTTATCTTTCTCCTAATAAAATGTACTTTAATCAAGTATTTATGGGGCTGAGGTTCGTTTTTATAATATTTTATTGATTGGTCTTCTTTTTTGGAAAAGTTGTAATTTGGAAAGCACACATCGAAATCTATGTTAATCAATTTTCAAAACTTTCGGAAAATCCAAGTAAAACTTCCTAATTACTGCAAATGATAGTCAAGTTAAGTATATTTTATGCTTGATTATTGTAAAAACGTATAGAATATGCTTTACTAAGCCGCATTTTATGCAAAACTGACTGTACCGCGTTTGACGTAATCCTATCTTCCGTTAATCGTACACTCAACCACAATAACTTTCACGTTTATCCATCTGTAAGAATAAATACTTCAGTGCAGAATACAGATAGGATTAAGGCGATATTCAATAAACATTGTAAAGCCTACTAACATTTTCTCCTCAGGAATGAACATTACTTGAAATTCGATAGGCTTAGTTACTGAATGGACTCTGGCACAGATCAGTCCTACACTTCAAAACTGTAAGCCTTATTGTGTTGGTTTAGAGTTGAGATTGTTTGAACATTTTTGTATTGAAACATACGATGGTGCGTGCTAATGAAGGGGAATTCTAGTTACTCTACAGTTAACTACAATTTAAGCTGAAATACGTAAACACTATCATAAAGTAAACGGAGCGTCCAGGAAGGTAGGTGGTAAGGTATTCAAGTATAAAACGTGTATACCAGTCTAATTAGCAGTTAGTAACTTAGAAAACAAATAAATACACCTTTATGGTTTAAGGGCTCTTTAAGACGGTAGGATGAAATTAATTTGCAAGTAGTCGGATTCCTACTGTTAGGGAGATGGTTGGTTTAATGCAAATGAGACTGCAGTATAGTACGTCTACGAGAGCTTATTAAAAACTTGTGATTAATTGTTTTAAATATTGTATGGTCAGTAAGTTATGGGGTCCTCAATGATCATGTACACACGCCCACACTGTTAACTATCCATTTCCGTTTTTGCTCTCGCTCTAATCAAATGGCGATTCTTTGCGATAGAACGAGATGACATGACTTTCAATGGGCAGTTAACACTGTTGGCGATAGTACATTAATTACAGATGATTATTGAAAACTTTAAGCTAAGTCATATTTTCCACTTATTGCTATTCTTTAAGTTTCAAAGCTTATAGAGAATTGACTCCTATTTTTCTTCCTTATTGGCCTTTGTCCTATGCCCCCGTTTGTGGTCATCAAAGACCCTCTCTTCACGATCAGCCTGCAGCTACCGCACAAACCATTAAGATATAGCTATGCTTCAATAAATCACTTAATTGAAGAAGATTTGCATCTTATTGAATTACTGGCAATACGATGGTATAGGATGGGCTAGTGATGTCATCAATTTTGGTACAAAAAAAGCACAAAAATGGTAGCGAATTGTTACATTACAAAATCTCTCTAATAATAACATTGCAATTACAAACAATGTAGGGGAAGAAATATACTGTTAGACTTATAGAGTCGGCTTAAGGGCAAAACTTAAAATTGATTAGATTTTTAGGTATAGTAGATATTAGATTGGTTTGATCATTGACAAAGAAGTTTCTTCCGCCACTTTTTCTCAGCACCAGCCTATAATATAGTATAGTTGCCCCAAAGTGGTGGTAGAGCAAGCTATATTTGGGAAGTTTATAAGTGCCCTGGAAAGAGCTTATGTACTGAATAAACTATTTGATTTGATTAACGTAATCATTCGGGCAGGTTACAGTCGGCACATCACTGTACCGGCTGAATACAGATGGGGTTGCGGTTCGATTTCAACATTAAGCCATTAAAAAGTCGCTACCAGCTACAGCCTTCCCGATTTGGCTAATTTTATTAGGGCTGTGAATTAAACATGTACGTGACTTGACACGACTTTTATATAAGGATGTCTACTAATGAGCTGTGCCTTATCAATTATGGTAATATTCGGACGAAATCATTAGACTTGCAGCTTATTTGGAGCAGCCGATGATGTGTATGGATTTACTCTTTCCTGTGGCATCGTTATCTGTAACATGCCCGTAATCAAGTTTCTCAGATACTCACCTTAAATTGACCCAGTTTTTTTAATCGAGTTCAAAAATGGAGGAGTTTTCACATCGGATGATTTAGATTTTTGCGATATTTTTGTTTCATTCAGGATAGTCCCAAAGAACTAAAACAAGGTTCAACAAGGTCTACCAAAAAGGATTAAATAAACAATGCTTAAAAAAATCAAAACCAAGTCTAAACAATGCTTAAAAGAATAAAAAAAAAATGCGTTATTTATTTATCAGGACTTTTATTTGTATTTTTTAGACCGGTTTTTTTATAAGACGGTAATTTTTGTCAAAGTAGCAGCCCTGGCTTGATAAATTGAGTCGTAGCTCATCAGGCATCGGCGCCGCCTACGCAGCCAGCGTCTCAGCACTCGCTACCACAATTACCCCGCATTTGGGATGCAACAATACTTTTACGTATGATGATTGCTCCGAAATGTCAAGGTGAACAAATGACGGTGGAGAAAACGTCATGACTCATCCAACCATTGAGTATGAGTATTGAGTCAATGACTTTCCTTGATGCTGTTGGTCTCCTTGAGAAATCTCCTTTGGGGTTTTCGAAAGATTTCTACAAATAGTTTATAACGGATGGGATTTTTGTGCAAGGTTTTTGCATATTGATGTTGCACACGATGAAATAATGGATTTTTGTCCTTTTTGAAATTCCACTCATTGTTTAATGAAATTCATTATGAATGATTGAAGTTATTGTTTGGATACATTCTTGATTGTTCTTGGTAAAATGACGTTAAGGGGATTCCTTTACAGTCAATTGATGGTTTGGTAAAATGTTTTAAGGTAGTAATATAATCTTTTTTAAACTGTTCTTTGTACCTATGTTTTTTTTCGGAATTAAGTAAAACAACTAAATTTCAATGGATTGCGTGAGCGCCATTATTGGCTTAATACCATAAAACGCGAACTGCAAACCTGTTAGCGACTTTGCCGAAACGCCAACGCCTTACGATTTATATTAAGTGGCGATGTCGAATCGAAGTCGATACCAATCTGTCGATCGAGTAATAAGTGTAAAATTACCGCGGACATGGAGAGTCGTGCCTGCACCACTTTATGAAGCTGCGATGAGAAGTTATTGGATTCCGTTCTAGGCATAAAATAATATTGCCTGCGGTTGTGCCAATATTGAAATAAGCACGACCGTTGTACTACTGATAGGGCTGTCACCACCGATATTACCGAACTAAAACTTTATAAGCCCCAAAACATTGATTGAAATTAAGTTTTTCTGGATACCTCTGAATATGGCGATTGGAAAAATAAAACACTGAATAATTTTGTGCCCCCATAATTACTAGCAGTGGCAATCACATTTTAAAACTCTGACACAAGCAGTGTCCGTGTAGTTTATTTGCTGACGCATGAAAACTTCTTGAACGACCCATGGATTCTTAATAGAAGGAATTTGTCAAATCTCGGAGTGATGGCAGCCCTATGTTAGGTGAACATTCTTTTCCTTTCACTGTCACCATTTTACTAACATATTTTCTACAAAATAGGGTTTAATGAGATAATCTGGATATGGATTCAGATTTTGGACTTCAAAATACCCATCATGAAGTATTTTTCTGATGTCTTTTGAAATACCTATTTTATATCAATTTTTACATGGAAATTGCGTCATAGTGTTCGTAGTTTCTTACTATTATAATCTTAACAAAACAAACCTTTATACAAATGGTGTGTTCCAGTTTAAACAGAAGCTTGGCCCCCATAAAACTGGGAAGAAACAACAAGGAAGCTAAAATCTCAGCTCGATACCTCTGTAAGGAGATCCTTAAATAGGTACATTACTATAAACAGAATATTTGTATTAGGTAAGGGCTTTCACAATGCCGATCCTATACAAACTGGTTGCGATCCATATCAAGAGCCTCATACTTCACAATCAGTAAATGATATCACCTATTTAGACGATCATGGTGTGAGATGCGTAGCAGTATTCTGTGGAGCTGGTGTATGATATTAGCCGTATTTTGAGGTAGGTATAGATATGTATTACTTTATTTCTAATTTATGTTTTTCAGCAATGATAGTCTTATTGCTTATTTGCATCATTAAGGCTGAGTTGCACCACCTAACTTTGACCATAACTATAACAATAACCGGTGGTTTTTTTATGGAGTTTGACAAATTTTTGACGTTTGTCAGCGGGCTTAGCCGCCGTACCCCGGCGACTTGGTATCAGCGGCTTTATTTTAATAGAACCATGTCGACAACTTTAACTTTGGCTGGTGTCGGCGACTTTATTTCCAAGATAATTATGTCGACAACATATACATACTTTCTGTGACTTTTGCCGAAATGTCGGCGAGTCGTCTGGATTGGGGGTGTAGACTGCATTAAGCTTTTTAAACTCTTCATGTGTGTAATTTTCATTCTAGCATTATTTATTAGCACCAATTTAAGCTTATAACTTAGCAGTGATTTGAAATACCAATACCGGCTGAACTACAAACTTGTCTTATTACCTAATTATGGCTTAATCGCTTCGTTTTCTTTAATTTTACTTTGATTATTGACTAAATAAAACGTCAACCTCATCAGAAGGCAAGCTTCGTCCGCTATTTGGACCACGTGACCGGCTCATTCATCTCTGCTCATTACGGACCATCGCATACGTATCCTATCAATTAAAGTTAATAAATATCAAAACGAAAGCTGTCCATCTGGTCGACAGGCTGCTATTTAAATAAGTTTATTTGCTAAAGCCAAGAGCACACGAGACGACGCGTCGTTAAAAGAATTTGACTACAAAAGAGTCATTATAACAGTTTTATGGCGTAACGTACTAAATCATAACGGTGAAGTTAATGATAAATTTAAGCTAAAACACGTGATAAAATCTTTGAACAGTTGAGGAAAATCTATAAGTAGTTATATTATTATGTAAAAGTAATATTGCATGCTGTTTCATTATTATAAGCAATTATTACAGACGCTACAAGTAATAAGCTAGTCGGCACAGCACCATTAATATACAATTTTATTGCTCGAACTTCTGCATCGGGAACTGACTGCAATTTCGCTTGTCACAGTAGCAACAGTTTATATGTATTTATGTGTTCCAAAAGACAAGTTCAAAGGTATGCAATTTTATCGACTACTCGGTGGAATCGATTGAGCTAATGAAATGTATTAAAATAAGCCGAGCGAGCGAACACTCGATAGTCGATGCGTTACTCGATATCTTCGCGCGGAATGCTCTAAGTCTGTGTCCCACAAATGCGGAACGGTAACTGGCCACATTGCATAAACTCTTTTGAAAATTGATGCTCATTTTTTAAACAATAAAAAAAAAACAGTTTTTGAATTTTGAAAGAGGTTGTTAAGTTCCTAAAAATAACATTTGAAGTTTGATTTGAAGTTTCAAAACACGTTTTCATCATTATCAATTTGCTAGAATACCTTACGAATTAAATGTAGAGCTTTACAGGTGTTATAAATTTTTACCGTAAATTGTAGGTAATTTAATATATTAAAAAATAAGTTATATTTAAAAAAAATCCTTATTCAGATTGGCAACTGCATGGTATGAAGCCTTCGTGGTATCTTTAACTTGTTCTAATTAATAAGTTACCCGTAATAAAAAAGTAAAATAAAGTTTTAGGAATCGACTCTACCGAATCGATTTACCCATTGTAATCTATTAAAACATAATGCGACCGCACAAAGCATTCGATACTCGATATCTTCACTCGGAATGTTCAAACGGCGTGTAACCCACAAACGCGGATGCAGCGGGCAACTGGCCACATAGCGCGGATAACCGATTCTCATTGTACGCTCGCCAACACATAGACACGGGAATGGCAATTAACATGTTAACAATAACCAACTAAACGTTCAAACATCTCAATAAACTATCGTTGTTTCCTATTGAACACTAACATAGAAGTCTTTAAGAAAAAAGTAGGTACACGAAATTATTCAAAAAGGTAGGCATTTTGGTAACTATTCTATTATTTTTAGAGTCAATTAGATACAATAAGGCGATCCACAAGCTGGTTTGAAAATAATGTTAGAAGAAAACTTTAATGAAATTAATAACTACTTAGGCTGAGTTGCACCATCTTATTTTAACTTTAACAATCGTCAAAAATCTGTCATAATCCATACAAGTTACGGTCAAAGTAAGTTGGTGCAACTCAGCCTTAATTAACAGTTTGTAAATTATGGCTAATGATAAAAAGAGAGCCGGTAAGAATTATGGAAGAGATGCTTTAAAAAGTCTGATAAATAGATGAGAACAACACCGGTAAAGATTTTTCAAATGTGTTCCAAATGGCATGCCCTAAAAGGTTAGGAATGATATTCTATGTTTGAATGACCCTAGACAACACAGTAACTTGCTAGTTTATGGTACCTATTTAAGTCGTATTGTTACTGTCAATAGTGCCATGTAATATGCCAATGTAATATACTAGTAGTCTTGCGAATAGACAAATGTTTATAAAAGTAGTAAAAAGTGTTCAGATATTTTTTATGAGGCACATTCTGATTACCTTATGTTTAGAATCAATGTACTAAAGGAATTTCGTTCAACCTACTTCATAATAATACAGTTTCCAACAAAGCTAACGGTCGGTGGTCTATCCCCGACCTTAGGGTTGCGCACGCACATTGCGAGCAATAAAGCGAGTGTTCTGTCGGACACTAGATGTTTACTGCGTTGATTTAGCGCCGCATCAGTTTCAAGTTAGACCGCAAACCAGATTTATTGTCCCGTAAGTCATCCAGAACAATTTGAGCTGTTTTAAGGCGATTTTGTGCGGCGCAAAATATGACCGCGTTTCGGCAACATTGACGTAAATTGTTGGATGGGACTGAGTTATGTGGCACTTGGAATGTCTGGATTGTATTAGGCGGTCATTTAAAATGGCTTTAATTAAGCTCATAAATACATTAGCTTATTCGTTCGCGAATCGCATATTATAATATCTGAGGCTCAGCATTGCCCAAGGTGATGGGTATAATGATAATGTGATATTTACTTAATTGAATAATGACAAGTTATTAAAAACTGGTAACTTATTGAAATTACTAATATTTAATGTTGCCTGATTGACTATTAATAAAAACAGCCCTTAATCTTGTTGTAAAAGAGAGAAAAAAACAACAGGTGCTCAACAATGCTCTATCAATACGACTTTTTTGCCACAAATATACTGAAAAACAACTTTTAGAATAAAATACTTCATCAACTATGAATAAAAGTTTTAACACTTCATAATTAATGACTAATACTCAGTTGTTTTTGTTAGAAGTGATATCATTGGTAGTTATTTCGTTGACGTTTAAATCGGTTATTAAGCTCTCGCCTGAGGGCAGATGTTTCTCATTCGGGATGTTAGTTTTTATACGACTCTGATCGAATATTGCTTACTGGTTCATAAATTTACTTGTTTCCTGCAATGGTGGGAAGTTGTAAAAACTTTATTACGTACAAAATATTGTGTTAACTGTGAGAATAAATCGGATTGTGATAGTAAATGTTGATGTGAAAAAAGTTTTCATCAAGAAATTGGACTTAATAATTAAGGTTATGATTTTTAAGTTTAAGGTTAAGATTGTGATAGTACTAAATGTTGATGTGAAAAAAGTTTTCATCAAGAAATTGGACTTAATAACCCGGGATTCTTGTCGTAATAAAAATAAAGTTAACAAGACAATGCTTTAAGAATATCCAGTTATTATAAGTTAAAAAAATAAGTAAACAATGATGCTGTACATCTTCATTAGTCGGTACAATTAGAAGTCAAGTCAAACATAGTTTCCAGAAGTAAATGAACGATGACCATAATTTTACTGTTACATATTTTGAGACAAATGATACATAGCGGCAACTTAACACAGAAAATTTACTTAAGCATCTCGCTAACATGTTTAAAACCTATTATAAGCAGACGTCATGGCCCGAGGCTAACCTAAATTGGACTATGTGATTTATGGGTGAAGCCATTGCGCGAAATCACTTATTTGTAAGCATTTGTTTAATGAACTTTTAACTACAAATGGTTTTTGCACAAATTACAATGGATGGTGTAACGGCGCGGTTACACTATGCGCGAACTTGGTCGAATTAGATGGTATTATAAGCACGCCACTGTTTGTTTCATCGAGTTAACTGCGTTTACCCTCGTCCGTACCAGAGCGTCGATGTGACGTCACGGCTGCCAGGTGCGTTGTTAACTTGATCGGATCGTAGTGTAACTGCGCCCTAACTCTGGATACCTACTTTGGATGAACTGTCATAATATAAATCCGTATGAATAATGAGGTAGAAATGGCGACGGGGCGTCAACCTCTAGCCCGTTTCTTATACCAGCATTGTGTTAGTGTCATTGTTTGTCAACATGCAAATAACTGAATATCTGAGCTATGAAGGCAAATTAATAAGCGATATAGAGTCTCGTATCGCAGGTCTCTACATCAAAAGCTACTACATCCTGCCTCTCGTGCCTTTGCAATGTCAAAAAGTCAAAAGAAAAAAACAATTTAGAGGAAAGTTTCCCATGATAGGTGATCTTCGAATGTACCTTCTAGGCTCGGGTACTCAAGGCAAGTAAATAAGGTAAGAAGTATACAAAATGTTAATCTAACGTTATCATTATATTATTATCAAACTACGCCAACCAATAAAAACTATTTTAAATAATCAGCTTCTATTAGATTAAATACAATTTGCATTAAATAATACCACCATTAATCTGACGTTCCGTTCTCCGAGGAGTACAAGATAGCCGAACAAATGGATAGTTAATAAAAATCATTTGCGAGATGGATGGGCGCGGGCGCAGCGAAGTGAGCGTGCTACGGAACGTCATTAAGATGGAATGGGTGGTCTATTCTGCTATTGTGATTTTTTTTACAGAATTGAGATTGTTAAAAACTCAGTTGCATTAAAAAGAAGTATAAATATAATATAAATATCCCTGGACATTGTACACTATGCTTCTAGTCCCAAACTAAGCAAAGCTTGTACTATGGGTACTAGACAACGGTACAAACAAACAAGTCAAACTCATTGTCTTGAGATAAGTATAGTTGTTGCAATTCACGAAGGCGAGTGAGCTTTACATGTGTGGTGGCTCGCTACTGTTCGTTTTTCAAAAGTTTTGATAGACATTAGATACACTATCGTTATTTATGTGCATCTACACGTACACACACAAGTTAAGCTAATTTCTTTCGTGAGTTGCAAGAACTTATAAATTCTGATCGTTTGAAAAATATAAAATGTTACGATGAGTAACACAATAATAAAAAAATATATAGGACTATTTTATGAAGACACATTCTAAACCTTATTTACATTAACCTTCAAAGCCTCGCAATTCGTTCAGCTAAATCTAAAACTGACGTATCGTTGGCAGAATAACCCGACAGGTCATTAGCGGCGCGTGCGCTGCGCGTGTGACGATGAGCCATTATCGAAACAGTGCACACAACCGCACTTACTGGTTAATATTCCATCTGATGGTTTGCTAATTATTGTTTAACAAAGGTATACATACATACTGTTTGATTGGGTCTGACCTGACCTTGGAAGCTACGTATTATGAAACATGCGTGTGAGTGAGTAATAGACAAGATAAAATAACCCTGACTACCTACGATTTATTTTCTTCTTTCGGGATAAGTCCCGAATTCGGAGGAAAACGAGTGCCCTCTTACTTAAGTATTTTTGGGGATTGTCCAATTTTGGTGTTGCAAAGAACTTGAGTACCTGTACGTGTTTCCCGCAGATTGATTTTTTCAAGTTGTTTATTTAAAAAAAAACCTTGTTTTTTAAAGTGAAACAAGCCTCTACAAACCCTTCACATACCATATTAGACCATCCAGAAATGCGCGATGACATTTACATAAACCAAAACAAAAAAGCACAGACTCCGGCGCACGCGTCCCGCCCACGCGCACGTGTTATCAATCATGATCATGACTTACGGCGCTTGCCTCATGACATTCTAATGGTTACCTACTTTATTTTGCAACTCTGACCTAATGCTTGACCGTCATCTCTGTAGAGGCCTTCTAAAGAAGGTTTCTTTCTTTTTTCTTTGAATACAAATTTTGATATCCATGTTGTTTTGATATCATCTTAATTTTAAGTTTAACCTACCTTTTTACTGTGATGCGGATTGTGGCACGCGTGCGGACTTAATCCGCATAATTAATTTCATTATTTCATATTTTTCCTATTATGCGGGCTACATGCACGCAATCACTCAAAGTATGAGCTAAAAACAAGAGTGTAAATTATTAAATTTATACAGCCACATTTATTTATTTAGACAGCCCAAGAGGGGTTGGAACCTTGACTTTTTGAAGATACTAAAAGACAGTACATTTTGCACTTATAGTGTATTTTTCCCCGTGCCTTCAATCAACATCAAAACACTGTGTTCTAAAAGCGCCGTAACATTGTCTTCACTCTAATAACATGATGATTAATTGTAAAAAATATCCTAGACACGAATTCAAAGGTTATTTTACTAGGACCTTGTCAATACAGTTACTCATTTTGACAACGGAACGTAATTTAGATTTATAAATCTCCTCCTGACACGATCATGTTTACAACATTGTTGTGGTTTGCAATATGCGTCAAATTGCCTTCCCAAATAAGGGCATTCGGCCGACTTCAGCCGACTTCATCGGTAGCCAATAAATAACGCTTGTAACAATAATACAAAGCCCTAAACTATCGTTAGCCCAAGTATATGTCGCAGGATCGTATCTATATGTAAATTGTGCGGAATTTTGTAAGACGCCGGCGCCGGAGTCGATTCATCATAGAAATGTGGACGGATCGGCCCACGCGCAGCGTTAATGTACTGAATTTAATGTATTGTACTCTCCGAACGCCGGATGCAATGTTATAGAGTTATAGACGTTTGTATTAGGTATTGATGTTTGCGAGATTCACATTTTGTAACCATAATACCTACTAAAGTCGTTACTTAAAGGAAATGTACGCAATGCTGAAATATGTTTACAGTAAATTAACGGATCATAAAATAATCCTATAAATACTCGATTTCTGTTATAAATAATGTTTGCATAAACCTATAACAATTAATTCTTTATAATCGCAATTACCAATTCCTAACAAGTAATCCAGAGCGAATCATAAAATGAATAATGAAATAAAACAAATGAAAGTGCGTGTAAAACTGCGAAGAATTTATTATGTAAACTCAAAGTGACACAACGATCTCTCGCATGCTATTATAAAACTACAGTTACGAAGAGAATAGAGTCATTTGTTTAAGTTATAGAGTCAGCCCGCTTCGAAATTATACTCGTACTTGAATATGTAGAGCTCATAAAATTGAAACAATTGACTGTTTGATCAAGAATGTTTTTAAGACTTGAAATTCCTTAAGATGTGTCAACAATGTACGAGGTTATTTGAATTGAGTTACTTCTACAAGGTCTTTTAAGTACTTTCACTCATTAGTAAGATTTCTAATTAAAATAACAGTAACTATTACAAACAAATGGTACAACTGACCGTAATACAGGAAGGCTGTTGCTTCTTAATGCTTAAGAAACCGTACATCTCTTTTAATGTTTTAATTAAACTTAAATAACATAATCGCAGTCACAACTAACACCGCTTAACTACTTTTTCTTAGCGAAAAGCGTCGGATTCCTTCATTTATATTATAATTGCTGCAAACAGGCTTAAAATAGTGATGTAGCGAGAACACCAGACTAGAGGAATGACCACTTGTTTTTTATAGTGCATTTTTTACTTTTATCTAATTACTTGGCATCGGCAGTACTCGTATTCGGTATAGTTCAGAAATGGTTGACATTGATAGCACATATAAATGTTACAATGGAAAAGTTGCTTTTCATGTGCTGTAATTTTTACAGACATTTTGTTCTTTACAATTGTATACTCTAAAATGGTTCCATCTCGTAATACCTGAACTTGTATTAAGATACAGCATAAATGACGAAGTTATTTTTGTTAAAATCTTTAAAATAAGTTCTCACCCCGTTTTCACGTGCCTTTTGCCTCAACTACCAATCGACTGATTGAAAACCAACACCAGTCACGGGTACATCTCTAAAGCATAGGTATTTAACGTCTTTACATTGAATATGGTGTCCGCAGCCAGCTCGACTCCGCCATGTTTAATTCATGCAGCTCGATGTGCAAGTGATCGTGATGAACGTCCGCGCGCGCGCCGTAAGTTACTGCTATTTACAATAAGGCTGCAAACGCAAGTGTTAAGCAGCGCTTTCAATGAGCGCTTTAATGGTTAGACGTGTGGAGATTGATTGGGAGGCAAGAAGAATATCGATTGGTGTTAGTTTCTCTTGTTTGTATGGAACGTGTGCAAAAGTTTTTAATTTTCATTATTTTCTAAGAGTCGTCGTTTTATATTCTGGACACACTGATTCTCTTTTGTTTTTCTTGGCTTGTCAGAGCTTATAATATTAATAGAAAATACTAGCACGCCAATTCCATTTTTAAATATTCTTAGATCTTCTTTTGTTTATTGCCCTCGTTATAAAAGAGTATTTACTTAAATTAAATTGTACACCGACGTGTAACAAACGAATTTTAAGGATGGGTTGCACCACCTAACTTTGACGGTAACTAAAACGGCAGCCGGTGTAATTTGTATGAAATTTGACAGATTTTTGACGTTTGTTGTAACAAATGTTAAAGATGGTGAGACCCAGCCTAAGTATGCAACGGGTGGTAGATTTTATTTAGCCTCCAATTAATCAAACTATTCTCAGTTAATAAAGCAATTAGCAAGCAGTCGGCTTGTATTTCGCAAGCCTGTCTTATGTGAGATAATAATTTAATCGATGCGCTTAATTACGAAATAATATGGTCCAAATTGCTCCTACTCTTCACAATGAATCTTAGATCGTTATCACAGTTAATTATAGATTGAGTTACTCCAACTAAAGACATCTAAACGATCGTTAGGTATAACGTTTCCGTTGTAGATTTCGCAAAATACTTATTATTCAAATATTTGTAAATGGGTAAGCTATAAACATGGCCAGATGGAATGCTTTAGATATTTGGTTGTCATTCAATATTTTACTTTGATTCGTTCGGCGGCGGAAGGCTTAAGGTACTCATGAATTTTATTTATGTATTATCTCTTTTTTTGTTGTTGTCATTATGAATAAGTTAAAATCAAAATTAATATCGAAGGAAACATGACCAAAGGAGAAAATCATACGGGTATTTTATGTATGCGAAAGTTGCTCTATTTATTTTTATTTGACACAATTTTATGCGCTTAAACAGCAGACCTAATTTTAATCAACTTTAGTTAACATGTGAAATTAGGGGTTGAAATGAAACTGCGGTTCAATTTATGGAATATGCTTCAGGCTGAGTTGCACCACCTTCTTTCAACTGTAACAATAACAATACGGTGCTTTTTGTATAGAGTTTGGCAGATTTTTGACGTTTGTCAAAATTAAAGTAAGATGGTACAACTGATCCTTAGAGAATGTCTATGACCAACCAGTTCAAGCTGCGGGCCAAAGCTAGCGTATAATAAAATCAAACTCAACAATTCCAACTTAATTCAAAACAAAGCAAAGTTCCAGACAGTGCGTTAACAAGGCGTTTGAAATAGTCCGAGGGCCAGTGACACGAGACTAATGTGGCCCCGCGGAGTGACACGTAGCTCTGGGCGGCGCCGGCGGCTTTGTGCAAATACGCGAGGGCTGCGTTTGCGCAGCTCGAAAAGAACTAACGTAGGGCTGGCACAGCTTCAATAATAGGTATTTAGGTAAACGTAAAGTATCCTTTCTTTCTTTCTAATTAACTTATGTGCCTTAAAGAAAAGACAGATCTAAACAGTGCGTTAACAAGGCGTTTGAAGTGGTCCGAGGGCCCATGACACGAGACTAATGTGGCCCCGCGGAGTGACACGTAGCTCTGGGCGGCGCACACAGGTGAAATTTGCTCAAAAGTTGGCCAAAATTACGTTAAGACGTGTGTTTATGCCTATATATTGCTGTAGTCTGTCTAAAATAATAGTTTAAAGGTGATTTAAAAAGAAAAACTAACAAATGTTTTCATTGATGTATTTAGTCTTACTAAAATTTGTTAAAAATTTGATAAATTTAAAAAAATACAATTACGATGCAGAAGTTATTTTTGGTTCTTTTAAAAGTTTTATTACATCTTAAGGATAGGGAATACTAATGGAATGCTATTCTGGGAACTGCCTGAAAACATATTATGAGTATTTTTAAAATTCATAAAAATTGACAGTTTTGCAATATTTTGTATAGGTGACGCAGTTTGACGCAGCTAATTTTGGTGTCATATGAAAGCCATAGATATGTTCTTTCGAAATATGTAAAAGAAACGGGTTGATCGCGCTTGATCATGAACTTTTTCACTATTAAAAAAAAATAAACTGTTAAAATTATAGACTTCTATTCAAACCTATATATCTATAACATAGTAAGTAATGTAGACTGTTTAGTAATACAGAAATAACCTGGAAGTATAGAATCCATATGTTTTATACCAAATATCAACTAAATAAAAGTTAAACGTTGTTGTTAAACAAGAGCTAAAAATTATAATAAATTACTCAACAAGAAAAACTGTTTAAATCAAATGTTGTGGGTATCTGGATAAAAAGTGTTAAACTTTTTAAATATCATTTATAGATGGCTCCATATGTCTTGTTCCTATATTAGGTTACTAATTTAGAATCGGAGTAACTTTGCTTTTTTTAATTTTGGCCACAAATTACGTAAATTTCACCTGTGTGCGGCGGCGGCTTTGAGCAAATACGCGAGGGCTGCGTTCACGCAGCTCGAAAAGAACTAAGGTAGGGCTGGCACAACTTGCAAAATTTCGGTCTATTCAAGTACTTTATTTGCTATCGAAAAGTCTGTGTTGAATGATAGGTAGAGTTGATTGAAGAGAAATAGTACTTTTCAAATAATATAAGGTCTCTGCAGAAGTTTGGAAAAACTTTGATGAGATTTAGTAACGCCATGGAAGAAGGTAGGATTGTCTGATTGTCTGTTGGTAAACATTACATATTGTTTTTGAAAGTATTTTTTGCACTTGTGCGTTTTTTAATGATTACAATAAAGACTATAAGAAAGAAAGTACTGTTGGTGGCAGGTTGAGCCAAGTCGTAAGAAATTCCAACAATAATGACGGGATAGGTACAGGTCAAAAACAAAAGAGCTTAAATCTTTCTGGATATTGTTTTTCTTTCTCGCATCCTTGATATTTCAAACAAAGGCCACAAAATAAATAATTTTCAATTGTTTTTATTTCCTTGCACCCCTGACCGCTGCGCGTGCGCCTCGGGGTGCAGTCACTTCTTCAGTCGATCGCCGCGCCCCGCCGCCGGCGGTCGTGTCCTCGCGTAATGGGCCCGGCTCGGCAGGCATTCGCAATAAACCCGATCGCTGCAACCGATCTTTTACATTTTAACCCTTGTAAATAATACCTTTACAACGTGCTGTTTCGCAAATTATTGCGATCCCGATTTTGATGTTTCTGCTATTACAATGTTTAGCTGAAAATCTCAACATGAGAAGGGTAAAAATATTTTTGAAGGAAAAAATTATGTTTGAAGATTACCAGGCGGATACCGGTACCTATCTAGTTAATCACATGCACTCATCAATAAAGAAAAAATATTTATCTAAACTATTAGATACGTTGGTTATTTATTTCACTTTGATTACGTTGTAAATGTGACAAGGAGCACATGAGTTACTATCGTTATCTTCGATAGAGTCGTGAGGAGTGTAACCCAGTTAGTAACTTTTATTACTTCTAGAGTACATTAAATGCGTGTTGATAAGAATATAAAATGTTCAATTTATATTCTAATTCAAAATTGAGAAAGCCGAGCTTTTACAATATTGAATAGACACGCACGAGGGACGGAACCCAGCGGGACGTCGCGCGCCTATTATTAGAACCAACGATTTACTTTCAATTTCAAATCGATATTTACATAATAATGATTACGTAAAATTGCGACGCCTCCTAAATATACTATGATTATACCCTTGTGAATGAGCCTTGATGATAATATGGAGATAAGAACGTAATGTGTGCTTTTGGTGAACACCTATCAATGTAGCGAAAAATAGAAGTAAATTACAGTTTTGCGATTCAATAACAGACGTATAAACTGATAAGTGATCTTATTGTTCAACCATATTACATTTTAGCACTCCAATTACATTTCACTTTTATTTTATTTTTATTTATTTAATAGGACAACCAACAAGACATACACTAGAAGATAAATTGTACCACAACCTATAAAATTCACAATGAAACCACTTTTTGTGGACACATTCTGTTATTATTTATAAATAGACTTTACTACTTCTTCAATACAGTTTAATCCAACGAAAAGAATATAATTTTTGACGTACACGAGTACCGTCCACTAACTAGATTACAATCAAATCCATTCTCAATGAATAGAAGTTTTAGCAAGCACTCTACTGCACAGTAGGTCGCCGAATATTCTAATAACGTTTATACCGATAGCAACTCACAGCAGGATGCCATCACTGGCCAATACCGATCGCTATCAAGCTTAATTGACACCGTCACTCACGGCAGGTTGCGGTTGTGCAATTGTAATTAAAAAGAATATTAGGACATTTAAGTCACGAAATTATGACGCCATAATTCACAACTGAATTGCTTTCACTATTATAGACAATGGGTTGATAGAAACCGCTTGAAGGAGCGGTCACGACCTTTGAAAATGACCAGTACAAAGCATAGATTTTCCTATCATTGTCGAATTTAGGTCGAAGGATTTGGTCTCCTTCTGTCTGTAGGCTGTGACACCTTCTTGGTATGCTTAAGCAGACTCTAGTAATCATAGTTTCTGATGCTATGTACATGAATTGTGAAGATACCAAAATGCAGTCTATTGCTTAAGTGGTCTGCGCTCCAGATTTATTCGCCTTCGGACGATGTCGTCCATCTTGTCTACATTGTGGGGTTTCTCTTGATATTGCGCACTTTCTTTCGGTGTTTGTTTTTATAGAGTGACATGTGAATATTGCGAATATTATGACCACCATTGTCATGATGGACGCTCTGGAAGTCATCTACGAGACTTTTTTATTGCTTGTAATTATTACATGGCCTAGTGTTGGTTTATCTTAGTCAAGACAGTTACGGATTACGCTTTCGAAAAAATTCAGTTAAGTAGTTAATTTTTCAAGTTAGTTCTCATGGATATACTTACTAACATACTTTATTACAATTGAAAGATAATATGCCTAGGTTGTAATTACGTTTTTAGCATCACAAATGCGCGACACTTAACTAGACTTTCAAGACCAAAGTATTTAGGTACTGAAAAACGATTGCGCACTATTTAATGGCGGATTAATTGCTAACAAACAATTGCCAAACGCGTTGCCAAGTTGCCAAATTCAGCCGCCAACCGCACCAGTGCGCACTCGCGCGTATCCAGTGAAAACACCAAATGCCCACCATTAGGAGCCCGGCGGCGCGCGCGCCACAACTAACAATTTCAACTGATTTATATCATCAGGCCAACGAGAAAATGTGGGAAAATTTTCACTGTCCGACCGAGACCCGTAATTTGATAAGAGGAATCATCGCTCTGCTTCGAATTGAAATCGACAGTTTCCGCTAAGCGATGTGACCGGTCCGAGCGAGAAAACTCGACCGAGGGAAAAGTTGTCAGTCCACCCCCGGACTGCGCTTTTATTAGATGCTATTTGTAAAATGACAGCTATGGAGGCTTAAGAGGCTATTTTTATTTATTACGCGCACTTGTCTTAAGAGCTACAGCCGTTGGAACGATATGGAGTAGTTTGTTGGGATTGACAGCGCTAAGTAAAATGCGCATTAGGTATTTTAATTGTACAGACAACGGCACATCTAGGTAAAAACACTGTGGTATCATACGTGGTTATGATAGGGGTGACTTTGCAACAAAAATGTGTAGTCTGATGTGCATAATATTTCAAGAATTTATTGATTGGAATGAATATAATATTATGTCGAAAGAGCGCCAGACTAGTTTGAACATGTATGTACCTAACATAGCAATGTGACATCATCCGTACATATCAATACACGAGCAGATTCACATACGTTCCTGTTAAACTTGTAACGTAATAGCTATTCCCTTGCATTTACAACTTTAATAAAGTGTAAATGCTCAATAAAAAGATGAGTCACAGCTACCGAGCAATACGCGTACATAAATGTACAGTTTTTAATGGTGTGAACACACTCGTCGCATAGTCTCGCCAGAAAGTAATATCAGTGTCACCTTAATTATATCACCAGTTCAACTGGCTATTCTGACATTTGTAACCTCAGCTTAAAACACTTCTTTCTCATGCGCGCGCGCTTCCAAGAAGTTTCGAGGATCGTTCAAACGCGTGCACGATGGGTATAACCGTTTTAAAGTCTTTTTTTCACACGGTAAAAACTGTTTTTCATACGTGTCGTGATTAGTCGACGGATTTTTTTAATCTGCAGACAAATTATGTACGAACATACACGGACACGAAAGTGTCAAATAGCTTTTCTGAGTGTGGTGTGGTGGTAGAATTTCTTTATATGTGGCATTAAAACATAACTTTGCATAAAACATAAAGAAGTATGAAAGTCTTATTGAGTAGTTTATGTAGGTATTAGTTGTAAATATCATGCTTTTTTTATTAAAAAAAAGAAAAAGTATAGTAGTAATTTGTTATTACACAAATTACTAATACTCCCGTTAGCCCCTCGTACTAAGCTAAATATGTTTGTATCACAAGTGAGCTCACCACAATAGTCGAGCGGCGGCGGGGACCGAACCCGCGTTCCCCGGATCACGAGTCGGCAAGTCCGACCCCTTCGCCGTTCGACTATAGTGGCTTTAAAGCTCTATAACCTTAAAATAAATGTTATTTATAGATCACTGATGCATTAGATGTAGCCAAAACCAATCAATATAGTCTAGACAGTATTTGCCCGACGACAGAAAGTAAATCTAATTTTATTCTAGTAAACAGAATAAAAAGAATTTGCGATGTTGATCGGCTAAAAGTGTCTTACAGATTAGTACTAATAGTAGAATGAGATTTTATAAATGGTTCAGCACATTTTGTAGCTTTAAAACCAATATCATGTAAAATTTTCAAATTAGGTAACAAGTATTACACTATCATCAATTAATTAGTACTGAAATAAAAGGCAAGAAGGCCAAGAAAGAAAAGAAAAAGAAAATGAAAGATTACCTCTTTTGATGATTTATTTCAGTTACTTGTAATTTCTTTCAATGCAATTGACCGTAACAAGATGCTATTTTTATCTCAGGGACATAATGAAACTGAAATTTCTCTGTAGAGAACCCAGAAAACCAGTAGCTCAAGAATTTTACGCGAAATTCGATATCCAGTCAACGACCTCTTGGCGGCGTCTTTGAGAAGTTTAATTTCTTAATCCTAATTGAATTTGTTTGTTCCGAGGCTCGACCGCGATAGTGCAAGATACGCCAGCGGCGAACATTGTTCGCTAGATACATAACGGCAAGGTTAGATAGATGGTTTTTCATTACCATTTTGCTTTGTGTCTAAAGGTGAAGTTTGAAGTTTAATCTACATGTCTAATATACGAGTAAACGCTATTAAGGTTGCGCAAACTGATTGATGAGTATCGGATAATCTTAAATATTAATTTTACATTCATATTGATTGAAAGGATATCGTTTAATCATAATAATATCTACTTCATTACTAATAACAATAGAAAATTAATCTCTTGTAGTCTCAGCGTGATTACTTTAGGCCTGCGGTATTTGTTTTTCATCTCAAAACGCAGACAGACGCATTATACAGGGTGTTACTTTGCATTCTTGCCATATTTACAGAGATAACTATATTACTGACACTCATAAATCAGTAAAAAAATTATGCCCTATAATTAAATAATAATAATAAACATCCTTAGACATTTTACACTGCGCTTCTAGTCCCAAACTAAGCAAAGCTTGTACTATGGGTACTAGACAATTTTGTTTTTTAATTTTGAATATTTTATTTTATCGACAATCTGTTAAACACACCACTATTATTGTAACGCATACACATCACTTGTTGGCGATGGCGATGGAGACTTGCTGCAACTTAATTTACTAAAAACTTAGTGTGCTTTTCATTATGGGAGTCTCTTGTTTATCTAAAATATAATAGGTACTGTTCCCTACTTTTATCTCTGTGAATATGGCAAGGATGCAAAGTAACACCGTGTATTAAGATACTCGTGAGACTACAGACTTTTAGTCGGCCGATAGTTTAGTCGGCTTCCAGTTTGTATGAGGAATCGGCCGATACCAAATAGGTGTAATGTGCGCACTTCCATACACGTTCAAACTGATTAAAAGCCCGACCCAACTATCGGCCGACTAAAAGCCTATAGTATCCTAAATTATCTTCAAGTGCTACCTCTCTCAACACAAAATTAGTAATTATCGTGTTTTTTAAATTTAGCCATCGATATTTTATATTGTATCTGGCACAATGTGTGCTAAAATTAATTTAGGGAAACGAATACCTACTCCTTATAATTAAAATAATTGGGTTTTTAATTTCTTATACACAAGAAGTCATTAAGTACAAAAAATATTTATGTCTCTGATGGTATAATGAGCTGCGAGGCTTCACTTTATTGACGCGCGTTTTAAATATAATTCACACTCAACACGTTGTCAATATACATAAATCGTTAAACATAAATGGAACTTCTTACTCACTGTTAAATAATGACGGCGATAACATTAATGTCGTTTATACTTTATTTTTAAGTGGTCTAAATTACTACTTAATTACTTAAAAGCTTCGAGTTTTTAACCTTTCATTTGTTATACGCTCAATGTCACTAAGGTCGGTAATTATCATCAAGTTACATACAAAACTTTGGATGGGTTTCCTAATTAAGTTTTTTGGCTTAAGCGTGCCTATCAAATATGAACTTTTCATATTTTCTTTGATAAAAATGGTATTATGAAGGTACAGAGTAATGTTCTAAAGTAGGTACCCATACATTTCTCGTTTTCTAAAAAAACACTATTAGTTTTTTTTTTATGTTTCACACCGAGACAGTGACTATTTCCCCGTTCCAACCTTTTTTATTTTTTGTAATTTTAACTTTTGCGTCTTCTCCAATAAAAGACTCAAAATCAAATGATTTCATAATCGTCGCGGTTTTTATTTCTAAACTCTTTCAGGTTGACGGCCGCGCAAGGCCGTAGCACCGTAGCTTCGTATAATCAATTCGCACCCCCCCTGGAAGAAGTATGCAAGTCCACTTGTGCGATATTTTTTTTATTGCACTAAAAAATCGAGAAGGAGGTAATACATATTGTCAATTTTTTTCATAATTTTTTTCTTAAAAATGAAGAAATTATGTACAAATATGTAAAATATTGCAACATTAAAATATCTAAATTTCCATAACAATAACGAAGTAAATATATTTGCATTTAATTGTTTAATAAAGTTCCGTATGAATAAAAGCATATTAATATTTACATACATCTTCCACGAAGACTTTAAAAAACATTTTCGCGTATCTATTGTTGCATACTTATTTTAGGATATTATTTGGTGGGTGTCGTAGTGCAAGTTCAGTTGCGTAGTTTTTCCACGAAACTTTTGTGCTGGTAATTTTGTGCAAGTCTAGATGCCTAATTCTTCCACGAAGCTTTTATTCACATTATAATATATAACAATTGATACGTTATTTTCTAAGTAGATATCTTTGTGCAAGTCTAGTTGCTAATATTTTGCGAAACTTTTGGCGATGTAATATTTTATACCGATATTGATACATTTATTTAGATGTAATTTAGTCATTAACAAAGCACAAATTAACTTAGCTTCAGTCATTTAAGTATCCAATCCACTACTTTTTGCACTAAATACCCCTGTAAGACTGTGTGTTTATCAAACACAAATTCGTCCCAATGATTACTTACCACGTAGTAAAATTATCGGTCTTTATGAGTACAAGATCCATTTTAAATACTGTCTCTCTCTTCAGTGAATCGTTATTGTAGTTAGGTTGGGTTAATACTGGGGAGTGTAAAACTATTAAAGTGCTTTATAAAAGCCTACTTGCAAAAATAAATGAGTTTTATGCCCGTTTTCACAATTAATCCCAAATTTTTAAGTGACCCCTATAAAAACAAAATTCCTGTTATGTATCACCATAGAGGTCACTTACAAATTAGGGATTGATGGTGAAAACGGGCATTAGTCCTTTTGATAGCTCGTCTCTCCCTAAAAATGCAATTTCCGAAAATTATAATATAGTTATGCAAAAATATTGTAACTTTTTGATTTTGAATAAAGCTATAATTTTACATACTACCATAAGTAATGTAATTTTTCACAAGGTAAAAGTACGTTATCCTTTTTACGAATTTATTTCAATACGAATAGTTCGAGGAAAAACTACGTAAACTACACTTACACGTTGAATGCACGACTAAATCTGAACGCCAATAAGTGGTTATCTGCAATAATACCAAATAGCATGTATTCCTTTACATGTCAACAATGCAATATTCATAATTACAACAACAAGTGTTAAAATATGTTTCGCGGAATAAGTACGCAACGCTCTTTTTTAAGTTTTTCTCAAAACCTATTAAGTGTATTTTAAATATAAATACATAGGCCCCTCACAGACATTTTAAGCTATCTTTTGATGTATAACACATATTTTTATTAATGGTAATAAATTTTTAGGACAGTTTTTTTACGCTCCTGAAAAGTTGGCATTTTTCACTTGCGTACTTATTCCAGGAAGGGTGCGAATTAATTGTGTTGTAGTTAAGAAAAACTTGACAATTGGAGGCTCGGAGATATTTGGCAATGTTTTTTGATTTAGTTTGAAGAGGTTTCTATGAGTAAAGTATCAAGTACAGAGAACGGTGGATCAATAGTATGATAAACATGAGCATTTTATAGTAGAGCCGTAAATAAGGTACATTGATAGCATTAGGTACAATGATACTTCTATCATCATCAGATCATTTTTCTCCACTGCAGGACCTCCCTGTATTATCAGAGGCAAAAGGAAGAATGGCCTACACTCTCCATTCATGATGGGTTAGGGAATAAGGAGACATAGATCTATGGCATGTTAATTTTATTTATTTGTAATACAAGCTTTATTGAGTTTGAGACAAAATAAATTAAACTAATTGCGGGAACTTTGAGTTTCGAGAAACAGCTAAAAACCTGGCTTTCGGGCCAAACCACAGCCTAGGCGCTCATTTGTCATGCCCCAAAGGAGGCAACACCAGGAGTACATGCTAACCCAATTGTCTAATAAGCAAAACAGTTGACAAAAAAACAAAAGCGAACCGCAAGGGCCGTGTCGTCATCAGGTAGCGAAAGCGAATCGATCGCTCATCGATGTGCGTGACCGAGGCCATTGTTAGGAAAGGGAAAATAGGACGCCGAAATAGAAGAATCGAATGGCGTCCGGAGATTTTTTGCCTTTTTACACGCTTGTAAACGTACAGTTAGCAGCGAAAGTGAGTGATATCTGATACAGCCTATTGGGTGTGATTTTGTGTAAAAAAACACGGAATTACAGCGCTGATTGAAGTGGGCTGAATGTGTTCAAATGTTCAAGTTGCATTTTTATAACAATTGACTTGTAAAGTACTATAACCCACTACAGTTTATCACTAATACCGTTTAATTATGGTTTCATATGACAGGTAGTTAGTTCCTACCTAATTTGCGAGTTAACTAGACACCTTTTTATTTTCTTATTTTCAGACAAGTTAAAGTAATGAAAGATTTTAAAGTCCAAGCAGTTAGAGATCCCGTTTCAACAATAGCGTAATTGAACACGGAATGCGCTACCGAATATTTTCGAAGTCGAAAGTTCCTCACGCAATCTAAAAGCCTTTTTAGCGTTTCAGTCGTGGACTCTCGTTCGTCGCGTGCTACTTCCACGTCACCCCAGTCACGACTCGTCTAATATGGCCACCGATTGTGTATGGCCGATGTATGGCCTAACGAGCGCCTGCGCTTGCATGATTCGGCACGTGCTCGCCAATCTTTCAGTTCAATTTGATTTCTATCAAGCTGTTTGTTTTTTGTTTTCTTAATGGTCCTTTTTGATTATGATCAAGTAGTTTGTGTTTTGTTTTCTTATTTGTCCTTCTTGATTAAGGTCCTCTATTTTGTATAAGAAATGAGTGAGGTTTTGGATCCTTGTAATATTATGATAGTAATCTGTGTTATGGTGAAGAATTCTTATGACTTTTAGAGCTGCTCAATTTTACGTTTTTAACCGTGACCAGCGATGATAGACAGAAGGTTAGGTAGTAGCAAAGGTAGTAGTGACAACACTAATATTATTCTTAGTACCGGTGAATGTATGAGTGCGTAATACTGCTTAAAAACTCCTTCCTCTTGTTTTGTTATGAGGACAACAAATAAACATTAATAGAGAAATGAAATACAGCTTAGAGAATTAGAATGTAACTGTATAGGAATCACTGGGCAAAGAAGATAATAGCTTACAATGTTTAAGTCCGTCCAAGGTCGCGAAGCTCAGACGGACCCTAAAGCTTTTCTGACACAAAGATAAGCAGCTTGAACCCGTGCCCTTTCCGATCTAGCATTTTACAATTGCGCCACTGTGAAATGGTGTGGTAGCGGCGTGTGCGCCGGCCAGTTTTATTTATATTGCTTGTAGCCAGGGCTGGCAGGATGTTTGTTTGAATTCCTTACATTTCGGCGCATAATTTAGAAATATAGTAGCTTTACATGGCTATAAATATAAAGACATTCAGGCGGAGTTGCACCATTTAACTTTAACCGTAAATATACGAAAACAGGTGTTTTTGTATGGAGTTTAACTGATTTCTGACGTTTTTTTAAAGTTAAAGTAAGATGATGCAACCCAGCCTAAGACTTTTTTTTTTTGAAGGGACGCGCGCTGGTATCTTGAAGAGCTTTCCAGCTTCACCAGGCAGAGTGGCGAGTACAGAAGGTACTCTAGCCGTTTAGCGATCGGGCCGTATCGAGCGCATAAGGCACCCGATCAGTGGCGAACCCAACTAGAGGGTTACCCACACTTAGAGACTTATGACAGCTTTTATAGTAAAGGGAGATGATGGCAAGAAATACACTATTACTTAGAAAGCTATTCAGCCTAGAGCATTATTTTCCTATACCATTTATTAAGTTCTGCACTCCTACTCTGATTATTTTGCTCTACATATTTATTTCATTAATCCTAGAATTCTGGTTTACTCAAAAATACATATTATTTATTTCCCTATATGAAATAGTTTGCCGATTGCGACATATTCTGTCTGGTCATTTCAACCCTGCACCTCGCCATGTTTATCTACATAAATAAGCTATAGCTTTAGTTTTGGGGTAGTTGGGGAAGTCTTTAATACATCCAAACCTGCCTTTTCAACACGGAGTCTAAGGAATTTGTGACATAAGTAGTCTAATATATCGATACTGTTGTTGCCTCAAGGCGGCCCTTTTCTAACGGTCCATACCCCAGCTCCTGGCAACCATGCGGCGCGGGAGCGATCACGAGCGGGTAATTGATGCCGGCGCGCGTGCGCCCGCGCCTAGGGTTGCCAGGCGTCCGGCTTTAGCCGGACATGTTTGGCTTTGGCTTTGTTGCCGCGCCAGGCGAAAGTCGAGCCACAGAATCATATGAAGTGCGCATGCATGAACGCATCATGATGTTGATTAGCAACCGATGATGATAGAGATTCTCCCTGAAAACGTCAGGCAGGTTCCCAGCAAGTCCACCTTTAAATTTCATGTGCGCAAACATTTTCTCGATAGTGTTTCATCTTCATGATTTCTGTTCAACCTCCTTTTTTTCCCCTTTTTTTTCCTTCTCTTTTTTTTTCTCCCTTTGTCATCCATCTTATTATTATATTAAATATGTATGTATCTATGTATGTATTCATATGTTATTTATGTTTTTTTTTCTATATTCATAGTAATTTTATACCGCCTACTTTACTCTCAGTTTGGCCCTAAGGTTGACTGGAGGAAAATGCCGAAAGGCATTAGGTCCGCCTTATGTACACCGTTCTATGTGCATATAAGTTTTAAATAAATAAATAAATAGTAGGTACTCACCATGAGCTAACACTAATTGCACCTCCCCCGTCACATGTCCGGCTTTTAGGGTAAAATGTCCGGCCAAATGAAGCACAAAGTCCGGCTTTTGTGATTTTGGACCTGGCAACCCTACCCGCGCCTCCGCTACGAAGCACGCGCTACCAGCGATACTGCGATGTGAGGAGAAGTAATTACTCTTTTCACTTTGTTCTTGAATCTTGGTATTACTCGCAGATTGTGATACGGTTGGAATTTTAAATGCGCAGTTGTTAGATGAAGACTTAAATTGTGATGTGCGAGCTAATAGTTCCTGTGTGTACTTTAAGGTAACATTTTAGCACCTTAATACATAATTATGTATACCTATGTGCATTTTTTAAGGAAAGCTGTACAAAATTACGAAGATACTTTCATAAGAGTATTTTGGTGAGAAAAAGGTCTTTAAATTCAATCGTTTGAACTTTCATAACTTAGTGCTTAAATTAAATAATAAATTAAGATTAAAATGTGTCTTGGTTTTCTTTTTAAATTTAATTTTTAATAACTCTGTCTTCATGAGTTGCCGTAGGCAGTGGAGCAGTGAAAACACATTTGCGAAAAAATTCAAAAATATTCACTCAGATATTCCAAACTGATTGAGCAATACAAAAATGCGAGCAGAGCATGACTGCCCATCTAAAGTGCAGCAGAAATTCGAAAATAAATGCGTATTCGGGAGCCCCAATAACGATTTTAAAAGCTTCGCGTAAAACGCTATATACTCGTATCAGCTGAATCGATCGGTAACGTTTCGGTTTCTTAAAAATGGAGGTAAGATTCGAAAACAGTAAATTGTTTCAAACAAATCGATGAAAAAAGTAAGAAATTGATAAACTTTTTTTCCGATCACGCGTGAGTGAATCGTGATTTACAGAATCTTAGTTTCTGGGTCGCCATTTTGAGTGGCCTGATGTACCCGAAATGGTCACGTCACGGAACTACAATTTTATTTAAGCCTAAGTGTTGAAAGTGTCATTTCTGTCCCATAAATGTTTCCATTAAGCTTAATCTTTGAAAGGCCATAAGTAGTGTTTGATATTTTGGTAATTTTTGCTATGACAATATGGTGGTCCATTTGTCGTACTATAATGCCAGAAGTCGCGAGTTTGATCTTCACAGAATAACAAAAAACATGCATAGATATAACATCTGTTTGTTGTATTTACCTCAGTATGGAAATGTTTACAACAGCAGTTATCTGGTGCCCATGGTACAAAATTTGCTTAGCTTGGAACTAGATAGCATAGTGCATAACATATATTATGATGGTTCATTTGAGGTACCTACTGTTTATTCACACTTCCACTAATATTTGTTCAAACTTAAGCCTACAGAATGCTGATCGGATTAATTGATACAGTTAAGTTATATAAGCAGCAGCTTAACGACCGCCTAACGGTAACACCGGCGCAGTGGCTCTTCATTTCTGTATGAAACGAGAGCACAAACTTTGTTAATGTGACACTGATTATTAAACGCTATATGAACATCTACACGAATATTATAAAGAGAAAATGTTTGATTGAAAACGAAACGACCTAAAAAAAAATTACATTATCCCTGATTGAAATTCTGTGACAGACCAAACTTAATGCGGGCGAAGCTGCGGGAGATACCTTAATAATTGGAGATAATTAAATTTTGATTCACTGGGTCAGTCAGATGACTGTCTAGGTTGCAAAATTAAATTAGAAATATTTTTATTTATGCAGGACTAGGCAGGTTGCCCGCTATCGTACCTGGTGTTAAGTAAGATGCAGTCTAGGATGGTACATATCTGCCATGTAAGTGCCTCTATTCACTATCTAGGTTTCACTTTCCAACCAAGAAGTCTCTGAATAATTCATTTAATTTCAGTAAAAATTACGCGTTTCTTGAAAGCACACAGTCGATGATATTGTTTGCTTCCTTTGTCACAGAAAGTTCAGTTACTTTATGATAACTTATTTAGGAGTTAAATGGATGATTGAAACAAGTTACAACGAACTTTCTAAAGTCCCTTCCTATGTTAAAGGCAGCTTATTCCGACAAGGTTCCGGCTGCATGCTGTTTCTAGTACGATATCTTTAGATAACAAATTGGAGCGATGAGTGTGACCATCTTTTCTCGCTGTTGGTCGGTAAAACCACAGAATAAGTACTAGTATAAAACTTATTATGTATGCAGATGTGCGAGCGCAGTGGGCGAAGTAAAAACTTTTGCCTTTATTCTGAGTTCACTTTATATTTAAACAATGATAAGGTTTGTTGTTGATTGAAGTGAATTGCGTCATCCTCTAGTATATTTTTTGCAGGCTTTTTAAGAACAGTCACATTTAAAAAGATGTACCTAGTGTTGTTTTTGCTTTATTCTGTAGCAATAAAACAAAAGCAGGCAAAAGGTCGTATGTTTAAATCCCTCCTTTTCAAACTGCAATTCGATATTTCTAAGCGTTTAAAAATCAATAAAAATAAAGTTAAGCGATGAAGTCTATACTGCTCTTGTTATTATTAATCAAATCAATAGTATCTTGCAGTTGCTATGCAAATATGTATTTTATCCAATACCAATCGAAGTAAAAGTAACAGTGCTAAGCAGTCGCAGCGAGTGCCCTAAAGTATATAGTATTAAGATTATCATCTTAGCTCCATTGCAAATGATACTCTCGTTCATAACATTTCACAAACAGACCGACTCGCGACGTGCTTTCCTCGATTATGTTGTTCCAGCGGAATTGGCAATTATTGGCAGCGAAACTGCTAAGTAGAACTGCGTTAATAAACTAGTTTATAATACCTGCGTACGCGGCGGAGTTTTACTTTAACTATGTATGGTAGATGGTAGGGCTGGCAGAAATGTATCAAAGAGTAACTTAACAAGAATGCATTTTTAAATAGGTTAGCGTAATATAAATACCACAAATTCATCTTTAAATAGGTTAGCGGTTTGTACAAGTAATATAAACTATTAAATACTATTAATGTTTACTCAGGATTATGATGTATGAAAGATGTTAAAATTTATTACAACCCGGTAGCTTTAACTGCGTACCTTGGCAGACGTGACGTAATATGAACTCTTTTTTCACTCAAAAATTTGTTTTTTTTTCAGCCAGCGTGCAGCGTTAATATCTTCTCGAAACAAAACAAAATATTCTTTCATAGCCCTAGCATGGTTGGTCATCTTTATCGCTTATTAGCATATTTACCTCACCAACTTTATGGGGAAACGAAGAGATTTGATGGGTATTGCTTTATCGAGAATCGAAGATTTACTGGCTTACTACCAGCTTACTAATACGATCATCTTTTGTTAGTTCATTAATTATTTTATAAACTACTTGAATGTTTGACTTGGCTGGTCATAAAACCGACTCTATAAATACTATTTAACGCCACTATGGAAGCAAGAAAGTTATGACAAATTAAATCAATAACGCGTTCTCTGGAATGTTAATAAAGTTCTTAGCAGATAGAAGTTGGAGATAATGGCGATACCTACTAAATCTTTCTCAGCTCGCGTCCGAGGCATTTTCAAAACCATTCTCGAACTGCGAAATATTTCTTCGGACGTCAAATAATTTACATTAAATCGAGAATGCTGTATTCGTTTATTGGAATTGTAAATAGCGGAGTATCCAACCTTACCACGTAGCCGACACTTAAAGAAATTCCAAAGATGTGGTCTCTCTTCAGTGTGCTTACCATGAGTTTACGTTAGGTGTGCTCGCTAGCGACTACGTAAAAAAATGACATTAATTGTATGACATATTGTGCAGCGCCCCTAGCGGCTACTTTCAAGAAACAAAATCTTCATAGAGATTTTTGACGTACTCTCTAGCGAGCACACCTAACGTAAACTCATGGTAGGTGCACAGAACGTTCTTTGATGTAGACCTAACAGGAGTAAGGGATCAAGGGTGAGCCCGTACCACTTGTAAGCCATTCTGGTATTACACCTTTGCCATGGTCGTAATTGAAAAGATAACATCGGATCTCGTCCAAATTACGATCCTCAGATCATCGATCGAAGATACGCGTAGATCGTTAACAGATTTAATTAAAAAGCTTATCTCTATCCAGTGGCGGCGTAGCATGGCTTGGCACCTGGGGCGGTCACCCCCCCCCCCCTCACATATATAGCTCGGGGCTATGGCACCCCAGAATGGTCAGGTCTGGTGCCCCCCAGGATTTTTGGGTTACCGACTTGAAGAAAAAAGATGTTAGTACGAATCAGTTATAATGATACCAATCGCACCCAAGTATCATGATCTTTGTCATGCAGATGCGCCAGTGAGTACTAATCTGCGCGACTTTTGTCACCCCCTGATGCTTGGCACCCGGGGCGGACCGCCCCCACCGCCCCCCCCTTACGCCGCTACTGTCTCTATCCCAATTAGGAGGTGCGGTTTGGTATGAACTAATCTAGGTTTCTGAAATTCAATGAATTTTGTAGGATGTTAACAGAATTTTACATTAGAATTTAGGCCCTTTGTTTTGCACATTTGTCTTTTTGTTATGAAACAATTGTTTTATTATTCTCGTAAATCTTATTTTCCAGTATCTTCGCAGTTTATCTTAGCAGTTTTCTTTTCATGTCTTTGCCTGATTTCTTTCAATTTTAAAAGCAAAACATAAAAGCTATCTCAGAAATCGTTTAGTAAACGATATAAGATCATTCTTCTTTATGTCACTGCAACACTGGTATAGTCAAAACACTAGGTAGGTACAGCTTGACTGAAAATGAAACCCTACCTTAACAAAGAAAAGTAAAAGTTGACTTCTCAGTAAATAATGAGTAAATTCTGATCGCTGACGGATGTCGGTTTCATTATCACTTGGGTAGCTATTCGAGTGTTACTCGAGTAATCCACTGGTACGAGACCGCTGATATTCAATTGTAGGAAATCACAAACGCGTAGAGCCGTTGCTTTCGATGTATAGAGCCTTTGAAAGTAGGCTAGTGCGTTGTTTGATAAAGTTTGAAGCGCTTGCGCACTTTGCCGTTAGATAAAAAGTTCTTATGCGGTAAGAATAAGGCAATGTGTCAAGGAGAAATGCTTAATTTGACAGGCCTACCTTACTAGGTATCTACTGATACTAGGTACCTATTTATTAATAAATACCAGTGGGTTCAAATAATTTAGTGCCTTTCATTTGTCTCAGATCAGAAATTCAGTATGCCACATAAATTACAGCCTATACCTATGTTGTTTTGATGTATAAATTTACAGTAAATTTTCATCGGAAGCCATTCAGTGCCTTTTGCATGAAAGAATATAACAAACACCTCACAAACTTTCAAATTAAATTAATATTAGTAGGATTTCAGGAATATCTATTGTCTACCTCAAGCTTTCATCTTTGATGGAAGTTGGAGCTTAAAATGGAGTGTCATTTTAATGCGAAGTAAATATACAACCTTAATAAATGTCGAAGAGACGACTTTAATCGAATTGATCTTTATGTAAATATTTACTGCTATAAATCCTCAGTCTGTCGGCTGAAGTTCTTAAGAAAAGTTTTGAATGACTCATTTCAATGTTATATCGATAAGGAAAAGATTAATCTTTACATCTCTCTTTATGTTGATGAACGGAATAACTTTTAAACCAATATCTTACAACAATCAAATAGGTCGGTGATAGCACTCAAATCAAAATTAAACTAATAAAATTCAAGATTTTATTACATAGAAATTCAACGTTATCGGTGCAACAGAGAAATCGCCGGTAATTTCACTGAGCTCAGTGCAGTCTAATAAATACTTTACTGAGGGCTGACTATAATTTATATTCTATTAGCGATTTAAGACCTTAGCTTCTTTGTTTTGTTTAAGCGATAATGCAGTGGCGACTTTCAGTAACGGTTTAAAGGAAGGAATGTTGCAGTTGATATAAAAAAAGTTAAATTATGAGAAACACTAGCTTTTGCCCACGGCGTAGAGTCACTGATCACATCCTTACAAACTTTAGAATTTTTAATATTAGTAGGATAGTTGTGTAAGCGTTGTTATTGAACGATGAAAACATACTTTTCGCTACGAGTAGAACGTTCCATCTCCGATATACAGAGTAATTTAGAAATCTAGAATGTTTAGGCTGGGTTGCACCATTGCATCTTACTTTGATTGTAGCAAAGTAACGTTAAAAAATGTCAAACTTCATACAAAAATCAGCGGTTATCGTTATATATATATATTTATGTGATAGGAGGCAAACGAGCAGACGGATCACTATCTAGTTACGATCAAAGTTTGGTGGTGCAACTCAGCCTTAAACTGTCGATAATTTTTTATCGTAACAAATATTTTTTGCTGTGAGAAAAATATTTTATTTGTGAAGTTAATCCTTTTTTCGTACAAATCAGCGCTCTATCTACCGCAATGATAATAAAGTTACTATTAAAGTAAAAATAACCAAGTTTTTCTGAGAATAGCCGTAGACTTACACATTGCGGGTAACTAAATCACCAGTTACTATTTTGGCTACAAATATTTTATAGAGGAAATGGTCTCTTAATTTACAGGCCCTGGGATAAGCACATAGTTTGCGGTAAGTAGGTAGATAAATATTATCAAAATCAACCTGTTTATTTAAAAACTACCATTACTGCGTGTGTCATAGGTCACATGAGCTGAGTCATGGCAAATAACATGCCATGGGCCTATGGGGACTCATACCCTTAAAGCTCATGCCCAACAGTGACCGACAAAGACGTTAGCTTGCAACAAAGTGCGTATTTCAAATCAGAGATAATTAATTCAAACCGCAACCAGTTAACACCTTTGCTGCGGCAGTAACTTTCTAATACTTTCCATTCCTTCGGTACAAGGTCAGTAAACCTGGTATTAAAACTTACATTGTGGCGGCACAAGGCTTAAAGACCTTGTAATATTTAGGATATATTAATTTTATTTTTGGCTTCATGTTAATAGATATTGTGTTTTTTTTCTTTGAATATTAATAATAATGCATTTATTGACATACACCTGAAGGCGTTCGTGAATAACTTGTTTAGTATAAAAATTATAGCTATATTCAAAATACAAGGCGTATGCACCCTGTGCCGCACTGAAGTAGGGAAGTCTGGTGGGTATTCTAGGGATGTGAAATACAAATATCGATAGTTTAAATTAAGTTTTAATAAAAATTTAAAAAAGTAACAAACAAAGATGTTTTAATAATTTAGTCTAAATATTTTACAAATAAGACATACGTGCATAAATACTTAAATAAGCTATATTTAAAGAAAACATATTATTTAATAACATTTAGTTACAACTTCAAATGTTTGTCACGAAAAACATTATTTAAATTAGCAATAAATCGTGTAGCAAATTAAATTATAATCAATTTGCAGTTTTGATTTTGTTTGTTTCTCTTGACGCCATGTCGACATGTGCGTTTCTTACGAATGCGAGGCAACACTGGCTGCACGAAGCTAGCGTGGGGTGCGGTACCAGGTGCGTAGGGTACAAGGTGCTTCGACCTGGTTTCGCATTGTGAAGACATTTTATTACTTCCGTGCGGTACCAGGTCTAAAAACCTGGTATTAAGGTAGGTACATCATTGGATTCTATTTTAAGAATACTCATAGATATATATTCATCACTTTCCTACACCGGACCCAATTGAAGTTATGCCTTTCGCACGACAAGGAAGACTATAATTTTCTTAGCCGCACGGTAAGCGAGACGTACACAAGGTCTATAGACCTGGTTTCGCACTCAACGTGTTAATTGAAAAGTAATTTCCATTAAATGCTTTGAAATAGTCTGTTTAAATAACCGTTCATGAACGGTCGTTAAATTTTCATAATTCAATTGGGTCCTCGACAAAAATGACTTTGATATGGCCATAAAAAGTATCGGTTTCGCAAACTGTAGATAATTATTTTTTAACTGAATCGAACGTAAATATGCGTTACAGTTATTAAGTGTAAAAATATGCAAACAACGTCATAAGCTATTCCATCAATTTATTCGAGTTAATACTTAGTGACAATGTATGGATATGCAAAAATGTCTTCTTGTACACCAGTACAAGATGGCCTTATTATACCAATAATAAGGCCATAAGTACCATTCACACAAAAATGAGAGAGCAACTCTGTAACCCTTTCATACCTAAAACACCAACAACGCAGGAGAACCAAAGTGACCGACATAGCTCGCAGAATTGCTAAAACCAAGTGGCAGTGGGCGGGGCACATAGCTCGTAGAGACGATGGCCGTTGGGGCAGAAAAGTTCTCGAGTGGCGACCACGGGCTGGAAGACGTAGCGTGGGCAGGCCTCCTACTAGGTGGACCGACGATCTCGTAAAGGTCGCGGGAAGAGCCTGGATGCGGGCAGCGCAGGACCGTGCATTGTGGAAAGCCTTGGAGGAGGCCTTTGTCCAGCAGTGGACGTCATTTGGCTGAAACGAACGAACGAACGAACGAACCTAAAACACTGAACATTCTGGTGTAGAGACAGATTGCTATATTGTAAAAGTACTCGTAAAAGTTATTTGGGGTAAAATAGAGGGTGAAAGTTTGTACCAATTATTTGAAACTCCGTAAATAATTGCTATTGGCATAATATTGGCACACATACTGTTTTGAGCGCGAAGACTGTGACACGGGGAAAACCGCAAGCAAAAGCTAGTAATAATAAGAAAAAAGTTTACTCATAATTATACCTGCAGTTAATTCGATAGTAATGTGAATACGTCTACAATATATCATCTGCAGTTTTACTCAAAATGGTTTTGATTCAGATTTTCGCACGAGATAGCCCGAATGTTTTGTTTAATTACTCATTGCGGTGCAGATTCAAGGCTCCGGTCTATTGACCAAATCTGGCTGAAGTTTTAAGGTCAGCCTTATCAGTTCTGAGTTATTTCTCTTTTGTTAATAATGCCAAATGTACCAAAGTAGAGGTGGAGAGAAGACTCGTTTGTCGATTACTTGAAGCTTGAAAAAATTGGCATGATGCCCGTTTTCACCATCAATCCCTAATTTTTAAGTGACCCTTATGAAAACAAAATTCCTGTTGTGTTCCAAATAGCATAGAGCACTTAAAAATTGTGGAAAACCTTGGGGGAGGCCTTTGTCCAGCAGTGGACGTCATTTGGCTGAAACGAACGAACGAACGAACGAACTTAAAAATTAGGGATTAGTGGTGAAAACGGGCATAAGTCTCTTAAGAAAAATGTAACACCCGTGCAATCTCCAGGTTTTTGGAATAGGTCGCGTATTGTGTTTCCAGTTTATTTATTTAGTTTTTAATTTCTTGTAATCGTTAGTTCTTTGGGGTCATTTCTTTAAATGGGGGTTTGCTATGCAAATATAGCTTCTATTAAAAGTTAAGAAACGGCTATTAACGCTTGATGTGAGCTTACTGAGACAATTTTTGTAACGACATATTTGTCCACTGCACATGATGAACTATGATGTCATTGTTATTAATATCGTTTTTTATCGAGGAAGTGTGTGGACAGGAAATTATACCGTAGTTTGTATGCAAATAATAGAGATAAGGCCCAGATTCCCATCATATCACACAGTCGGTGTTTGTGGTCAATTAATTACGAAAATGCTAATCGATAGAGTTGTCTCACGAAATGTCAATAAAGGGTTTTGTAAGACTTGATTTATTAATACATTTAAAAACTTTATTTTACTTTATCCCTATAGAAAGAGTAATTTTACCAGTAAGCCTAGGATGCGCGCCACGATAAATTTTTATCGACACATTTTATCGTTTATGTACGATAAGTCCAAACGGTTGTTGTCTAAAATCGGCGATAGGATTTTATCATAGCGCGCATCGCAGGGGTTAATAAAACATCACATTTTAAGCAATCCCGAAGATGATTTCATTGCCACATTTTATAAAAAGGTTTCTTAGAGTCTCTTAATAATATGTTTGAATGGGTTAAGCATATTTTTTGTAGATCATTAAGATTTAACAAAGGCATGGATATTTAATTTATTAATGAATACCTAAGCAAGTCTAGTCATGGATATGCTATTGAAAAATTATGATATAAAAATATTTATGTCATAAAAATACAGTTGACTATCTGCCATAGAAATTATCACCGAGCAATTTGCATTTATAACGCGTGGTAATAAGAACTTAATAAATATGGCAGACGACATTTAATAAATTCGATCAAGTCATAGAAGTTTTTCCTGGTCAGTAATAAAGAAAATAACTACTTATTATAAACAGATCATGGGACCAGTTGTTAACAAATAATTTAGTTAATTTGATCTATCTATCGATGAATTAAATGCACTGGATACGAAATTATGTACATACATTTTACGTCTTTACTACCAACCGGAGTATAGTAGGGTCATTTCGCCTGTTTGCGTCCTAGTAAAATTATCTCCATTTTTTGAGTAAATTATGTAAGAATAATCGTTTCGCTTAAATGATGGTAAAAATTTACAGTCAACATGCCCATAAACATACTTAGCTACGAGTAATTTATTGGCTGTTAACAGAAAAAAAAACCAAGATTTGGTTACCAAAATCAACCATAATTTTGACTACTCCCACGCCCAAAGAAATAAACACATCAAGCGTGTAATTTTGACAGCTACACTGTTTACACGATTATAGAGTTATTAGTGAAATTATGTCTAATAAAGTTTAAGTCGTTCTCATTTGTTATTCGGTAAGCTGGCTTAATGAGCTTGAATATGCTTTAATATTCTTGAATATTCGGTTCAGGCATCGCATAAAATTACCATTTCAGATTACGTGGGTACGCTAGGCTATATATCAATTAATTCAGGCAGTTCTGGGTGGGTAAGTTGCATGTGGTTACATTATGAAGATAGCAACAAGTTGAATACGCGTTATGCCTTTGCTTGGTACATGTGAATTAATTTCAAAGACCACAATGAGAGTACTGAGATTAAAAAAAAGAAACAAATAAATTAGTGACAATGACTAATGACAAAAAACTTTCATTTATATTATGACGTCCTGGCCATTATACAAAATAAGAAAAAAGCAAAAGTATTTTAATTGAGACGAATTTTCCCTTTTATTTTTCTTTTTAATGCAAACACATGAAATACACTAACTTGTTCAGTACCCTTTCCCCTTAACTCCAAACTGTTTCATGACAGTTGTAATATCGAAATAGCTTCACGGAACGAAGTATTACGGTACAAAGAAGTAGGTATCTCATCTTTCATGTAACTTTGTCTAAAGCTAAAGGGACTGATTCTGACACGTTATAGGGAGAGGTAGCGAAGTTACGAACTCAAATCTGTCAAAATTGTTTGAAGTTTAAAAAAATTTTTTTAAAGAAAGACAATATACCAACCTACCTATTAAAAATTTTTTTTTTAAAGAATGACACTAAACCTATTATGTCGTTATGTTCTTATTCAATGTTTGGAATTCTGTGAATATCAAACAACATTGCGTGCGTACTAGTCATTATGAGACGCGTGTCAAAATATCTTGACCTACTACGCAAAGGCGAATAATGTCTTCCACTTTTAACGCAAGTACCCAAATGGTTAGCTTTGACTTGTGTTAATGGGCTTTCGGATTAAATATCTGTCATTTACCATAAAATAGTACAGGGTTCAATGAATTAATTTGATTAGAAATCTAATATATCCGCTATTAGTATTTTCGTAATAGGAACTTTGAGGTAGTAATTACGTCTGTAATTTCTTATTAAAATCAGCAAAAATGATACATATTTTACAGTATGTATTCGTATATTTAATTTTATTTTCATTTGCATTTTAAGTTGAATTAAAGCTTCTCGGAACTTACTAGAATTCAGTCCTCTAGTTGAGTTCGCCTCGCCAGTTCCTCTATGGTTGAGGACTCCGGGTGAAGCTCACTTCGAACTTCGGTCTGATCATCACTTTCCATCAGGTGAGATACAGGCTTTCTTCTTATCCTCGTTGTGATTAAAAAAGAAAACCTTCTAGACACTAGCGATTGTAAAAAAAATGTAATCATATTTTCAGAATTAAAGTGAAACAAATGAAAATCGGTGGTAGATATCTCGATAACTCGCCGAGCCTTCGCAATTACTGTTTTTCCCTGCTCATTTTATGGAAACGTTTCTCTCAATATGGCGATGGGACCGTATAATGCAGTCTAATTTACATGGATCGAGGTTGGAAAATGTTTCGGATGCGAAAATTTCTCCTGGTCATTTGCTACGCGATTATATCGCGCATGTAATGCGTGCGAGCGCCTGTGTACAGTCGCCGACGGTGTGCGGACATGTAAGAAAAATAATTGAAGTAGCCCAATCCAAACTTTAAGGTAATATTCGACTTATTTGAAGCAGGTAAATAAAGATATTTTTATATTCCTAGAGCTCAGCAAGAGTTGACTCCAAAAGGCCAAGCCTTGGAAAACGTATGTAGGACAGGTCGACCCCTGATCGCTGAAGCGACTGCCTCAAGGACACATTAAAGCAGGTAGTGTTTGGATGAAAAAAGCCAGTCATTTTTGTTTATGTTCTAATGTAAAGCTCGAATGTTAATTTCTATGTTTAATTTAATTATGGTCTGGGGTGAATTTGATCTGGAGCGGATAGATTAAAAACCACACGTTAGTAGTATTACAATTTGTAGAATTATGTATTTTGTGTACCTATTATGTATCTACAAAAGTTCATTACGGTGAGGCAGTTTTCTACTAGTAGCCAACTAATTGAAGGCCGGTGTATTTCTTGGTGTGTGGTCCAACACATCCAAAAGTATAAGGCTGAGCTGCACCAACTTACTTTAACCGTAACTATAATAAAAACCGGTGCTTTTTGTATGGAGTTTGACAGATTTTTGACGTTTTTTAAAGTCAAAGTAAGATGGTGCAACCCAGCCTAAGATAGGTATCGGCTGATTCTTAAACGGAGTTTACTAAAAAAAATAGGTTCCATATCCAGTGAATCTAAGTCCGCATCATGTTCTTAGGTACTACAACGAGGTATTTCCACTGGTAGCCAGCTAATCGCAGCCCGGGGTCAAGCCGTGTTCCGCCCGCCGGCCCGCCACGTTTATTATAATAAGGCCTGGTAGCTATTATAACGTTTGCCGATCGCCCTTTATGCCACGCTGAAACTGTGTTGCATTAGCGGAATATTTTCGAGTAATTTGTAACGTACACCAAACCTGTTGGAAAGTAGGCTTTATGTTAAAGAGATAATGCTCATCTAGAAATGTGTCTGGAATATCAAAAGTTGACTTGAAATACTTTGCCATGGTGATAAATTGAGTTTCAGTTCGGAAAAGAACTAGTAGTCAAAATAATAATAAAACACGTTTTGATAAACATTTGTTATATTTTAAATCTTACTCTTCATTCTCATAAGCTCATCATCAAAACCATTTTGTTGCTACAGTACCTATTGTCTTCTAAATCATGAGGCGCTAAGAAGAATTTTACTATCTAATGGAGACGTAATATTTATTTTTAAATAACCTAGGAACGCCTAAATAGTACGAAGAGATTGAGAAGGTTTAACTAATGGGCACGGTAAAAGAATAACGATATTTGATTTACCTAAGACAGTATAATTAACTTCAGCAACATGAAGGTTGCAGTACAAATAACAAAAAATTGCTAATAATAATCTTTAAAAAAAATGTCAAAGGACTTTCTTATCTCTTTAATTCTGCGATTAATTGACATTAGTCAATATTTAAAATATCTGCTTAAAAATACTTACTTACCTATTAGCGCTTGGACGTGGTGACTGGGTATAATCTCATTTGCGGTAGACAGCTTGGCGGCGTTGTTGTTGCACTGCAAAAGAAAACACACTAATCAGCGACCTTAATAAAAGATATCTGCAGGATTTGATGGCAAATAAAGAGGCTTGTTTGCCTTTAATGACGGTGCTTGACGAAACACTAATAATGGTTGTTAACAAATAATAAGACGGAGTTGCGAGAAGTTAATTTCATCGCCATCTGATTCAGAGTTGCGCAACTTTCGACGTCACCAAATATTGTTCGGTTACGACAAAAGTTGCTCGCGAGCAATTATTTCATGGTGTCATTGCGAAATTCGCGGTGAATTAGTCGCATCGTGACGTAGCTGCAGATCCGATTCTCGAAATCGGCCATAGAATTAATTGCGTGATCTCTGAACCATTGCCAAATGTTCACTAGCCCTGCATTGTTGCTCGAGCCCGCGTAAATAGGTGATTCATTGCCGAGAGAAACTTTATTTATTATTTTATTGCCCTCATACATTTCTTGGGCCTTAAACGATATCATACCAATATAGCGATATTACGTGACTGCTACACTTTTAATGTTGAGGTAATGCCATGCCGCTATAATTTAAACGTTAACGACCAGTTTTATTAACTTCTAAATAAGGTATATTCCCAAAGTGATGTTACGAACTTTTTTTTAATTTAGGGATGGTCTGTAGGTCGAGAAAATATTTCAATTTTAAGTGTGTGTGTTTTTTTATGTATGTAATGGCTTAAAATTGTCTGACAATCTAAATATTCTACATCTACACTTTCTAAAACATTAGGCACATTTCGTGACTATTCTAAAATTTAGAATTTTAGGTTTTACATTTTCTCCATTCGAGTAATCAAATCGGCAATCACAATGAAACATTTGAAAGGCGATTGCAATTGGATCGGCCATCTTTTTGTCATCATAAAATGTAAGGCACAAATGTAGCGTAATTGGTCCCTGCTGAGAGGTAATAAAGTTTTTTCGACTTTAAAATAAAGTGAATTGAATTTCATCGTAAATACGACCACAATTTACGTCATTTCAGAATCGTCTTGAAAAATAAACCATCGCTATAAAGATGACGCCATCCGCAACTTTATATCGTGAAGAGACGGGAAAATAGTATTTTTTTACAATATTATGTTGTGAAATTCTTAATATCTCAATTTCATTCAGTAATTTCAACGTTATAGAGAGCAGGCCCCCCATTAGGTGGACCGACGATCCGGGCCCTGGAAAAACCTGGATACGGGCAGAGCAGGACCAGTCATTACAAAAATCCTTGGGGGAGGCCTTTGTCCAGCAGTACCTAGACGTCATCTGGCTGAAACGGAGGAACGAACGATATAGAGTCACTTTTTCACTAAGAAAAATATTTAACGAAGCTTTTGCGAAGATGCAAAGCTTAAATAACAAAAATCTATCTACCTTATAAAATACCTATTTATACTATTTGCGTACTGTATAATATTCGCATAGCTAGAACATTTCTTTATAGGCATAGAATCGATTTGCCACTTTACGAGTCGGCGCGGGCGCACGGTTTATAGCGCGTTTTGTGAACATTACATGCTGAATGACCGTATGGCGCATGCTCTTTGAATACACAGGTGGTTAATTAAATTAGAGATTATCAGCTGACCTTTTGTTTTCACAATTACAAATAAAAAATTGTTTTATTCAGTATCAGGTTTGACTTTTTGACAGGGTTTCGATTAGAATTTTCTTTGAAGTAAAACACAAGTCTATTAAAATTTGTGTTAGAAAACCCCGCATTATAATTAGAGTTAGGTACAAAAATAAAATAGAGATAAGTAGCTTATTAGCTTATTTTGTGGAGTTTTGATGAAATTTTATAACTTTAAATAGAGTCTATTGGTCTTCTTTATACTCATTAAAGAATTCTGGCTAGGTTTCTGGATAGCGCCGGATTAATTAAATTGACATTTCATGGTAGAGCTTCAGTACAGTTACTAGTTAAAGCCATAATACTTTATTCATATCTTACTATCATTCAAGTTAGACACATAATCGAGTAGAAGAAGCGACCTTCCACCTCACAAAGAACATAACGTCTTGATCAAAACAATTGAGTTACACATACGAGTTCCAATAACCATGCAGTGATGACTGTTGTGTAACATGATGATGGTTTTGCATAACAAGATAGATGTTTTCATATCATGACCTGCGCATGATTGCGATCCATCGTGAAACAAAACCATAAACAATTTGGGACTACATCATTGGTACACCTATTGAGAATCTCGACCAATGTCAGCGAGTATACAGACTGGAAGATCAGACGACTTATTAAAAAATTTTGCTAAAAATATATTTTTTAAATAATTAGATGATCAAACGAACTTACCAAGTGAAGTTCGATCTGAATTATCCTGTTTTCGCCGAAGAGATTTACACAAAATAGTTGTTACAACCAACCTTGTGTTGGGTCTAATTCTCGTCACTACACTGCACAACTTAAAATAATTACGTTTTTTGTCGGTAAAAACGTCCTGGTGACGTCACTTAAGCATTTTTCTTATACTGCGTGCGGTCGTTGCGCGTGCGCACAAAGGAATGAGACCGCTCGGACACCGAGCCCACAGCGTGGTAGGGGTGGGGTTGCCCGCTCTTTTGTTTTTTACTACTACTACGCTGAATATTGTGTGCGGATTGGCTTGTCGTACAGGGGTACTACACGGTAAAATAAATCTCGGAGGCGAAAGCAGGATAATTAACAAACATATTTAGCTTAGTATGAGGGACTAACGGGACTACAAGTTATTTGCGCAATAACAAATTACTAATAATGTTTAAAAAAAAACAGATTCAATAAAAAAAACATTTCAAAAACATATAATAATTCCATGTTTCTAATTTTAATTAACGTAAAACAGACTAAAGTCGAAGCAGATTTAATCAAAATAAATTGGCTTTCAATCCACTTAATTATACTTGATGCTTCTATTAGTCCAGAAGCTTCTGCGTTTATAAATCAACTCTAAAATTAACACAGACGAAATCAAGTGTCTATCTAATTATTTTTAATGTAAGGTAGCATAAAAACATATCGAAATTCGATACGGTAGAGCTATAAACACGCCTCACGTTAATAGTTTGGCAATTAAAAGTGTAGTAAAACGATATACCTCAATTTTCTTTAAATTTCATTTAAATAAGAACACGCAATTATGTTGTCTTAGCAGTTGATTAAAATTTGATTGTATATTATTGCGTATTAATTCAATACAGTATAATAAATAGATGTTAATGGATTTGCAATAAATGTCCTATTAATATTTAAAACCTGTTAAATTGTTATAAATCATATTTAGGATAATGGTTTTTGGTTTTAGTAAATTACACTAAAGCTTGTTAGATACTTCAAGTCACAAACTAATTACTTAGTATTAATGTAATGAATAAAGAATCTTATAGTTTTGTTTTCGTATTAGATTTATTCATGTATGATATAATTTTGATTTACGTACTTACAATATTATAGGAAGTACTTTTTTAAAAGTTTTCTTATTCAACATCAAACTTTTCAATTTGGATAGCACTCGCTTACTGACATTTAAAGAGCCTAATAGAAAAAAATGGAACTTACTAATGAAAGTTAATGATCAAGTACACCGATATAATTGGCCCTACTTAATTGTGTAACATCAGAAAGCTTTTAAAATTTAAAATATTATTATCAAAGATAGCCATTCATCATTACTATCTCAAAAATATTTGTTCCTCAACCTGCTTGTCTGTGTGTCTCACGCGTTGAGATATTGAATACAATAGGCGATGATTCTGTCATACAAAGATACAAAGCAATTGTTGCCCCCCATTTTAATCGGCCCGTAAGATTGATAGCTACGACACATTCAACCTGTATTTGAGGTATAAGGTTCCGTATGATAAGGCCTTCAATAATATAAAAAGGTTAATAGATAACACATTCAGTTAAATACCAATAAAACAGGTTTCAATAAATTGCCTAAATATTTGACTGGCCTATTCAAACTTTTGTGCTTATCAGTTCAGTTTTAGAGTTATTACCCAGTTAAATTAATTTGGTAACGGCAAGCATGTCAAGCTAACTAGGTCTGTATGTCGTGGGTATACGGTCCACCGTTGGTCAGAGCGCGATGTCAATTAATTTATTAGGCCGTAGAATAAGTATTGTTTAACTTTAGTGTATAATTTGTGACGCAACAAAAGTATACGCAGCAGACTTGCTTGACTCGCACCACGCATTTATAAACCCTGTACAATTTCAAAGTAATCCAAAGAAAAAGCGAACGAAGAAAAACACAAATAAATTAAATTTTAGTATTAGTCCCCCTCCAGCAAAACAAAATAAAATAGAAAACAATTGCTTGTCTTCATGTGTCCCCTAGGGTGTATATATTACTAGTATTTTAATCCAACACGTCCTTAATACCCAAGCGTAAATTATTACGCGTGCCATTATTGAAGCTACTGAGCACAAACACATTTGTTCGGCAAAAAACTTCTCAAAGAAAGCCTACTGTACATCTTCCGTTTAGATTTTGATGGGAAATCTAATTAAATGTTTTATGTTCTTTGACAATTAACTTGCCTATCTATTCAAGGTTAATTTGTTTAATAGTTTCACACGGTAAAATGTCACATCATCCGATGGGTATTATCATCAAATAATTGGTCATTAAGTTAATTCATTAATATTTATCAAGCCATCATAATTGGGATCAGATTTCTTATCCGACGGATATGACATAAGAAGTGCCATCATCACTCAGTGACCATTGAACTGATGATGCCCGTGACCAATATTGAAATTCGTCAAAATTATGAAAAACAAAACAAAAAGTAACTATATAAATAAACTATACTACCATATTATGGTGATGACGTAGATAAACTGGTTTAAAAATGTACAAGAAAGTAGGATTACTAATATTATCGTTGATTAAGAGTGATAGAGTTTAGAGTAGCGCATGAGATGGCATGATACTATTTTACTCACATAGAGTCCATATGCCCATTCTAAAAATGGTGCCAGAAGTTAGTTTTGATCCTCCACATCTTAAATAAAAGTATAGTTAACATTTTGTTTCTACTAGGTGTCTGCTGCTACAGCTGTGCTTAGTTTATGATAAGATGTATTTAAATACGTTCAGACGTAATCCTCCTGCCCCTAATTTTATTCCAATTGAATCATACGAGACTTAGAGGTAAAATGAGACATGGAGAGCAACTTTTCCATTGAATACCGGATCGTTGTGAAAACGCGTACAAAATAATAACAGCGTCGTTCAAAAGTAGCGATTATTAAAAATCCATTATTTTTAAGATGATTCATTCCATTAGAACTTACGCAACTTTCTTTGATGAGAGCTGTTTAAGACATCAATGTTAAGTAACAACTGGCAAGGCCGTTCCAAAAAATCGACGGGCTCGTTTATACAAAATATTATGGTTCTATGAAAATTATAGATGATACAGATAAGGATGTGATGAATACCGGTATGGAACCGGTTCGGAATATCGGTATTACTTTTGGACCGTTTCAACTTTACTTCTCAAAGCGCCGTTTTTTCTCATCAAACTTAATTTTAAAATAATTAAAAACACGTAAATTAAAAACGTGTATTTTTACAGAGAACCAGTTAATTAAGGTTAATCAGGAGATAATATCGTTCTCTATATGAGACACGCTGAAGAAAGTACGCCTCTAGATATTCCTACTGAGACTGACTTTTACCAAAAAGTTGTGCTTAATTAAAGATTGATGGAATTTAGATTCATTACAAGTATCGCTACCGACAATGCTCTACAAAAACCGGTAAGTGTACCGGTAGATGCAGCTGCCATATTTTTACCGGTACATCCCTAGACACAACCTGCAATTACCTGCTACGAATGGTGGGTCGAGCGAAATAACAATAATTAAGACGTTGGACTCCGTCGAACCGAATAACAATTTGGGTCTGGTTTATTTGCTCGCGATTGTACAGACGACAGCACATCAGATTATACATTTTTGTTACAAAATAGCCTGTATTGCAACGAGATAAGACGCTACTGTATTTAGTATGATACGCTGTCGTCATTACGTACCCATATGTAGATTGTGACGACATTCAGATTTTTGCTTTTGTTTGTAGCCAAATGAGTCAACATTTTACTGTTTACGAGTAGGTGTAATTATCCGTGCTGGTAGTGTATAAATATTGACGTAATCTTCTTTTTTGTAGATGAAATGAGGTTTGTTTTAGGGCAGAATACTGTTACGTTTACCTGATCAATGATTTCTTTTTTCCTTCCATATTTCAATGTAGGCAGCAACATCGTGCTTTATATTGTGAATGAAACATAATGTTACGTTGAGTTACGGGCCGCTTTTATTTTTTTTATAGATATTTTAAGTAAAAAATGATTAGACAGAAAGATATATGGTTTATTTGCAAAACACATTGACACACAAGAAGCAAAAAGTAAGATTAATAAACACAGGAGTAGTAGGAAGGATATTATAGTTTATTACAAAGAGTAAAAAAGAAAATCCTGCGCTAAGGTATAAGTGTGCCGCAGCGATGCAAAAAAGCAGAGAGCTCAGTGTAGACACTGCTCTTAAATGAGCAGAACACTGATTTTCAGCTCTGATTAGTAACGGGACATCTTTTACACCTCATAATAAATCAAACACAAAAATAAACATTATCAATGTATCAGATTTTGTGCTTATGCCTTTACGACAGTGGTAAAGAGAAGGGTGGGATTCACTTTTTATGTATCTTTTATACCTTTCGAAAGTGATTTCTGAGGTTATGCAAACTGTTTTATTGCCAGGACGAGGTTTCATCCTTATGCATGTCCCAATTTGTTTTTTGAAGTATTTATTTGGTAAATTAAAAGTTTATTGATGATGTAAACGTTATTGGGCAATTTGAAAATATCAAGCGGAGTGCGATGTTCTTTTGTGGCTGATATTTTTTGAGGATTAAGAATTTCATGCCCATTTTCACCACCAATCCCTAATTTTTAAATGACCCCTATGGTAACACTTAACATACATTTTGTTTTCAAAGGGGTCACTTAAAAATTAGGAATTGATGGTGAAAACGGGCATCAGTGTCCTTACTTACTAAAACTGAATAAAGTTAATTACTTTTTATGAAAACAAATTTATTAAAAAAAGTTTAGAAGGCTGGCATAATATTAATAATAATTTTAAAAATGTTAATTTGCTTTATATCGAAAAAAGAAATTGTCTCGATCGAACTCAATAAATCAGTCCCTTCTCTATTTTTTTCCTAATGTCATTATCCTGTAGTTCCTTTTTTAGTATAAGAAGAAAATGACTCATCCAATTAAATAAGTGTAAATTACACTTGAAGTGCAAAAACTTACAATAAAAAACTCGGGAAAGTCACCAGAACTGCGACTTTTTCATGGAAAACAAGTTAGTCACTGTAATCGGCGTTTTTGCAGAGTGACGGTTATAAGGAAGTACGTAGATCATGGCTGCGCGCGCGCCGCTCGAAGAATCATCAGAATTTTATTGCTAATGTTAACCGACTTAATGTACGGTCTGGTTAAAAGACGTAGCTTTTTATTATTTGAGTTTAAATGTTAAGAAAAATTGTACAATAAAAATATTTGTTTGAGGCCCCGTGGCGCCTAAGGAGTTCAATGTGTTAAATGCAAGTAATTAGAGATTAAGGTGTTTAACTAATTTTCTAACTAAACATGTTTCCACTAAAGGATGATGGGCAAAAATGTATGGAAAGTGGTACCCGCTCCAATAGCCATAACCAATATATATTTTAAAAGGCCTTTAGATGTAGGAAAATGTCTGCTATGGGGCCAGTTCTAATTCACGTTTTGAAAGCAGTTATTCCACTAAGTATTATAATGAAAGTATAACACAATCATCCATGTATACGAGTATGTATTATGACTACAATCTATTAATATAACTAAAAGAAGCATTGAAAAGGAAAGGATTGTATGCGATGGCCAAGTCAATATATTTATGTAAAACGTTAAAGATTTCCTGGCCTGGACTTGGTATTACATGGATCTCACAACTTTTTACCGTAGAACAACTGAGTTGCGAGACTTGGTTTTTTTGACAAGTATTGTTTTTGATGGGATCTCATTTCTTTTTGTATTTTGTAGACAGCAGTTATGTATCTAGAAAACTGGACCGAAATTGAAAAATTTTACTCGACTTGGCGGTTGCACTACCGTGCCCCCAAATATTTTAGTTTTTCCTTGATTCATACACCAAACACTACTTATATTCCAAATTTGAAGCTTCTAGGTCTGCTAGAAGTGCCTTAGAGTTTTGATGATCGGTGAGTCAGTGAGTCAGTGAGTCAGTGAGTCAGTGAGTGACAAAATTAAGTAACTTTGACCCGTTATAATTCTTAAACTACTGGTTCAAATTGAATGAAATTTGAAATATACCGTGTCTTTACAATGCCTGCATAGCTAATGAAAATTCAGCCTTCTAGTTTTATCCAGAACGAAGTTACAGGCGGTCGAAAATGGCCTGAATTGCTTCGAGAAAAGGATGGTACGGCCGTGCTCGACTTGGTGGGGGCACTGCCGTGCCCCCAGATTCAAATATAAAACAAGCGTAGAGCTTCCGTACTGCTTCTAGGTAAAAACCAATTTTGGCCTCATTTTTCTTATAAACGAAAATTATTTAAATTAGTAAAAAAAAAAATGAATCCATACATAATTTGAACCGCTATTTCCATACAGATTTCAATCGAATGTATATCCCCCAAGATTATAAAGCGCTCTACATTGTTCCATTTTCGAAATTTAAATTGATAATAATAATAAATATACCCAGCAAATTTTCGAGTAAAAAACCTGGCAGCTTACTCCGTTCCATTTTCAAAAACAAACTTTTTTTTCTGGCGTTACCGTTGACATTCTGAGTACGCGGTGGCCATCTGGCACGAACGGGCCATATTATCGTCCGGTAGCATTAAGTGTGTGCCGTGTTATAGCGCACCAGTTTTTGCGGCCAGTGCGCTGACAAATTTATTTGTCATTGCCATTGTGTAACTCGGGAGTCCGAATGATAAAAAAATAAAAGATAAATTACTATGGAGCGTACGCGAAATGTTTTCTTTAGTAGGCTGGAGATATGGTAATAGTTTCCGCCAGTGTTATATTTTTTATTGTTTAAACTTGTTAACTGAATAAACTTTATTTTCGGAACAAATAAATAGTGTGGAGAAACAGTTTATACAAAAAATATAAGGTCACGAAAAAAAATTATTGTTATAGGTGTCATGTTATATAGGAGATGTTCGTGATAGTCACAAGGAAAAATAGTGCAAACTATAACATCTGTCAGCTTTCATTCAGTTTAAAACTTACAACTTTAAGTAGTTATCAGTCGATGAGTAGATCTTTGGTTTTATTTACCTGAAAACAAAATAGAAAACACATTATTTTTTGTATAAATATTGACGCAAAGTTTATTATTAGTATTAAATCAATTGGTACAGTACAAGTTATGTAGTAAGACCTTGTTGGACAATACAAATGGGACATATCCCGTACATAGCCGGCACCGAACATGCACATAGATCATCTGAGATATGATATCGTGCATTCCGAGGCCTTTATCATACATAAATCACTAATAGAAACAAATTATTCATGCACATAATAAGGAGGCGAGAATCGTGAGGGCAGCGGTAGCATTTCTTCAATATTCCTAATGTAATGCAACAATAGGAACAACACTACGCTATACTTAGTTGGGTGAAAACCTAAAACATGCATGAGAAAGAAGCGTATAATAGTGATAATTAATGTACGATTTTTTTTTACATCTTTTTACAGGTAGAAATTGTTTGATTGTTTTATGCACTGTAGTGTTTTGTTTACATGATAATATAATTACAGCAAAAACGGGAACCCCTTTAAAATTCATAGGTAATTTGTTCAGGATCTTGTTGGATAGTAAAATTGTAGGAAGTTTAAATATGTTTTGTTAAATAAATTGAGGTAGTTGAGGGAGCTAACAAGTAGATTTTTATTTACATACAACAGTAATTGATTCGATAAAACTCGCAAAATAAAAGACGCATTTGACCAGTGTTTTGCTGCATACAAAAGAAGGCATATTTATAAAGATAACTAGTTCTTTATCCACTTCCTTGTGAAATGAATTACTTTGTACTCTGCCGAGTGATAAAACTTATTTACCTACTGTGTAATTAATAAGAATTGTTTTTTATTATTCGCATAAAATGAATCTGTTGGCAGTTCTATTTGCGTTTGTCGTACATAAAAAATACCTTCGAGTGCTCATTACTGACCTCTCTGTCCACACAAAAAAGGGGTACATTAAAATCGCCCTTGTACTTTTCTGGATGCAAAGCATTTTGGTCGAATTTCAATCGTGCGTAGGGGTTTTAAAGGTAAAATTCCGTTGGCTGATCGATTTGTGTTGGTCTCATCTTTACCATTACTCAGAAACTGGTCTGGCTTCCTACGTCCACAGGATGTTACTCCATATTCACCATTCATTAGCTTAATGGGTTCGGACTGATGATTTTTGTTGCGAAATATCGAACTGAATATTTGCGACTTCCCAAAGTACTTTGTATCGCTGATGGCGATCGTAATCGCTATGACGGGGATGTTATATAAATGATGTTCGAAGATTTAAGGGTTTTGTTCTAATGATAATGGCCTCTAAAAGACTCTCACTGCCAGGATCCTGGGTTATTTTTTTAAGGCCAGCAAACTGAACATTTCCACTTTTATTTGGACATAGGAGCTCTCAGGGGTTAACCTGAATGACTGACCCTCAATATGCTATTGTTTGGATTGGATCTGGTAGACAGTCGGTTACAAATATTGACACAGACTGCTTGGGCCTCCTAGAAACCTTAAACACTGTATGTAGTGGAATTTTTATGCACTTAGAATTTTAAACAAGGACTTTCTTTTAAATATATGCCAAGTTCTACCGTTGCATCAATTACTTCTTATAATGACATCAATACTTGTTTTAAATGTCATTTCAACAACGAATGCGAATTCGAAAATTCGATTGTATGGAAATTAGATTTATCTTGCACTAACAGGATTGGTGCATCTAATCAATAACAGTCAGATCTAGACAACTTTCCGTCTAGGCCATGTCCTAAGTCTAGACTGGACTATTTATTACCTTTATGACAAACAATAGGTTTAGATATAGCTTGAAGAGTTGTATCGAACAATTTGACATTATATTGTTTCCACGAAATGTCAAAATGATACGTACGAGTATTTCTTGAAATACAATGCAAGCAAAAAAATCAAATTATGAACATAAGTAAATCTTTTATTACAACGATTATTAAATAATAAAATGCCAATAGAAGCAGACAGCTATTTAACATGTTAATTTACTAATGCTTGTAATGTTCCGACAGATAAAAATATAGCAGACGAAACTGAATTTTAATTAATTGATGTGAAGGCTTAATTTGATTTGAACGATGATACCGAAGTCGTGCTTACGGTAGCTGATAGCAGAGGTCGCGAGGAGCAAGAGAGATTGAGGAGTGATAGTGAAGATTGTAAGAGTGACGCACGTTTGAATAAGATATTGCGTGGCGCAAGAAACGGACTGTGAAGTAATGTGTTAAGCGATTTTTTCTTGTTATATAGAATTGAAGGTGTAATTTTATTAAGCTGATTGATGTGTATTAATGATGATGTAGAAAAAGTATCAAGAAATACTTTTTTTGCCTTACTCTACATTATAATGTCGAGTATAAAACTTTTGGTTTTTTTTAGGCGAAGTTCTAAGAAAATCTTTTGTTCGTACAATTGGAACTAACTAGTTCTGATCTATCTAACTTATTAAAGAGATTAAATTTCATAAATTGATTACAGTAAAAGTAAGACAGTTTTTCACCCCATGTAAAAAGTGATACTCTTATCAAGTAGATATTGGATTTTCCTTGAACATCCTCGTCTGAACTCATCTGTCAACCCGTTCATAAACCATCGGCCTGATCCCACTCGTTCCGATATTAAGCTTTTAACTGATTTATTTACACTTCACGTAACGCCAAACGAGCCATTAAAACAATCTTCGCGGCCACTTTAACTCTAATCTGTTTTAATTTCCTTTTTTTCCCCTTACAATAAATAAAAGCGGTTCTTTGAGGTTGCCGCGCGACCAATTTGAGGCACTCTTCTCATTTGGGTGTCCAATTAAGCGCGAAAAGTATCGCGCACGCCAAAAACGTAGTTTAGAGGTTCATCAAAATTGTTCACTTTCATTGTTTGCCTTTTTTCGGCGGCCATGATATGGCTGTTAAGTTTTTGTCCGGCTGCTTCGATCGCCATGCATGGCCAGGTAGGGTGGGTGGGTATCTTCTTTATTTATTTTGTTATACTTTGTAGTTACTTAAAAGTTTAGCACGTGTCCATCCACGGCCAGTTAAGAAATTCTTAGTGTAGTATACGAGTAAGTAATTATTTATCTAACTTCAATTTCGATACCTATTTACTTATTTGTAGACTAATTAATTATCTAAAGACTCTACATCTACATCCCTGAATATATCCGTACTACCGTGAATATTGACAGTCGTTATTTATGCACAAAATTTTAAAATATTTTTTAATGGTTTTACATTACATTGCCTTTTCTTGATTGCAAATTTTATTTTGCGTAAATAACCTAGATTGCTATTGTTACGTTTGTAATCTTATTTAGTACCAATTGGATGTTTTTACCAATATCCGCGATTCCTAATAAGTATTGATTGTATGATATTTTAAAATACATTTATAAGGATGTGATTTGGTTTAAAATATTGCCATACGCTTCTATAGGTCAACGATAAGTATGATTGTGCTCATAAATTAACTTGTATTTCATACAAAATCACCCTTATTTACTTTCATGGGATTGGATTATTACAATTAACACTTACGCACTGGTCTCATTTTCTCAAAATTAATTAAGTACGGCCGACAAAGTGACTTTAAAATATCAATTTTTCTTGGAACATACTCGGTAATGTTTCACAAACTCTGTGGGTGGTGGTGTTGCAATTTTATAAAAATGCGAAAATTGCATACAGTCAAGTCGCTTAACTCAAAATTATTAATACAAATATAGTTTCGACCTTCGCTTTCGTGTTGGTGTGAAGTCATCTTTTTGTTTACAGCGGGCTTTTAGTAAAACTGACAGGCGATTTGGTGTTATTTGTGATATCATCATCCGCTGCATTTACGTGTAGGTACAGCGATCATAAGACCATATTTTTGTAGCAATATAGCGCCTATTACTATTACATAAAAGTCTATAATGCTTTTCTTAACAGTTCGCCGCTGACCGTATTTTATTACATTTGATTATTTTATTACTACTACAAAAATTTGCATAAATGTATTTGGTAAAGATGGTAAACTCACATGAAGAATTGCATTAAGTCCTCCTAGAAAGAATTTGAATTTCATTACATTCCACGTTAATTTAGTTTTAGAACATAAAATAAACATATAAGAACTAGCCTCTTCAATTAATTTTATTTCCAAAACCACTTATTCGGAAGCAGTCCCGTTTTATCACCTCAACTTTCTTGTTTGTTTATAAACGCAATAAAATTGTGTTAAATACGTATTAACGTCTCTATACAAATACATATCCAGCCATCAGCCGGACGGTCCAAAGCTCCGTGTGAAGTGACAGCTGATTCGATCCAACTGAGATACATACCTAAATCATCCTCAAACCAATTACAAACCTTATTGCGTCGACAGCAGAATTCAATTTCGTCCCTTTACACTTTTAAGGCAGTATCATCTTTGATGGATCAGTGCAAGATACGTTACAGAATGCCATTTTAACGCGACTCAAAATCAACCGTGTGGTAAATGTGTTAAGATTTAATTTGGAATAAGAGTGTTAATTCCTTTTTTAATTTTGTGATGTAGCGAAGCATCTAAATGCAGGCTGCGTGAGAATTAATTTCGTAGTGTAATGACCTACGTCACGGTTAATCTGTGACATTGTGGTGGGAAGTTTTTAGATGTCCTTTAGATGATGGGGATTTGTCATCTTTTCGGAGAAAATCTTCAATCTTAGTGGATATATTCCCTTATGACGCATTTGACAGTACTTGCAATGTACAGTATAATTTACTAATATTCCCGTTAACCCCTGAAGTATCTGAGCTATATTATCCAGCAGTTGATGAAGATCAAATCAGTGACATTTATCTTTAAAAAAATCTGTTCTGTCCATTAAGTTGTAGATTAAGGTTATCTTGTTGTGAAAAAAATTACACGCACAAGTATTATAAAATCCTGTAACTCCCAATAAAATAACGAATTAAGCCTCAAGTACACAGTTAGTGTAAAAGAAGCTTAGTCCAATAAATGTTATCAAAAGATTCTTCTCAATCTTACTCTGTTAGGCACGTAGCCTGGCGCCAGGGCACAACCCGCAATTAATCTAGCCCAGCCTAACAGTACCCTGATTCAAACACTACCACTCTGGAATGTTCCGCACACCTGCTACAATAAAAACACCTAGACAGATGCAAACAGCTATTTCCGTAGTTAAGCCACTAGAGACATCCATTACTCGCAGGAAACATATAAAAACGGCTCTACACCCGTTTAGTGTGGCGATGGATCTGCATTTCAGGCTTGGTATCTGATTGAGAGTAATTGAAACGTTTCCGTATTAACCCTCCATCACGCACTGAACTTTTGGGCGTTAACACAAGGCAGATTCTAAATATGGCTATACAGGTCTCAAAATTAGCACGTCACACTGACACTGAAGGTAGCTGGGCTTTAGACGAATCGAATGAATCGAATCATTTCATGAGTTTTCAGATATGACCAATGTTAGTTATTATTGTCGATAGAAAAGTTTGATGAGTTTTGCAAATGACTGATATTAGTTATTACACGACTGCACCAGAAGAAAGGTTTTTTTTTAAATGTTTGTTTTTTTTTTAAACCTATTCATATTTGATGCGTCATAGGCTCATCTACCTCTGGTATATTTTGGGACACCCCGTATATGGTACAGTTAATGTAGACCGCATTTAGAAATAGGTAGTACCTATTAGGTACGCATAAAATAATGATTAAATTAAGGGTTGTCACACCGATTACATCGATAAAGCCGACGCTGGATGTACTACGCGTTGCAATATCCGGCGTGCGGTACAGCTTGCCTATCGAGTTACTGATATTACGGAGGTTTAAAAACTGGTTCGATTTTCAAAAAGCTGTCAAAGATAGAAAGTGGCATCTGTCCAGTGTCATTAATGTTAATTTTAACTCAAAACACGGTGAAATTGTCAAATCTACAATCGAAGCTTTAGTTTTTATGTAAAAAAATCAAGTTATAGTTCTTGCAACTCACGAAGGCGAGTGAGCTTTACTTGTGTGTGTACGTACGTACATGCACATAACGATAGGATAGTGTAATGTCTATCAAAACATTTGAAAAACGAACAGCAGCGAGCCACCACACATTGACATGTAAAGCTCACTAGCCTTCGTGAATTGCAACAATTATATTTACTTGTACAACTACTACTACTCGTATACTGACTTGAATTTTAAAAACGAATTTTTCTTTTGTAAAAATAACGATTGATGAATGAATGACCCAAGTAAGTAATCATTATCTAAATATCTGTGTAGGCGTGACTTAACTATAATTCCACATGCCTCGTAGCTTACTTAGTTACTTAACCGGTGCTCCTAAACACTGAATGTACAGTTTTGATCTCCAAGCTGGAATAAGATCGCGATATAATTTTACTTGACTCCTCGTTATTATAATAAGCGTTTTGTATTCCCAGTGAAAGCCCGTGTAGGGCTACCACGCGTTGAGAAAAAACCGGACAAAGACTGGTTCTTGTATAATTTAATTTCAAACATGACTATCCTGGTAGATTGTTTGTAGCCGAGACTAGGAGCGACTTTTTTCTAATTACGAAATATTTCTTCAGGATTTTTTATATTCCAATGAAGTATAAAAACCATTTTAAAATGTATGCTAAAACAAAATTAATTTTCAAAGTCAAAAACATTTTTTTTAAAGATTATTAGTAATTTGTGTAATAACAAATACAATAGTCCCGTAAGCCCCTCGTACTAAGCTATTGTTTATTGTACTTTCTTGTAAATGAAAAAAGGAACAAATTAACTTTGTAACTGTGAACTTTAGAACTGTGTTTTCTATAATTACCCGACTACGGCAAAGCCAAAGGAGGGTTATGATTTTGACAGGCTATGTATGTATGTATGTATGTATGTATGTATGTTCATGTGTTCCCTCGTATCTTCTAAACTACTTATCAGAATTCGACAAATGACATATCATTAGAAGCGTCTTAATTGTCCGCTGGTTATAGGCTATATGGGGTTTCACAAAATCTAATGTGGCGCCCTCTAGCTGACAAAACATACAGAGTTAAAAAATAAAGTTAAGATAAATATGCCGTGTTTGGTATCATTTGAAAGCGCTTTATTTGTACATTTTGAATATATTATATTACTAGCATTTGCTTGTGACTTTACCTGTATTCAAGGGCTGATTGCATATAATTCACATCTTTTCGTTCATAGCTTCTTTACTACTGATTACTCACTTTAACACCAAAATAGTACAAATAATAAATAAAAAGTAAAAAAACTAAAACCCAACTACGACAAAAAACGACGCTGAAAAAGTATAAAACAAGATTTTCAGAATACTGAACTGAACAAAGTTGCTAATGTAGTTGCATAGTAATTTTCACGTTTGGAAAGGCGTAGTCACACGTTACATATACCTACCTACCGTAGCACTTTGACAACGTGTGACTACGCCTTTCCAAACGTGAAAATTACTATGCAACTACATTAGCAACTTTGTTCAGTTCAGTATTCTGAAAATCTTGTTTTATACTTTTTCAGCGTCGTTTTTTGTCGTAGTTGGGTTTTAGTTTTTTTACTTTTTATTTATTATTTTATTTCAGTCATAATGAGCTTACCTTTTGTCATCTCCACACAATCACTTCAACTTGACTGTGTAGCAGCTTCAAAAATTATCTGCTAGTCCCGTTATTTACGTACCGTGTGGCAATCCTAAACGTAACAGGCCGATAAGCTATGCGTTCAGAAATTTCTCGTTACTGTCATAGCCGACCACAATGGTCCAGTAAGCCGGGCGCGGAGAAATGGCTCGTGCCCGACGATTTGATTGTCCCCCATTTAAGGCTAAAATATTACTTATGGATTTCAACATTAGATCGCATCTTTAGTGATATGAATGAATAGATTAGCTTTATGGTTTAAGAAGAGGTGTTTGTGAGTTGTAAGTATTCTGTTATTTGATTAGGTACCTAGTTTGGGCACTGCTAGTAAGTCTAAAGTTATCCAATTGATTTAATTACACCAGTAAATTTTTTTGTATTTGTTGCGTACCTTTCTGAAATTAGGTTTTATTTATTTATTTATTTTTCGATATTTATTGTCATTAGATGTTTTAAGATAAATAAGCTTGAAGACCGTGAATTTATCGGATTCGTGACATTCATCACACACAACATCATCATTCTCTTAATTAACGTAATAATAATTAATCGAGTAAAGATGTTATCGATTCTACATACAATCGTGCATCTTCATCAATGGCCTTCCCGTCGTCTATGATGGAAAAAAACACCAGAAACTTCCTACGAAACCCGATGCAACATGATACACTTGCGGCGCAAGAAACCGCCCGCCACGGGTGGTCCTTCATGTTACTTTTGGATGTCTTCCTTTAATTAAAACAGCTTGACGATTGTGCATACATGATCGAGAGATACATGCCAATGCACGGCATTGTAGCGGAAAACCGTTTTGCTGGTCACTTGTTTTTACAACACAAAATGAAGCATTTAAACGACAGATTTATGTGGGAAAGGAAGCAGCCTTATTTAAAAATTACGAAACATTTTTAAGTATTTCAAGTGCACTATTAAGTAGTTATACGTTTCAAATTAGGCCTTTTGTGTGTTATTTCAATTTCCGGGTGCTTTGTGAGATGTTACGCTAGATGCTCATCACAGGTTTTAATATATGCTCATAAATAAGCATTCGTATAAAGCAAACCAGATTTTGATTTTTTTATGATAGTGAGTGAGTCATCAATGATGATGGATTACGTAATAAATAAGTTTGTTTTTGAAAAATATTTTTTTATTTAATTTTATTGCTTATTTCTTATAAGACACTAGACAATCAGCACTTTCCATTTTCATAGTTATCTACATGAATCAAGATCGTGGTGTAATGTTAGTCTTTTTAATTGAAGTTGTTACTTTCAACGTGGTAGAAAAACAGTCTTTTAAGTAGATTAAAATAATGAACATTTATTTATTTTTAAAAACATTCAATTTAAAAACAATATATCAAAAATTTTACTTGTTGTATTTGTACCACACACAGCCATCGTCATTGACGTGAAAAACTAAAGTCGAGCGCTTAGATTCTCAGATAAGGATGCGGATGAATATGTATGCGAACGTTTGCGACGTTGCGAACGAACAAATGATTTGGCCACCAGTGTAATGGATAGTATGAATCACGACATGATGCATTTAAGAATTTTAGCCTTGTAAATACGTATAAAATTGTTAGAAGTGATGCTTTATTTTGATACAAAATCCTCAAAATTATAGATAAGTGGCAATCAAACCCAAACAAGAAAATAAAACAACTCTGAGATGATGATGACACTGAATTACTTAGTTTAAAATGTTTGCTTAAAATCAACTATGTATTTTAAATTGATGTGGGCAATGGAAAACTGTGCCATAAAAATACTGAAGTACTAGTAAACTGAGTACATTATTGTTTCACAATGAGACATACCCTTATAAAACTTACGATCTTTGAAACCCACATTGTAAGGTCAGTGTCCATTGCGTAAAAAACCAATGTCATATCATCAATGTAAATGATATAGATCCAGAATTCAAGAACCAAGAAAGTAGATCTGCCTCAATCCAGTTCGATCCTTTATGATATTATTATGACAAAAACGCGTAGACCAAGATCGTTTCACTGACACGCCTTTTGCAGAACGACTGCAATGTAGTTATGTCCGACGGGAAATCTTTTTAAGGCTTAAGCGCATTTTTCCACAACAATGTGAAACACAGGATTCAGCAGATGTCATAATTTCTTGCGCCACTAGATTACCCATAAACGATACTCGCTTAGAATTACAAGATGAGAACATAAATATGTCTGCAACCATGTGGTTTTTATACGACTTCCAATAGAAATAAAAAGTGACGATGAGAACCAACTTTCCAATGTCCAAGTTGAAAAGAAACAATTCAATATTGGACCAACATTTAATCAAATAAAATATGAAACATACCAAACACTAGCCGTAACAAAGAACAAATTCTATACGTCTTAAGAAAGTGAAACAGATTCTTTGTCTGCAAACGCAACTGATTGGACTTAATAAATTACTGACCTACCTAACGGCTGTTACGAAAGGCTTCAAACAAATTGCGATTTGGAGATAACTAATAGTCCATCTCGTTATCAGGTGTTCAGAAACGCACAATCCGAAGATAGCAAGGCCGTCGGTAAAATATTTTTGGTCCCGAGATGCGTGGCATTGCGCAAGATCAGATCTGTACCTACTCGAGCACGAAAGATAGCCGAGGCATCTGACAGCAGTCACAGAAGCCATGCCAGCGTTGGCCAACAATATAAAGTTATAATTACTGGCTGTTGCAATCGTCGTGTCGTTAGGATCAGTAAGAACAATATGTCCGAGCTTAGTGACTCATCAAGGCTTCGAGTTGAAGGTGACTATCCCTTGACCGCTCCTTTCAACCTTGCTTTCGTTATGATCTTCGAGATAATCGAGAACTCGATTCAGCGTGATTGGAATTTGATGAAACTTACGCCTCGTCTCCTAACGGTGACTCATAGTACAAAAATCTGTTAGACAATGTGCGTTAGTAGATTGAAAGCTGTAACGATGTTATCGCTTATCGGTACAAGGTCGATTAAGTATGTCCTTTAGGGATTGAGGTTAATAGCTGTCTTCGTGATATGGGTGTGATTGCGATCATACGATTGTATCGGTCCATTAAGTTGATTTGTCCTCATCTCGGTGCACAAACGATCTTCGAGAGTAAAAAAACAATAGAGGATGCATATAATGGTCGATAATCTGCGATCGGCCAGATGTTCTGTTACGTGTTTGTTCGGCTTAAAAATGTAACATACGGTCAGATGCGCGGGCCTCGGGCGCGCGCGCAGCCTCTGATGGTATCGCCGCCGGGGCGTTACGAAAACCACTTACCTATCAGATGCCATCGCAGAAACGTACTTATTATTTTGGCTATTCTACATTCAAATTATTCTTCATTCTTTTGTTTTTATTAAAGATATGCGGATGCCTCTAAATACCTAGTTAACGTCGCTCATCTTTTACCGTAAAGTGTAAAACAACAAAACACAATTGAAAATGATTTACGTCCCGCCCATAAGATAAATCTGGCGAGCTCAATGGGGATATTTAGTCGTTTTCTGTCGTTTACATCTAAGTTAAAAGGTGTGCTATTCAAAGTTAGATTTGAGAGTGACGTATGTTGCTAATGATGTCTGACGTAAATTATGTGACATAATGGGCGGCACTAAACTTGGACATACTGCATAATATTGTCTTTGATGTTCATTGTTACAGACCATGATTTAGAGGTCTCAATTTATTATGATTTTGTGTAGCTGTTTAACTTTTAATAACAACTTTTGTTTAACATTTGGAAGTTCTAATATCTATACTTAATAACCAGAGTTAGATCTGTAGGTTACCATACGTATTCTTCAGTCTAAGTATTTTTTATGAACACTGAAGATACACAGCAAAAGTGTGAGAATTGTAAGCCTACGTAATTTTAGAACTATTTAAACTTCGTAAGCTCGAAAATCGTATTCAATACAGACGCAACTCCATTTCAATACATTTTCAACATTTCATACAATACATCAACCTTTTTGCTGACGCTCCCAAACTTCTAACGCGTCAGCAAAACATATTTATATGCGTCAGTATTCTGTCAAACCACAAAGTCGTTCCGTTACCGACACCCGTCGATGCGGCCACAAATTCTTGCGTGCGGTTTTTTCATGGTTTTACATAACAGATTGTATTGTAAAATCGCATTCCTACGGACCGTCTATGCTCATCAATTTAATATGCGTGTACTATGACAAATCGTCGCCTATCGAGATGGAGCTAGAGAGCCGTAAGAGGACCAAACTGGTCGAGTTGCGAAAGTCTGTGCAAATTGTTTTGTAGACATCTTTTGAATACAATCGGTTTTGGTCATGTTGATCATCATAATGAAGATGATTAGTCAGTAAGAGTACTAATCCATTTCTATTTAATTGAACTTAAAGTGAAAAGTTTGCAAAAAGGAACACCAATTTGTTCTAAAAAGCACATACATAATACAGAACTTCCTGCGTTGACTAGAAAATACTATTTTCAAAACGACTGACCAGTGACTACAAATAGTGGCTCAATAAGAACTCAAAATGATTATAATGGAATACACATCTGACTATGAGAAGTTATGATGAATATGATAAAGTAACTAATTAGTCCTATTAAAACGTTTTCTTATCATTAAAAACTAAATGATACGGCATTCTGAAGCATCCCCATTGTAAGAGATTGTGCAATATTTGAAGACTGCAATCATTGCACTGGCAATATTTTTGCATGACAAAATTGTCTGTGGGCAACATCTGCCTCACAATAGGCCCATTATTACGATGGACCTCTGCCGATGTCACATCTAAACGAAAACAGTTTATTACAATAAAAAAATAAAAAAAACTTTTTCCAACCCAAGTAGGAACTGTCTTGACAATTTTAATAAAATCGTGCATTGTGATTGAACTAACTGAAATAATGATGTTGTTCAAAAGGTAATGCCGTCAAACGTTGATTATGGAAACATGACAATGAAAAGATATGAAATGAAATAATTTTAATTGCAAAACAAATAAAATTATTTTATTTCAAATGTAACTGTTATAGTAAAACACGAACGCTTATGCCGGTGAAGCTACAGGCTGTAAAATGGTTTTACATAAAATCTCGACAGTAAGCGTAAACTAATCGATTTACAAAACGAAAAGGTACAGATTTATCTGTATTAAATAAGTTATTATTATAATTTCATTACCATTAAATATCGTGTAGGAAAACGCAAACAATTTAATCAAATCAAAATTATCTTTATTTGTGTAGGTAGACTAATTAAATTAGTAGGTACTTACAAATTGTCAAATGCTCTTAACCTCGTAAGACCGAAGAGTAAATTTTGTCGACTTCTAAGTATCGCCGAATGTGCTTTCAGAAGAACGAATAATTTGTAGTAGTAAACGCCGAGCACTTCGAGTAAAAAAAAATCTATGTTAGAGATTTTCTTTTGCATTCATATTTTCAGGGGCCCTATATAATAGTGCATAGAGCTTATTTTAGGTGAAAAATAATAAAAAAATGTTTTCTCTTAAAAGAACATTCGGTATTACAGACTTTAAAAAGGAAAAGTAAATAAATTGTATTTTATACTTTAAAGCAAAACATAAATGTAACCTTCTTAATAAATTAATACTACATAAAGATACAATAATGATATTAATAAATGTAACTGAAAAGGTACAACGGGTTTAATTTTATTTAATGTTTCATAATTAGTACTTTTAAAAGTACTATCGGTTTTATAACATACACTAATTATAGGTTAGAATGTATAAGAAGTAAAGTGAATATTCATGTTAATTATAATATTTACTAAACTAAAAATCAGAACGTTCTCATGGTAAATTTTCTCAATCATATCATAATTTTACAAGTGCAATACTCAATCCCATCTCAATAGAAAAAATATACAAAAATAAAACTTTCACCATCAAGACCGAATGTTCCTTGCAAAGAACTATTATTTTCAAACGAAAAAAAATCTTACAAAACTACTTCAAATTGGGAAAAATAATTTTTTTGCTTGTTTAGCAGTGTCTTAACTTAAATTATACTGGTCAGTTTTGCAATTAAACTACGTTTGCGTGAAGAAAAAAAATTAATCGCACATCACGTCTTCTCGGACGAACCACCTTGTCAAAGAAAAATGATAATTTGACAGTGACATTTTGTTTTTTTTATATTAATAAGTTCGAATACCTGATTTTGAATACTTTAAGCCATAGACTATCACTCTTTTTTTTCGATAGGCGCGAATTTTTGAACTTAAATTTATCGCTAAAGTTTTAGTTCCTCTGAAGGCACATCCGGCGATACTTCGAAATCACCTCCGAAAATGTCTCGGCGTTACTGACTACAAAGTTTTAGTTCCTTCTGTGGCACATCCGGGCTTACGAGGTTAATATCTCAATAGAAAAAATATACAAAAATAAAACTTTCACCATCAAGACCGAATGTTCCTTGCAAAGAACTATTATTTTCAAACGAAAAAAAATCTTACAAAACTACTTCAAATTGGGAAAAATATTTTTTTTGCTTGTTTAGCAGTGTCTTAACTTAAATTATACTGGTCAGTTTTGCAATTAAACTACGTTTGCGTGAAGAAAAAAAATTAATCGCACATCACGTCTTCTCGGACGAACCACCTTGTCAAAGAAAAATGATAATTTGACAGTGACATTTTGTTTTTTTTATATTAATAAGTTCGAATACCTGATTTTGAATACTTTAAGCCATAGACTATCACTCTTTTTTTTCGATAGGCGCGAATTTTTGAACTTAAATTTATCGCTAAAGTTTTAGTTCCTCTGAAGGCACATCCGGCGATACTTCGAAATCACCTCCGAAAATGTCTCGGCGTTACTGACTACAAAGTTTTAGTTCCTTCTGTGGCACATCCGGGCTTACGAGGTTAAGGAGCCTATACATGTCTCTTTTTTTTGCCCTACCAGCGCTAATGTTAAAGTAGGTACCTATTGAAAGTTTGTCTTATAGGGACTTAAACCTACAGTAATATTTATTCTGTGCTTATACCAGGCCTGGCTCACTCCGCGCGGTACATCCGATAATTACCTACAGCGAAGCGCCCCGCCGGCGGGTATTATATCAGTCGAGTGTCAGCGCGCGCCCGTCAGGACGCTGGCGTGCGTTGTAGTATGTACCTAATTCTATGATCGAAGTATTATTTAAAAATGGACATAAAGAGAAAGAAATATTGTGCGGCTTAAGAAATCTACACCGGATTTATATTTTTTTTCGCTTCCCAAAGATGCTGAAAGGTATGTTGGCCATGTAGGTAATCAATAATTCTTAGGATAGTAGTATAGGAACCTAACCTACCACGACTACTGCTCAGAATGCGTTCGTTCGTTACAGCCAAATGACGTCCACTGCTGGACAAAGGCCTTTCCCAAGGTTTTCCATATGAATGCTTACTTACCTACATACGTACCTCATTACATATAAGTAGATTAATTAATTTTTCACTAGACAGCAACCCTAACAGCGTAAGAAGAGTTCAGAGCCACGCGATAGAAAGAGATAAAACTTGTAGGTGAATAAAATTGTAGGTACGTAGTGCTGTGCGAGCTGAATTCCACTGTATCGCGTCGTAGCAAGACTCGCATTTATTTAAATCGTCTTGCGGAGTAATCCTTCTGTACCTGTACTATTACTTATTCTGTGCTTATACTCTGGTATTGGCTGCCTCTTCTACTCGCACTACGCGTGTTTTCTTTCCTTTCAAGGTGATGTTTTGACGTTGTAATTGGAAGAGCCAGTAATCGTTAATCTTCTACTGTATGAGTGTAATTAATTTCGGTTTTGCTTTTATTCTTAAACGGTTGCCGTGTTTGCCCGGTTAATTGCTCTTTAATGCATCGTATCGCTTCAACAAAAAGTTTAGTGGCTATTCTTGTTTGACTGGTCGATTTTGGAAGTGTTTTCGACAGAATTTTAATTCGGGACACTTTTTTATTCATAAAGTATATAATTCGATAAATACCTAAATACAATAATCACATTTTGAAAATTTGCGGAGAGCTTTAAATCCAGACACATATTTTTTTTCTCTTTAATTATAAAAGCTTTAGTAATTTATAGTACCAGCCTTATTACTAACCTTACAACCTTATTACGTAAAGTTGATCATTAATACATTGGTCTGAGTGAAAAAATGATTCTAAAACCCAACTTTAAGCACTTCTCGAACTTATTAAAACTTAACACTCAATACAAAATTATTTTCTCAATATAAATACTCGTAAATATCCATGAAAAGTATATCCTCTTATTAAAGCTAGCTAATGTAAAAATAAAAATCGTTCAGCTAATAACACGTCAGAAACCATCTATTACATAAACCAATATCACAACTGATACAGTTAGTTCAAAACAAAGTCCACTACATTTAAGCTACCTAAACTATGTACAATCGGCACATTAAGCTAAATGCTGCACCTTAAGCTGTAGCAATAGGTGCGATTTTTCAACAGAACTTGTACAGATTGTATTGCATTGCACCTAACTGCACCCACAATTATTATCAGCGCGTTATTTGGTGCAGGGGACACACCCAGACTCGTTAGCGACTAGCCTTGTGCCTCGTTTGCACCACATTTTACTATCACTTTACTGGCCCAGCTAATCTTTTCATTCATTCTTTTGTATTGACAAAAGACTGCGCAGTAAGCAATGGTTCGTTCGTTCGTTTCAGCCGAAAGACGTCCACTGCTGGACAAAGGCCTCCCCCAAGGATTTCCTCAAAGACCGGTCCTGCGCCGCTCGCATGCAAAGCAATGGTATAAAAAACTTTAGAAGATGGCCCTTGTGCCTTGTTTGCACCACATTTTACTATCACTTGTCTTTACTGTCCTGGCTGATCATTGACAAAAGACTCCGCTGTAAACCATCCTTTGAAAAAACCTTAGAAACTATTGATGACCTGTGATGTCTATGTGAGATGCATTTAATAATACGAAATTATTTTACAGATATACCTAGGTCAATAAAATGTGTTTATTATTTGTTTTAACTAGTTGTCATGTGTGTGTCAATAAAGTTGTTTCTAATTAACAAATGGCGCTGTTTACATTTTAGATCACGGCAAAACATTGCGGTCATGAAAAAAAGACGATTTTATCCTTGAAGACTCTTACTCATTTTGGATTCCTGTCTTACAATCAATCGTTTTTTCTCATATTAATAAAGGAGAGTATTTCAGTGTTATATTCGACTTTAAATTGTACTTAATCGGTACTATTAAACATTCAAGTGCCGGCGCCACATTATCAAGCGTACTAGACGGGGCAGCGTTCCAACCTCTTGTTCTGTCCCAAGATTTGATTGTCCAGCGATTTAGTGCAGATGTAAATGGATTAAACAGATAAAGCTCATGAGTCGTTCATTTGCCAATACATAGTTGTGCGTATTAGGATCACAAAAGCATTTAGTCCGGTTGGCAACGGCTACACTGCTTAAGATCTGGCGCCTTGTCGAATACCTACGCTGACTTATTAAAATTAGGTCGTGTTGCGAATGCTTTGATATTATCTGGTTGGAAGGGTGTATTGTAGTTATGTAATTTGAGGAGCGTGTTAACATTAAATAAAATTACTTAATAACAACAAACTACAATAATAAGGCAAAAATTAAATTCTTCTGAGATCTGGTAAAGATCGCGAGAAGAACCTGGATGCGGGCAGCGCAGGACCGTTCATTATGGAAAGCCTTGTGGGAGGCCTTTATCAAGCAGTGGACGTCATTTGGCTGAAACGAAGGAAGGAGTCATAGTTTTTGACGTTTTTAAGAGTATAATGCGACGGATCAAATGGGTGTTATGACAGTGTACCTCTGTCATAAAGTCATATTTTAGTAGTGAAAGGGGATAGCCAAAATACTTAACCCTTCATTCGACGGATTTTTTTTTTAGTTAAATTTATAAAACAGTTACAGATTTCGTTTCTTAGCTTGTATGGGACCCCAGAAAAAATACCCAAAAAAATCTAACTATTTCAGTTTCCTGAAAAACCTATGTCCAGTATACTGGACATTGCCAAGTTCATAAGAAAGTGACGCTCTCCAACCATGTCCAGTATACTTCCCGTTGTCGAAGAGACAGAAAAAAGAAACAAGTGGTTCCGTAATAAAATATTAATTATCATCATCATAATTTCAGCTTTAATGACGTCCACTTATGAACATTATCCTCCCCCAATGATTATCAGGTTGGCAAGTGGGCTAACAACCAGCCAATCTGATAGTAGTCCTGTATCCTGCGTCTTCCTGCTACCTTTACGGGTTCATCTGTCCACCTTGTGGGTGGATCTCCCACGCAGCGGTTGTCGGCACGTTGCCTCCATACTAGAACCTTGCTGTAGCCATAAGCCATCAGTTCTGAGTGATGTGCGCCCTGCCCATTGCCACTTCAGCATGCTCATCCATAAGGCTATATCAGTGATTTTAGTTCTTTTATGGATCTCCTCATTAGATGTCGCACAGAAACACCAAGCACAGCCCTCTCCATGTCATGCTGTGATATAGAGAGGGTTTATTGTGAGAAGTAACCTTTCAGTAGGTATCATTATGTGATTACTGGTAAAACACTTGGACCTGTTGCTGATTTCTTCTCTTGCACTTGGACCGCCATCAAGGTGGCGTTTTGTGCAAGCACTTCAGCACCAAGGGTCAATACGAAAGCTCTCTGGAAAGACTACAGCACTGCTCAAGCTTCAATCAAATCGAAAGCCTCCTCATAGTCCACGTACGCCAAGCGTTATGGCAAGTAATACTCTTTGGTCTTCTGTATAACCCTGCCGCAGCGCATGGATGTGGTTTATGGTTACAAAGACTTCTCGGACACCGGTATGTAATAACCCTCGCATAAAAACTTGTAGATATGGCTCGGAAGCGTGATGGGACTATAATTCTTCAGTAAGGTGTTATCCCCTTTCTTGAATAAGAGTACCACCACGCTTCTGTTCCATGCCTCTGGTATTATTCCCTCGAGTAAGACAGAGTTAAAGATTTAGCTGTCTATATTCATGCGCTCTATGCAAGAACTGATGGAAAAGCAGGGTGAGAAGAACAATTTTCTGATGAAAACCAGTATCTATATGAAAAGGAGTAGTGTTAGGCGGCACCAATGCTACTAAGGCTTGTTTTTTAGAGTTGAAACTCTGAAAAACAGTACATAGTGAGGCAGAAAACATATTATGAGTGGATCCCTAAAATATTATTATCAAAAACCACAAAAGTTAATTTTCTAACAATTTGGCAACGGGAAGAATACTGGACATAGTATTTAGCAGTTACTTTACTAGTAATTCGACGACGGGAAGTATACTGGACATGCAAGTTATAGGTGTCGTAAAACGAAAACAAAACTCTGTATGACAGTAAATACATTGTAAGTAGCTTCGCAGGTATCCTATCTATAGTTTTTAATAATATTACAAGAGTATTAAGCCGTAAAATAATGAATAAAATGCAATTTACCGAGAGCCCGCACAGCGGGCCCTTCCTCCCCGTCATATTATTGGAGATTGCTCGCGTCTCATCGATATTGGTGCCTTGCTGATTTTTGACAGCATAGTTAGATAGTTCAGGGAGTAAATAAACACCTTGAGTTCAAGATATACGGTCAATTTTTTTACGGAGATTTATTTTCGTTCAATGGGAAGTATATCGCACGTCGTCGAATTAAGGGTTAAATTAGACTGGCGTTTCGAGGAAATAGATTCATTTCCTCGAAACGCCAGTCTAATTTATGTCTAAATAAAAAAATTGTAGAAGAGAAAATTCAATTCCCACCTTAATATTCAATAGATTGATAGACTTGTGTAACAAAATTATTTAAATCGTTAGTCTGCGTACGTAAAAATGTCGAAGTGCTAACTGTATCTTTAACGAAAGGTGTAAGTTAAAACTGAAATAGCTAACCAAGCCCGCTTGTCACTCGAACAACAATGTCCTAAGTCCTTGTTGCGACAGAGTGCAAACTCATTGTATGTTAAGCGGGCACTTCATCTTCTGGCCTGCGCGCGCGCCGATTTATTTGCTGACGCGCCTCCCTAGAGGATAGTTTCTCAAACTTTGGGCTCTACGAACCCCTGTTAAAGTTTCCAACCGGGCTAGGATGCGCACCGTGATACAATCTTATCGATGGTTTTAGATGACAAATGTATGGGGCTTATCGCGTAGAATAGATAAAATGTTGTGATAAAAGCTTATAGCAGCGCACATCCTAGGTGACAGCGAACCCCATAAATAACTAATTAAATCCCCCTAACCCCCAAGAAAATAATAAAATTGAATGTTGAAGAAAATAAGGTTTTGACTCCAATTTTTGAGTCGTAGTCATCAAGCCACTATTATGAAAACCTTGTCGCGAACCCCCTGCCGTCTGTCGAACCCATAGGGGTACATGTACCACACTTTGAGAAACGGTGCCTAGAGAACAGATACGAGCTATCGTGGCTCTGATTGAATTAAAGCCCCTCGCGCCCTGTCAAGTATAGATAACGGAATGTTAGGCCTAGTGCAGGAGACGGTTTGACACGATTGCGGGGTCACACTGTCGTTGGTTCCTGATACAGTGTTGGCTGATAAGGGTGAAATTTGCTTTGAGTGATTAACAACTGTTATGTTATTATGCAACAAGGATATGCGAAGGTGGAATCAAATTACATAAAAATATCTTTCGCACCTAATATGCCCCTTTGTAAGTTATTGGATATGTTTTGTGCTCTCAAGATTTACAGTACATACGAGTATGTGGCGAATAGTTGAACGATTCTGAAACGTCAAATCGCAAAAATCAGAAGTAGCGTACTGTAAATTATAATATTTTCAGTGTGTTCCAACGTGGCACATAAATAAATATTTTACACTACGCTTCTAGTCCCAAACTAAGCCAACTAATTGATAGTAGCATCCCCATGACAATGTCGTAGCTGGGACGGTTCAGTTTCGAACAACTCTAGTCGCTTAAAGAAGAGAAAAGAAACTAAAATAATAGAAGTTTTAAGAAGTTTTTATTCCACAATTAAAATCATAATTGAGAATAAGCATTAACTTTTTGAGAATTTCTGATTACTGGAGTTATTAAAACTGTTAGATGTTTATGACAGGCAGTGTGTTCACTGCTTATTGTCGTGAAAACCAAAACAACTAACGATGAAGGGCCTAATGGCGGCGGAGAGACAGTCGTATCTGTGGGCGGGGACCCGTAGGTATTGTCGGATAGCAATACTGTTATCAAGACATTAGCGTGTACGCTGTGAATTATGGCGATATCACGTTCTATTTCATAATAATAATGACTTAAATACATTGACTCTACTATCCTACGTAGCCCAAAACCAAACAGAGAAACACGACAAAATCAAAAATCAAAATCGAAAATATTTTATTAAATTTAGACCACTGCACTGGTGGCACTTAAGAACGTCAAAATATTGTAAATAAAAAAAAGATAGCCCTCATGGGGCACTTTACATGTCTCCTTATCTTTTGAGCCTTACCAGCGCTTCGAGACAAACATATGGCAAGTGCTGAGAAAAAACGCCGCCGGAACAAACTCAGTCACCAATTTTTTTTTTCACCGACTTTTTTATATGAGTCACATCCAATAGAGCTTGTATATTTATAATGGTGAATAGACCGATAAATATACGGAAAAAATACACACATGTTTAGTATATTACGTTCATGGCTTTTACATTTTTTATAACAAGTACGACTGGTTAAAATTTTACACATCACGCTAATATTTATTGTCCCTAGTAAGATTTGAACCCACAAGAGATACAGTTGCTTTGTAGTCCGGTGTGCAAACCATTCACAATGTCATGATTTTTACGCTCTACTCCACACTGCACTAGTACTATAACAATACTGTTTGTTCACAAATGTCTTTACATAATTTACCATTAACATAGTTCAAATACGTACTAATTCACTGCATACATACAGGTCATACTACATATAATACTATTCTCATACGCACACATTATACAAAAGACATTGAACTGATGCAATTCCCAAAGTGATTCACAATAAGCCCCTATTGTATGTTGCGATAGGATCTCATTCTCAGCTACTCAAACATTTTTTATTATAAAACTTCCATCACGTTTTCATCAGGTCGGTAACAATAGCAAACACGCGCTCCCTAGGCGATCCCTAAGGCGCAAATTAGTTCAAGAGCCAAGGAACATAGTTCTAAACAAATTATCAATTAGGTATTTTGTACTATGTTTTTTTTCTTTCAAATAAGACATTGAAGTTGCCTGATTGATTACCACACAAGTGGGCTTTAATCAGCACAAAATCGGTACATATTTTAGACAGCTATTAATAAAAAGCGAAACTACATTTGACAAAAAAAATAGATGCTTGGAATCTACACAAAAAGTGGGTAAGTTTAGAAAAAAAAAACACTACATTATCATTAAAATATGTTTTAATGACAAGTTGATCATTGATTCTGTAACGGGATTATAGCTAACTCGTGTAAGTCAGTAGTTAAAGTATTCTATTTAATTTGCTCACGAACCAGCAATAAAACATTTGTATTTGGTTGTTGTTCGCAGAATTGACTTGCATTATCATAATTTGATACGGACGTGATGTAATCATTTGGAAGCACCTGTCTGTAACTTGGAGGCTGAATTAATGTGAAAATTGCAATACTAGTTGTCAATACTCTATGTGGGTACTTACCCTGTTTTAAGAATGAATTTGCCTTTCTATTTTTTTAGTGTCTAGCAAAAGTGTTTACTAATTGATTAATGAGCATTTTTCTCTTTACCGCCAATCGTAACTTCAATCTGGTGTCATGCTTAAGTCGATTGCTATTGCCGTATTTTTGATGACATCACATGATTGTTCATCATGTATCAACAACAAATGTGGAATAACTTTGTGTTTTGCTATTTCACCGCGCAAAGACTCAGCTCTTATAATTTACTAAAACCAAATAAACTATTTTTCTCAGCTATTATTATTCACCAAAATCCACCAAACTCAAACTAAACAAACAATTTTTTCTTTCTTTCTAATCCATAATCGAGCTTCAAAAAGACGCCTGTCTCTAAGACTATGCGCCCGCGCAAGCTTGACCCCTGACCTGCGCGGCTCAACACGTGCTGCCTCTCTGATTGGCCGGCGAGGCGGCGCTCATCGTTTTGTAACAGTCTCGCTCTATTAGGGCACAGCTACTAAACGCTGCCGTGATCTTTCGCTTTTTACTCTTATATCAACCGTTTAGTTGAAACAGAAGGTTTGTTTTGTCACTTTTTGAAATAATTCTGAATGATTTTGTTGATGATTTTCAGGCTGCTTAGCTTGCTTATTCCCGTATTCACAAACATTACTATGAGGTCTCACAGTGCGCGTGAAAGCACAAGGTGACATATGAACCAATCACAGCTCTACTCAACGCTGTGCGTTCGATTTTCTGCTTCACTTAAGCAAGCATCGTTTGTGAATACGGGCGTAAGACTTGAAGTATTGTAGAGTTAAGACCGAAGTTTTATACGACCTTCCATAAAAGCTCTTATAGTTTTATGACGCATTGATTCGCAGTTCATAGAAGGCCATTAAACAGGATTGTGTTTTGTTTTTATTACCATTGTATTTGCTTTTATTTATACGTATAAGTATGTTTTATCTCATTCATGATTAAATGTGTTAAGGGAATATGTAGAAATACTGGATAAGTGCCTTTAGCACACTTACGCCCGTATTCACAAACGATGCTTGCTTAAGTAAAGCAGCAAATCGAATGCTCAGCGTTGAATAGAGCTCTGTGATTGGTTCATGTGTCACCTTGTGCGTGCACTGCGAGACTTCATAGTAATGTTTGTGAATACCGGTTACTTTATTAAGGGTTAGCACATGTCATATTAACAATAATCTTATTATAATGACTGTATTATTTATTGGAAGTCAGCATCAATTAACTCTATTTACACTTCGTTATTTTGATAACCATCATATTTACGGTTTTAATTATAATAATCGTGTTTAATCCTTTGCCGTGATTTCGTATTTTATTAGCGAGATGTCGCCGTTTATTAATTTTATATTTAAATTAGATACCTACCGTGAAGTATTAAGTATTATTTATTATACTAATTTGCTAGTAGGTCATTTTATTTATAAAAACTAGCGGCCGCCCGCGACTTCGTACTCGTGGATCCTGTTTTACATCCTTAGGGGTGGAGTTTCGTAAAATCCTTTCTTAGCGGATGCCTACGTCATAACATCTACCTGCATACCAAATTTCAGCACGATTCGTCCAGTGGTTTGGGCTGTGCGTTGATAGATCACTATGTCAGTCAGTCACCTTTGAATTAGAATAATTTAAGCAGACATAAAATTAAACGCACTATCGAATTGCCCACTCTAATAGACAATAGGTATCTATCAGTTTCAAGATTTCATTATTTCTAATCGTTTCTTTTGGGTCGATACGAAATCGAAATGAGTTCATTACGTATCGAATCGAATTCCGAAAATTAGGTCACTGGTGATTGAATATAGATTGTTCTGCGCGCGCATGGTATTGCCAAAACATTTTATATCGAGACATTTATTGAGTGCATTATGTTTGTTGTTGCGTGACCATTTGTAAGGCTAGTGATACACGACAGACATGTCAATTGAGCCTGAAGTCGCATAACTTAAAAAATATAACACTTAAAAATATGTTCTCTTCACCTAAATACAGTGTGAGTCACGTTAAAGTGTACATATGAAAATAGATAAAACTAGACCTATTTTTATCGACAAAAAAGAGGTCAAAATTTTTTTTGAGATTTTTTTTTAATTTTTTTTAGAATTTTTTTTCTTCCAATTACTTATTGTAAAGAAAACATAATAACTTTTAAACTAAGCGGTATATCTTGATACAATAAAAACAGTAACAATGCTAAATTACAGGCAATACTAAAAAAATACATAAAATACACAAAAAAGGCCAACAAATAATAAAAATATATACTTTTTGAAAAAAATCCGCTTTAAAATTCGTGTTTTTTTGGTTATTTTATAAATTTCTCCAAAAAATGCCCCTATAACCGGTAGTTTTTATTGCTTTGTATTATTTTCTATCGCATTATCTTTGTAAAACCAAAAATCGCATGTCTCTATCCCTATCACAACGTTTGCAATGATCGTTTGAACTAAGCCTCTCCGGGCGCGCCATTCAACGCTTCGTTAACAACAAAACTGAAAATGGCTCTAGATTTGTAATTTTGATAAAGACAAGTTAGATTTCAAATAAAAACAAAAGATTTCGAAGTAAAATAAGCATTTTAGTTAAAATTAAAATTGTCTCTACCTGTAGCGGAGAATAATGTTGTGGCAGGCCTTTGTTCAAACGATCATAGCAAATGTTGTGATAGGGATAGAGACATGCGATTTTTGGTTTTACAAAGATAATACGATAGAAAATAATACAAAGTAATAAAAACCACCGGTTATAGGGGCATTTTTTGGAGAAATTTATAAAATAACCAAAAAAACACGAATTTTTAAGCAGATTTTTTTCAAAAAGTATCATTTTTTATTATTTGTTGGCATTTTTTGTGTATTTTATGAATTTTTTTAGTATTGCCTGTTATTTTGCATTATTACTGTTTTTATTTTATCAGGATATACCGCTTAGTTTAAAAGTTATTACGTTTTCTTTACAATAAGTAATTTGAAGAAAAAAAATTCTATAAAAAATTAAAAAAAAATCTCAAAAATTTTTTGACCTCTTTTTTGTCGATAAAAATAGGTCTAGTTTCATCTATTTTCATATGTACACTTTAACGTGACTCACACTGTATTTCACGATTTTGATGTATGGTCTTAATTTATAGATAGCGATTTGAGTATACGTACTAGAAGTGAGACGCTACTCATCCTAAGAAATTGTTAGTTCTTTTATTTGTGTAGTGTTTTCATTACAAAAGGAGAGCTTATTTTCGTAGTATACAGGTAGATAGAGCTTACAAAACTACTATTCAAAAGAATACTTACTTTTTAATGGTATTCACCTGGCGATGTTGGTGTCGACGAAATAATTAATAATAATAATAATAAAAATCTTTATTTTTCTCCACAATCTAACTGACATAAAAGTATTACAATAAAAATAGTACATCATGTATATAATAGATTGTGAGAGACTGGTGTCTGAGCTAGGCGAGGAGCCTGTGTTACAGAGACCAGTACTCTCATCTCTCGGAGGATCCGTTTGTACATACAATGTTAGAAACACGCAAAAAAGTCTACAAAATTGGAGATAAAAACTAATTAATCGCCAGCAATCCTACTAATAGGTATTATAAATGCGAAAGTTTGGATGTCTTGATGATTGTTACTCTTTCACGCAAAAACTACTGAACAGATTTTGTTGAAACTTTACAGTATTATTGTTTGTAACCCAGATTAACATATAAGCTATAATTTATGCCGATCTGTGACACTAAATTTCACGCGGGTGAAGCCGCAGGCATAAGCTAGTCTTTATTATATAGTAGTTTAATTTGCGATTTAGTTCGATTTAGTTTATAGTATGTAGTTGTCCTAAAGTCTAAGGAAATGCGATCACGTGCGGCCTTCGTCTGCGACAACGGAGCGTTTGTATTGTTCTATGACATTTTACCCCCGCTAATGACAACAATTTCGGTTTTGAAACGGACACGTTATGGATTTGTGTTCGCTATTAATTCACCCTGAATAACTTGAGCATTAACGCTAAATGTTAGCGTGCGTGCTTAATTTTTCCTTTTGTTGTAGAAACATTAATGTCGTTTTTCAGTTACGACCTATTATAGTCAAAGCCAAATGTTAATGCAGAAAGTTGGTTACAGAAACAAAATAAGGCGTGGCTGTGGCAACATGACGTGTTATGTTACTGTGACATTTTATATAAGTTTCTGAGACATTAATATGAAACCATAAATGTCATAGAGCATTAGATGATGGTAGGTAGGTTATTTCAGTTTCTTTAGTTAGGACATTCAGTGCTGATATATTGCAATTAAACAGAGTTGTCAAAATATGTAAAATATTTGACGGGTAGTCAAGTTGGTAGAGAAGTTCATACTGGAACTGGATTCATTTGAAATTAAGTTTATGTATGGTTCATTTTTATTAATTTACCAACTTTTCGTATAATTTGCTCATCTAATCACATACGACAAGGTTCATTAACCCAATATAAGCACTTTTCTCAATAAGCTTTCTCTATGTATTTTTCATTAAAGATGAACTGCCGGTTTTTACCATGTTTCTTTTAATAAGCGAGATGGCATGCAAGGGTCGTCCACACCAGCTTTCGTTAAGCCGGATTTATCTCTTCGTCACGCGGTTAGCTGTCAAGCTGGTTGTCAAACTGGCTGTCATCGGGACAGCGACATGACAATGACAGCGGCGGATGTCAACATCTAGACACGTCTTTTAGTGATGGGTCAATGGTAATCGATCTGGATCAGGCATGCCGATTTGAAATGAAGACATTGTCTTTGTCAAGCACCTAACTGTATTTTTGAACTGTAAGTTAGAAGACATTTTGTTATATAGTTTTATAGTCATAAATAGTTGTTCTGACTTTATTGATTCGACATAAGTCTTTAAACTTGCTTTTTAATTTGGAGATATAAATTATAGCATCGATTAGTGCGAGACAGAATTACTTTCGCATTGTTGTCTGGAACATCAGCATACGATTAGTTAAACAACATGTTAACAATTATTAGTGAAGCATACAGTTTTCCGATTGCAACGATCGGTAATTTGGTACATATTAATTTATTACAACTCATCCAAATGCGATCATCGCGTGATATTATTTTAATATCCCGAATGACATTGGAATACAAAAGGAAGATTAACCGCGAATATTATAATTTCATTATATTGTCATTAGTGCCAAAATTGGCTGGCAAAAAGTAGATCAAGTACATGTTAGCGATATTATTGAGACATCGGTAAATGCTACTTACTAATTACTTGCAATTTTGGTGATTATTTTGAAAATGAAAGCTTTTTTTTCTGCGATTACTAGTTTGCATACAGCTTCTTTAGTTCCAAAGGTATTTCCGAAGACTAAACTCTATAAAGTTTACTTACAAGTACTTCCCATGTTATAAAAGATAGAACACCGAAGTACAGTTAATTCAGGTGTTATAATTAACCCTTAAGTTTAAGTGTTCAGGGATGACACAGCTTAGCTTTTGTTAAAATAATTTCCGTTGTCCGTATCAAACTTACTTGAAATGAAAATTGGTACAAAAACAACGTATAAAACGTAAAGAATTTCCAATGCGGGAATCTTTTAAGTGAGTAACCAAATAAATTAGCTAATTTTCCAATGAACTATATTTTCCTTAGAAAACCGTTTTTCTTTTAGGTTTCACATATGCGTGAGAATAGACATTTTTTGTACAGTACGAGTACAGGAGCAGGTGTTTTATTTTTGTATAGACGATGGCACATCAAGCAAACACTATGGCACCGTATATGTATAGTTGTAATTGGTACTGTTTTGCAATAAAAATGTACAATCCGTTGTCGTCTGTACAGTCAAAACTCTCAAAAACATGTGACAGCCCTACCCAGTCTCAATCAAAACCATTAGAGAAGAGGAAGTGTCTAATGGAGAGCATTCAGTAGCCGCTGCTCAGATGATGGTGTTAAGAAATAATTACTACGGGTCACGCCCACCCTGATTGCTTTACGAAACTGCTCGTAAATAATCCATTCCTGTACATGTGTTTCTAATTTTAAATTGTTAAATAGGCGATGGGTGTTGCCCAATTCCAACTTATTCAAATCAAGGATGTTACTTCGTGATTTATGTTGTTGGAATTATAGCCTACAGCCATTTGTATGACATAAGTGATAACAACTTAGAAGGCTTAAGAAAATTGCCTTTTTCCAGGATCAATTTGAGTTCATCTTTATTATGATTACAACTTTCTATTACAGAAGTTTTTATCGTGCGTCTCAAGAATTACACTATCGTCAAATCTAAACAATAAAAAGTTTTTTATTTTGTATCAAAAGCACACTATGAAGCGTTTGCAAAACCATAGAATAAGAATTTCTCGTTTCTCATTATCGTTTCAGCCAAATGACGTCCACTGCTGGACAAAGGCCTCCCTCAAGGATTGTCATAACGTGGTCGTTATGACAATCCTTGAGTTAGAATCTGGATACGGGCAGCGTAGGACCGGTGTCCTACGCTGCCCGTATCCAGATTCTCCCAGTGATCTTCACCAGATCGTCGGTCCACTTGGTAGTAGTAGAATGAGAATTAATGGAACTAAATCGAACTAATATAATAAAAAATTTTTTTTACCATTACTAGCATAAGTACCTATTTGACGTACGTCTCAAATTATTTCAATCAATAAATACGAGTATGTAAATGAATACAAATTTCATACAAGCACAAAGTCCTAGTGCGGCATTCATCATTGCGTGCGCAATCTCGTTTAATCGTTAATAAGATAATCTCAATTAATGATTCTGTAATTAGAGGCTCCGTGAAACTTTATTGAGTAATTGAGGCGCAATAAAAACGCCGAAACTGCGTTACTCTTTAAATGACTGTCATGGATATAATATCCTAATTACACAACGTTTTAATGTAGAGTAACATAGAACTGTTTTTTTAAGTAGTAGAATTTTTTTTAGATTATTAGTGAGTGAAGTTCTTTATAGTTTATAAATAAATGCAACTTTCTATCAATATTGACGATAATATACAATATACATAAGGCAAACCCTACGAGAAGTTAACGGACTATTAGTAATTTGTATTGCACAAATTAGATAAATTATTTTGAAAAAATAAAAAATCCATAAAAATAGTGGGTTAACTAGATGTGACCCTGTATAAGTAGTGATGTACTGTACTACCATTGTTAAAAAGATACAACTTCTAATATGTAGTGTGTTTCCATGAGGACCTTAACCAAATTCTGATCAAGCAAAGCCGCAGTATGAACTAAATCTACTACGCGTAAAACATAGGATGCGTCGGATTTCCTCTATGGCCAGTGACTCAACCGAGATTCTTGTTATATCTCAATAAACTATGGCATCTAGTTATTACGGATGTCGAATATTTCGCGGCTAAATTAACACATCCGTGTGAAATAGATCAGATGACAAATAAATTCTCGCCGCTATAATCGAATGGGATTAATGAATCGCTTAATCGATTACTTAAATCGATTCTGTGGATTCCAGCTACACCTCGTACTCGGGTAAATTATGGGAGCACCGATGAGATTTATTCAAATTTGATTTCAAACCTATGGTAATTTGAATTGATTCTTGTTGTATCGTTTCACTGTTTACAAAATTGGGATCGATTCAATTAAGTTTATTTATGTATATTGTTTAATTATTTAAATCATATCGTTAAGGGCGTAAAAGAAATAAATAAACAAGGTATGACACAAGTTTTGTTTCTCTCGTTTTTACCTTCAGAGAAAAACGAAATGCAAGATAATGATGTCCGTCACTCTAGTTATCTCATCTTGATGTTACAAAAAGGTCAGAATCGGAGACCTTCTATCTCTCGGCGTATCTTGGATGCATTAATCGTTTTTTTATATCACAAACTATCGTCTGAATATGTCTGGGCTAGGGCCGCCACATACATTTTGAAACGAATCATTGATACCTATGTAAAAGTTCCAGTTCTACTCATTTACTAAACTAGATTAAAAAGCTAATATGAGATTATCACCTGTCCGTTCGTTTCTTAAATACAGAATTATGTCCCGAAACCGGTGGTACTTAAGTGTACCTCAATCCATTAGGATCTGTTGTGCTCTTGTGCGAGACTTCCAGCATCTTAGTCCACTTTGAAAAGCAAGCTAAGCTAAAAATGAGGTCAAGTCGCTGGAAGATTTGTGCTTTCCTTAAAAAAATCTAGTACCTTAAAGGCTTAAGCATTTCAATTATTAAACTGGCGAATAACCTGATTGATATTATCCTGCTTTCGCCTCCGAGATTTATTTTACCATGTAGTACCCCTGTACGACAACCCAATCCGCACACAATATTCAGCGTAGTAGTATTAAAAAACAAAAGAGCGGGCAACCCCACCCCTACCACGCTGTGGGCTCGGTGTCCGAGCGGTCTCATTCCTTTGTGCGCACGCGCAACGACCGCACGCAGTATAAGAAAAATGCTTAAGTGACGTCACCAGGACGTTTTTACCGACAAAAAACGTAATTATTTTAAGTTGTGCAGTGTAGTGACGAGAATTAGACCCAACAAAAGGTTGGTTGTAACAACTATTTTGTGCAAGTGCTCGTACATTTTTATTATAAGCGTTGTGACACGACGCGTAACTTTGACCCATTTTTAGCTCCAAGTTAACGCGCGATGTTAACCAGTAGCCATTTTTTTGCTCCGAGGTAATGCGAGATGTTACCCAGTAGCCATTCTTTTGCATGATCAAACGAACTTACCAAGTGAAGTTCGATCTAAATTATCCTGTTTTCGCCGAAGAGATTTAAGGTCCCTCCCAACCCGAAGATTTCTATATCTTCTTCCCTGGAGGTAAACGTCAATGTCATCTCTTCTCTAAATATAATGAGACCGCTCGGACACCGAGCCCACAGCGTGGTAGGGGTGGGGTTGCCCGCTCTTTTGTTTTTTAATACTACTACGCTGAATATTGTGTGCGGATTGGGTTGTCGTACAGGGGTACTACATGGTAAAATAAATCTCTTCGGCGAAAACAGGATAATTTAGATCGAACTTCACTTGGTAAGTTCGTTTGATCATTCAATAATAGGGCACAATAATCTATCACAGATTTTCATTGTAGATAGACTCACATTTTTAGTTTTCAATCGCAGAAGCGTCAGCCCTACCGTGGGAACTGTTCCCACGATCGGCCGATTATTTGATGGACAAAGTGTAATGTCAAGATGTGCGTTGTGCAACACCATTATACGTCTGACATTCCGCCAATTTGCATTGGATGTGTTCTTGATTCCACATGCATTCTTCTGTATTCCCTTCATTGTTCTGTAATGTCTGTGTTGAGGTTTATGATGTATTATGTTCTTGGATTAAGCATTGGTCTTTGTTTTGGTGAACTGGTTGTAAAACACTCTTCTACTTTATGTTCATACTCGAAGTTCATAGGATTTCTAAGTTTAGGACTTAGTTTACGGGTTAGATCGGGGAATGAGTTGAAGATTCTAACTAGGTATATTGTTGTTGTAGGGGTGGAAACAAGAAGTTGGTAGAGTCCCGTGTATTTTGACCGAGTATGAGTGTATTATAGTCTCATAAAAATCAGCATTCACGTTCGAATTGATATTAAATGTGCATATAGCCCAGAACAGACGGTGAAACGCAACTGCAACGAAACTGCAACTGCTAGTTACTTTTGAGTTGCATCTAAGTTTCTGCCATACCGTCCATTGAGAGACCACACATGACGCGACCTGTTTGAAACTTTCAGTTTCAGTTTCATTCATCAGAATCATCACATAGTTCCAGATTCGTTGCAGTTGCGTTTCACCGTCTGTTCTGGGCCTTACTATTTAGTACCTAGTAACGTTCTTCAGCTGGTAGACAAGGTGATGAAAAAAATCCCATACCTGAAACAGAAGAAAAAGCTCTTTTAATTTACCATTCCTTTAGAAGCACTCTTCTGAAGAGCACACAAAGACTTACAACCATCACATTGTAAAGCACTTTACCCAATTAGAAGTTGTAAATACTTTTGTTAACGAACAAAACCGAACAGTAAAAGCTCATAACAGTTCGCTTAGCTCGCTGATCAGTAGTTAATGGGTCGGTAGCGTAACTAAAGCGCTCATTAGAACACGTACAAACAGCACAATAAGCTAAACATTATGGCATCTTATGGGTTTGTAATAGGGTTCATTTTGCTCCAAAAATTAGTAGCCTGATGTGCTACATTTGCAGCGCCCGCGCATCCTCAACTTGACGCAGTAATTAATGTGAGCAATGGACTTTTGAACCAGTTAAATGTTTGCGCTTAACGAGATGAGTAGAAATAAATTGTACGCCATTTGTTTGTAGACAAACGGGTATTGTAACGAAATGTTGTCGATGACGTCATAATTGTGAGCACTCAAACTACCAAATCATTTTGGAATCGTAAATTATACATCAAACGTTTAGATCTGAGCCGAGTGTTGTCAGTTGACAAGTGTTTCGGTTATTAATTTACATTTAAAAGTTATGTTCTTTTTTGTATTTTGTTTGATTTTAATTTTATGGTTTTCGTTTAGATTTCTGGTATTTTATAAGACTTTGATTAGTTGTAAATAAGATACATGTACAGTAGTTTATATTATATGTTAATTCATAGCATTGCCAACATTATTCTATAAAAAATATGTTACGCCTTTAAGATCTAACTATACTTATCAAGACTAATAATCCTAATTATATGCCCCCCGTAAAACCTTACTAGATATAATTCAAGAAATAAAACACCGTTCAATCGGTGTCGTATATTCTAACAACACCAAAAACAATAAACAAACATCCATACAACATCCATACAAAAACCATGAATGATAGTTCTCGAAAACTACTAGATTTCACCGGCACAAGATATTTATTACCGTATCACAGACCGTGTAATTTGATGTGCGCACGCGTCGGACGACACCAAATGTGTTTTAGATTACACTAATTTGTCAATTCCCGACAACGTAGCCCATTCATGGTTGTGTGGGAAACGTTATGAAATTGAAAATGATCATATTTCTTTTAAAAGACACTAGTGTTGCAAAGATTCACCTAGTTTAAGCTATTCATTGCGGTGCCGTGGGATTGTGGGCTATTGTGCGGCTTGATTGGCGCATTCCTGAGGACGTAGGTCTGCGATCGTTTTCGGATGTGAGATTGCTTGGATTGAAGCTATTTGTCTTGTCAAAGTCAGAATGGGCCGTGGAATAATATAAAACAATTATTTTATTTTAGTATTGTAATCTTTTTCGGTATAAAACAGGACTCTTCTTTGGCAGTCGGTTAATCGGTCCTAGTTTGGATCAATGTCAAAATCGGCAAAATGTGACGGCAGAGTAGAATACATTTGTCACCAACCCCTACTCTTCCCGCGGGTGTCGTAAGAGGCGACTTAGGGACTACACATCAAACAGAGAATGGGCAGCAGCGCTCTCTGAAAAACATCAATCTTTTAAACTGCGATCTCCAACCCGCCTGCCAAGCGTGGAGATTATGGCAAAACCCTCCACTATAGTGGAGGAGGCTCATAGTCCAGCAGTGGACTGTAAAGGGCTGTTGATGATGATGATGATTAAGTATTAGAATGTGCTACTGATAGATTGTTTAAATAAGGCTTTCAAAACATAGAGCATCGAGGCTTAATTTTTTTATGCATAAAAAGGCAGATATTTGATCGCAATCACACCTGGTGTTAAGTGAGGTGCAGTCTAGGATGGTACATAAGTGCCTATTTAATCTCGCTTTAAAAAGTCCCGGATTAAAGTGTTTAAACGGTGTTTATAATTGATAAGTGCTTCTGGTTTTAATAAACGTTTAATTAGTGTAATAAGTGGACTAAAATAGTTTTGACAACACCAAAATTGAATGTTATCTATCATTCTATCGAATAATCCGCGCTATTTCCGCGTGGGAAATACAAGACAACACTATGATACATAATAATGATGTATCATTATGGCTTATTAAGATGTTGATTTTATTTAGCAGATTGGATCTATGATGCTCGTTTTAAAATTGAAATAATTCAAATTGTAAAAATTAGCAGGAAGCTGAAAAACCTACTTTACCAATACAGTGTGTGTCGTTGATGTCTTTTTAACTGCGGATTGATGCAAATGGATATTTGATCTGAATAAGAGATATGCCGTATATTGAAATGGTTAATTATTAATTAACACAAATGATATGAAAAATAGTCTTCAGTAACTATCATCGCTTAACAAAATTACATAACAGTAAATATTTAAGGTCAGAAATTGATGATTCCTGTGACGATTGTAATAACTGAGCCAGGCAGTGACACTGAAATTTTAGCCAGAATAGACGTCTGATTTGGCTCAGTCCAACTAATGGCTAATATGACTAAACTACATATAAATAAAGATAATTATTTATTTTCTGCTTGCCCTGATGTACGAATGCGGCGTGACTCGTTGATGTCTTTTTAACTAGGATTGTATGCAGATTTTTAAAAATATTTTTGTTAATTTTGTGCTAAAGCTGTCCTTAAAAAAGTCACCTGTATGACAATTTACATCTGAGAGGAAACTATTATTCATAATATATTTGAAATTGAAACTTTTAAAAACATATAATAATAAATAATAAATATCCTTGGACATTTTACACTGCGCCTCTAGTCCCAAACTAAGTAAAGCTCGTTCTATGGATACTAGACGACGGGATAAACATACTTATACACTATTTTTTTTGTAAATACATACATATTATACATAGAAAACACCCAGACCCGTCACAGAAATTAAAATTCATCATTTCAATTTCTGCCCGGCCGGGAATCGAACGCGGGACCTATCGGCATAGTAGTCCGTTCTGAATCACTACACCAAACGGCAACCACTAATTTACTAAAAAATACAGGTTCGTATAAAGTAAGTTACAAAAACATATTGTTAAGACGACGTATTTTCCAAACTAGAAAAGTCATTGTGAGAGTGTTTATTTCTTTCCAAAATTGTTTAAAGATAACTGTCATCTCAAAAAGCAATAATTCATACGCTGTTTGCTTATTACAGGATGTTACGGATGCTGGCATGAAACAAGTCACAATGCCTTAAGGCTGCACTCGTCTAAGCAAACATCTAACGAGGCATAACTATCATCGATTTCATAGAACCTCTAACCAGACGTGAATCAAGTTTCGTCTTTACTCTAATGGTTTTTTTATTAGCGGTCAAATTCCGTCGTATTTGTCGTAAGTCGATGTAAGTGTAAAGTTGCTCCAGTTTCGTATGAAGGTTGAATTTAGATTTTGGACATCTGCGCAGTTGCGCGCGAAACGGATGATAAGGCGTGGTTCATAAAGGTGGAGACATAATCGAGCTAGACACGAGACCGAGTCGAGAGACTGAGACAAGTAATCCTAACGAGTGACCGTAAGAAGAGAATGCCGATATAAAAAGACAGACCAAGTACTGCATCTGCCAATAACACCCTCAATTAAGATGATAAATTTACTTTGACTTAAGCTAACATTGTTAAATTCCAAAAAGCCATACACATACATACAAAAAAGGCAATTTATTTGGCGAAATATTAAGTAAAAAAAACTTTCAAAAAGTCTAAACTAAAAAAAGTGCGGACCTAGCTAGAGTCTGCAGATTGTAGTTCTTAAATATAAAGATAAGAGACTGAAACGAGAGACCAAGACAAAAAACTGAGACAAGAGACCGAAACAAGAGACCGAGACGAAAAAACGATACGAGAGGCCGACACCGTGACTTGACTTTAGGCTATGTATAAGGATCAGTTCGAGACTGAGACAAGAGACCTGTAACGATCGCGGTCTCCTCTCCCGATATCTTGTCTCTTTCGCCTTATGAGATGATTTCAGCTAGAGCTGGCTTTTCAACCCGCGGTTTGTTCATTATGTGCCTCAGATCCAATCAATCAAATAAATCAAAATGACATGAGACAGCTATGTATGTATACTCGTAGTATTTATTTCGATTCTTGTGTTATTAAGCATATTTTAAATTACTTTTTGCAAAAGAAAAAACTATTTCATTATTCACAGAGGAACTTGACCACATCATTCACTGATTTGAGTTCCTAATTCAAATCCGCAAAGTGTGAACACTCCCTAAAACTAAGTGTAATCAAGAACACTATGCATAAATGAATCTCAACATTCCATGAATTTATCGAATGGACACTGCATATTAAAACTGGATCGATCTCACTAAGTAATCGATATTGTGTGGTAACATCGGCACCGTAATTCCGTTACTTTCACTTTTATTAGTGTGTACAGATTTTATTATTTCAATCGTACGTTTTATAACTATATTTGTGGTGGTGCATAAAAATACAATAAAACGGATTAAGCTAAGTATGCGCCGTGCCGTAAAGGTGTAATGATTTTATAAAATGTAACCACTTATTGTGAATATTATTGTGTTGCTAATGAGACAGTTAAGAAATGTCCAGTTTGTTTAAACACTTATTTAACTGTACTGAGCCAGATATTTACTTGAAACTAATATAAAAAAATAAGGATTGTAATAAAGTTGTAATTAAGAAACAGGCTCCTCTGCTTTTTAATTTTTTCGTAGTCGGAATTAAATTTCGAAATAAATTATTTAATATAAGTTGAAAGGAGACTTTAAGAAAATTTTATGTTACTAAACTAATGTTCAATCGTATCACAAGAAAGAAAGTAAAAGTAATAAATGGTTTCATAATTTTTTTAAGGAAATTCTTTAATTTAAGTTGTCCTTATGATATCGTTTTGACCATAAACATATTGTAGCCAACAAACAGCAAAAGAGTTATACGAAATCAGTTCTTTTCAATAAATCACCATTGCAATTTAATTCTAAAACGTTTCAAAAGATTCAAGAGTAAGCCATCTGAATGATCTAACAGATGTTATAATTTCCTACGTTTCAAAAATGACCGTAAACCAATTTTAATAAATCGGCAACGGCAATTATTCTATTGTAAGTATTTCACGCTTACGCAACAGCAATTTTTCGCGATTTCTTACGCTGATGGGAATTATATTGTTAAAGATCACGATAGCACCCATTGAGTGAAACACTTAACGAAATCACGAGCGATCTTTTATTGACTCGATTTCATTTTCGATGATCTTTTTTGTGATCGAATGGGTTTTGGTAGGCGATAGCAATGCGGAGCGAACGCAACGTGGAATAAAAACAAAACTTTTTTACTTAAAATTGGAGCGCGGCTCTTAAACTAGTTTTAAAGATAATGTAATAACCATTGTGTATTAGTAAATACCAGGTAAAGCCACAGCTATAAGTTTCCAATGCATAGTTTCTGTGTAGTAGTTAACGGTAACGTTATTTTGTGTCGGTGTTATAACCATGGCATTATTAGCATAGACTAATTTGAAGTGGTGCTACTGAGCCGCCCCACTAATTTTTTTTTTTTTTTTTTCAAATCATTCCTTCTTACTACTTGCTTTGAATACTATACGCAATTACCTGAAGACAAAGCATTTTACTTCGCAACCTATCAATACGCCTCTTCGAGTTACGAGCATCGCAGAAACAGTTTCTTTTACAATTTTGTAAGTTATGCACGTCTTAACACACATCACTTCATAGCACATCTTATATTTTAGTAAATATCTTACTACGACTATAATAATATCAGTTATATAGTTTTGGGCTAACTTATCAAATTCAACTTGACCTTGTCTCTTCCAACCAAAATTTTATGCCACAGTTTATTAAGAGAATTGAGAAGTAGATCGATACAGATTTGGGCGTACACAGTCGCCCGTATTCACAAACATTACTGTGATGATTCACAGTGCGCGTGGACGCACAGGGTGATGACACGAACCAATCACAGAATTCTATTCATCGCTGTTCGATTTTCTGCTTCACTTAAGCAAACATCGTTGGTGAATACGTGCGAGTATGTACGCCTGTACGCGTAACATAGTGTACTAAAACATAAATCATAGTACGAGAAAAACCGAGAGTGCACTTCGTATCTTAGCCTATATCTCATTAACGCGCCCATATTGTTCCCTCACACGCGTTGCCCACAAAAACATCACTTTCATTATCTCTAGTACTACACGTTGCGTAAAGCACACAAGTTTACAGCTGATGCCAATCGGGTGCATGGGAACACCATTGTTGTAGCACAAAACGGGTTCACACACGAATACTGACATTAGTCGTGTTATTGTAGGATTCTGAGCTAATTCGACGCATTGGTAGTGAGGACGAATCGTCGATAAGTTGATATCGATGTTTGATGAGAAGTAGCTTATTCAATAAGTAGAGCCACAGAATAAATACTGGTAGAGCCAAGATTATTCTGGTCTTGAAAACTATGCGTAATCATATTCCACTCTTTAACTTAACGATGGATTCCTAAACTATAATTAAGCTAATATATTGTGTATAATACTTAATGCATCACACTAAATGTGACTAAATACCCCCACCGGGATTCGAATCGCAACTATAAGCCGCATTTGGAGAAACTCAAAAGACTATGCCATCCGTATTGTATTTGTTCTGTAATCTCCACTCTACTATCAAAAATATATCTTTACTATTGAAACTATATCGATATTCTAAAATCGGGTCACATCACTAGCCTTGAAGAGCTAATGAAGTTTTGTGTGAACTCGTAAAATGAACTGATTTTTCTCATCTCGGTTATTCGCTGATAAAATGTTATAGGCCTTTGTGGGTTGCGAAGATGCAACTTATTATGTACAATAAGGTTATAATACAAACGCATGCTATAAAGAAACTGTGAAGGGAATCAAGGTAGCTTTAAACGCTTTGGGTCAGCGAATCTTATTGTTTGAGTAAGTTTGTTAATATAAGTTAAACGTTACTTCATACAATGTAAGTCATAAAGCTTGGTTGAATAATAACTTCCTTAGTAACAATGATTTTCTTCAATTGCCCAATTTTCGTATAAATTCTTGTGTTCGTAATTCGGGTTAGTCACTAAGTTATACCGTTAATTTCTGAAGGTTTTAAGATTGTATTTTATTTTACCCGATTGCGAAGGAGGATTATTGGTTGGTAAACTATAATAAAATTGTTTCCAAAATGAAATCATTAACTGTAGACTTATTTTTGTAACACTATTTATCAGCAGTTTATTAGGTAAATAAAATTCTAAACATAAATGATACTTAGCATTTATTTATGTATGAAGCCATATTTATTACTTTAAATTTTATTTGCCCCCAGCGGGATTAGAACCCGCAACTGACCTTGGTAGTCCGACACGTAAGCCATCAGGCGAGACGGCCATCAAAAGCGGTGCACTGTGTGCGGTGAACAAACGCCTCTGGGCAGAAACCTTTTTGAATGGAATCCGTTCACTGTCATGAGTAACATAGCATGAACACCTGCCTTAAAGACAGACGACTTTCAATAGGTTGCACAAAATAACATATTTATTCCTTTGCACAAAACTTAATTTTCATAACTATTGTAACGACAACGGCACAAGCTCACAAAATGCATAAAAAATACGAGTACTAAGGTACTAAGCAAAATAAAGTAAGTATAATAATGATAAGCTCAATGATTTGCCTGACTGAACCCACAAAGCGTTTGCTTATTTATCGTATTCATCCATCTATAATAAAATAAATACAAGTCTGTCCATCTGTAAATTGTTATGACAGGTCTGTAAATTGCAATTATTTAGCAGCGAAAGCTCTTAGATCTTTGTTTACTTTAATAAAACTAATTCATCTTGAGAGAAAACAAGAATAAATATTTTAATCAAATTAAAAAGGTTACATTTTTTTGCTCAAGCATGTTGTAAAGCTTTTTTCAAATGTATAAAATCCTAGTTATGTATTTTACAAAATGTAGAGTTCCCTTAGAAACCGCTTTTAGCTGTGAGGTCTATTCTAAAGTAATGCGAATATACCCGCGGACGGACGCTAGTCGAGCGATAAATCAATTTATGCCTCAAGCTATGACATCCTTGCAGTACAGTTAGACGGATGTCCGCTCTCGGAGAAAGCTAAAGAATTAATTGTTTTATTGAACAAACACAGACCTCAATTAGAATAATACGTTATTAAACTAATAGTTGTTTTAAAATGATACATTTTTCCTACTTCTAAAGTTTATTGAGCACTTACTGAACGTTTGCTGTGATTTATTGATATTAGAAATAGTATAGGAAGAGAAAGACTGCGTTCTTTTGCACCGTTATTGCATAATAATGTTACAATTATTTTATAGTTCTATAATAACTGGTAACATTCCTGATACTGGTTGCAGAAATAAATATGATCTCTAACTTACTTGTTATACAGAATAACATAGCATATTAAGTGTGTCTTATGATTGAAGAAGTGGAATTATGTGTGTCTTTATACGATTTTAGATAATATTTTTAAGTCATAGGTATTAGTTAGATTCCTACAAGAACGGTTACAATAGTAAGTTGTCGTATTAGCAAAATTTAAATACTCCATCGATACATTAAGTTATTCCAATCACAACTAGATACAAGTCACAGTCATACTATATTGACCTCAACTTCTAGACTGCACCATTATGAAAATGAATCTGAAAATTATGCGACGCGGTCTATGTCGTTCGTGCATTTTTTACGATCTGAATTTTTATCGAGTGATGTACTTGAGTGCAGACTATTCGAATTTCCTTGAATTTTTAGTAGTCTATGTCTGAAATGCTCTTTCCAACGTGGCAACTGGAACCTAGACGCAAAATTAGACTGTTTTTAGTCCTTAAAGTTGAACGTTTAGGGTCGAGAATCCCAAGCCTTGTCCACCGGTTCAATGTTTCGCAAATTCACTACTAGAACCGAATTTATTTGTCGTGCATCGTGATTCATGTGTCTGCAGCAGTAGACCAATAAAATTTGTAGTGACAGATATTTTTTTAACATTGAACGCTCATTTTTTCACGTCGTTTATTCGTTTCTTGACATCACTTTGCCGGTAGAGACAGATGCAATCGTAAAATTATATTTTGGTCTCAATATTGCGGTTTCCCTTTCAAAAAGAACAACTTTCGATTGCAAAAATATTACCAGACCATACTTAAAACTCTCCTTATTTCTAATTTAGAAATTAAACAAATAAAACATACCTTTAGTGTCAAGAAATTTAGAAAAACAGTCCAATTTCAATCAAGACTTTGTTATTATTATTATTTGACTTCTATTTAATTATACTATATTTTCAAATCTCCTTTATTTCCAACTTATTACGTCATAGATCTGTCACATCCCCGTCAACTCTAGCCAGACAACCCATCAAAGCTTCAGGAAGGGCAATAAACATGCACAAAACACTATGCAGATAATTAGACCCCACTGCAATTATATGTAAATTCGAGACGACAACTGCGCTCGTTTTGCAACCACCAATTTGAGGACACACCTACTTGGGCAATTTTGTGATGCATAGGTGTGCGGTGGGCAACTGTGGGTGGTGCGCAATTGAAAGACGATTGAACCCGACCTAGTTAGAGTTCCCGCTTTGACAAATTACAATTGCACGGGTGAAGGTGTTAATAAAAACTAAAATGTATTTTTCAAGGTCTAAGTTGAATTTTCAAAAGTCTACCTACCAGAAAAATAAAAGACAAACTACAAAAGGAGCAAAAGTTATAACAAATACAATATAGTTTTTTTTGTCACGTTCAATGTAGCTTATAAAATGTTAAAAAAAAGATGAAAACTAGAAATTAGGTACCCATTTTTATAAAAAAAATGTTTGCAGTTCAGAATGGCCAATAAAATTACTACTTACATATTATTTCTGACTGCAGCTTTCGGTATTAATATACTTCTTGTCTTTTATAAATTTAATATTGTAAACAATGGAACACGATTAGTTACTTCAAACTAAGTTAATATAAAAGATACATTTATAATGAAGTCACAAAAACAATTACACCGTGAAATAGTTAACGTCGAAATAAACTAATTTGTTGTGTGCGTTCAAACCCACGCTTCAGTTTGCTTATAGTAGCGTCATGCCCCGCGGTGCGACTGTTTGTTATCTACTAGGCAATTAATAAAAACTTCTGGATTTTTTTCAAACGGTAATAAATTAAAGGAAATGTGAACATTCACCTTAATTTCAATGGATATTTAATTTTGTGTTCCGTAATGCATATTAAAAGACAAATAGACCCGTCAGAAAGTCATGGTAATTTAATTAAAATAATTAATAATCGCTAACGTTTTCGAACACCTAACTAATTAGTTTTTTAATGCCTATGACAATAAATGTAAGAAGTCTGATCTAATTATATTAATAATTTAATATTAAGTTTTAAGACAGCAGCATTATATTAAGTCTTAGTTATGAATTTGTCAAACACATAAAAAAACTTAGCTCTTAATAATTTTAGAGTAACTACTCCATTGTCACCCATCCGACAACTAGACGTGTCTACTAGTTACCTAACTCTACGCACCTAGAGTCAGTGAAAGCGAAATGTCTAATTATTTTCGGGTTTTTTTTCTCCAATAGAGATGACATAGCTTCGTTTTAGGGTTCAATGTCGCAAGGTTCTTGTTTGAAGTGTTGGAACGCTGTAACTGTAAGAAACCTGACTGTATTTTCAACGTATTTTATTATAAGAGAAGTTGAAACAATGTGATATTCACCTACATAATTATGCACGTAAAAGTTTGGATCAGTTAAAAACATTGCAAACGAAGATCTACCTACATTAAACTATGAATAGGTCTAAATCGAGTTTTAGTATCTCTACCCGTTAAAGTATGTATTGCTCTATGTCTAGCCGCTCGATTCATTTTATGGACAGCTTTTGTTTCATGAAGAACTTGTTATTTTTTATTCATCTTTAATTTTTAACAACGTGTACTCCACGCTCGTCAATTGTTTCAATCTTGAATATGATAAAGTGTGTTTCATGTTTGGCAATTGTTTCAGGTTTGAATACGGAATCCAATGTGTTTTAGCATCACTAGTACTTGACTGTTTTTTTCTTCTACGCGGTCGGAACGCAATTTTCATCTGTGGTCAGTGTGGAACGGAACGGGATTGGTTTGCTAGAAACGTACTCGATTGACTTTCCATTGAGAAAACGATCGATTAAATATTGTTACTAACCAATTGTACTACTATAAATAGAAGTACTATTATCGAAATGGTATTTTAGGCAAACATGACATTATTTAGCTGAATACTACTCACTTTATTTTTAAATAATTTGATAATCAATAGAGCGCTGTTACTTTAATTACATTAATGCGCCTTAAATTCAATACTTTTTAAGTTTAAAATGGCTCATTCATTAACTTCTTGATAATTCAGGTACGTCTCTCAGTATTTGTATATTAAATTATAAAGAGATTTAATTTTTTTTTAAGTGAAATAAAAAGCCTATCAAATCCACTTGTAACAACAAGAACTAATTAACTTCGAATTTAATTAAATAGCAACTTTATAAAGTGCTCTGTTTCCTTTTAATGTATACATATATTAAACATTCAAAGGAAACAGAGCACTCTACATTTAGAATTAAAACTTATCAAGTTGATACCCTAGAACATTAGCGCTTAAACATTGGAATTTATTCGTTTCAGTCCGTCGATTTAAGGGCAAGATAACATTTTCGCGGACGCTGCTTCAATTATTTTAATCTTTTGGAAGCCGATGTTTTAAGCAGATACTTTTTGGTGCCGCACGAAGTGACAAAAAAGAAAAAACGTTTCAAATTCAATTATTTCCTGCCAATGCGCGGTAAATACTTGTAAGAATATTTTAAAAGCGTGGAAAATTTTGAAGTCATTTAGTATTTTACAATAAAAATGTTTGGCTTTGTAAGGAATTTAATTGTTTTAAATTTCATCAAAAAAATTGGATTTCAAAAAATTTTAGAATCGTCAAAAACGGATGAATATTCAAATTTTCTGGATTTTAGTAATATTTTATCCCATTTTAATTAAAGAAAAAACACTTTTAAATTGCTTTTGTTAACTCCACACCCGTGCATCTTGTTCAAGCTGCTTTTCAAGCCGTGCACGTATTTAAAATTGTAACGAATCGATTTTTGCACGATTTAAAAATCGGAACGCACTCATTACGCATCTGTGGGTACCGCCGGTACAGTTACTTCGCATTTTGCGAGTTTTATCAGTTGCAGAGCGATACTTAGCTCCCGTTTTCGTTTTGGAAAAATGCGAGATCAATAATGCAGTTAATGTTCCCGTTTCGGATTTTAATTTAAAGAATTTGCATTTGAATTTTAAATGTTTACGTATAATTTGTGTAAAAATAAATGGAGATAACTTTTAATTATGGACTTTTTAACATAATATTATTTATCATCTATAAATCTTCCGTGCCAAATAAAAGGATAATAATGATTACTTTTTAAATAAGTTATCAAAATGGTTAAACATATTTTTGAGATGGTGCTCTCATAATTACCTATATTATTAGAATTTGAAGTATTTATTTATTATTAGTTTATGTATATTATTATGCCCATATAATATTTATTTTACCCATGATTTTTTAAATAAAAATACTAGTTAAATTAACTATGAATGATGAGTATCAAATAACTCTACCTATTCAACTCTATCTGTTTACAATGAACCGAAACTCAAGCGCAAAAAAGCCGTCGGCGGGAGGTTTCTGGTTTACTAGGTCGGATAATCTTCTTTATTCCATTTTTTATTTCGATATCGAGTGAAAATGCCAGTGAAACTGTACCCTTCACTTTTGTTTCGATTGAAAATCGATGAAAAACAACACGTTGCCGTAGGTCGGGATATTGATCCTAGTTTAAGAGTGATTTTGGTGGCCTATCCTAATTTCTTAAATTGAATCATAACTGCCACACAATATGGTTTTCTATTGATTAATTACCTTGTTTTATCTAAATTAAAAACTTTATTTATTTTTCTTATTTAATAGTATTGGATTTTAAAAAAGTGTAATAATGATTCTGTAAAATACGCGCGGAAGAAAAAGTTTAATGCGTTTTATTATAAGTTTTGTGCTATTTAATGTAAAAAGTAATTTATTGTGACACGGCCATTAAATTCGGAAATTAAAGCAAATAATTGTGACTTAAAATATGACCTCGTAAAGTTTATGTCTTTTCACTTGAACTTTTAGAACTTTGGAGGTTTTTATGCGCCTTTATTTATTGTTTGATAAACTGTCCATAAAACTTTTGGATCGATTTCGCGTTTTTGCGTAAATTAAATAATGATCACATTAAAAATATTTTTCACACAATTAATGATATGATATTTTTTTTCGTTCACGTTTAAAATAAATTTATTTAGAGACAAAATAACTGTATCCAAAAAACTTCAGAACTGACACTTTTCAGACACTTATCACTAACTTCTGTTTCACCAACATACCTGCTAAATTAGAAGAATAAAAAAAACTGCCCGGATCTCTTTTCAACTTTATAGTGTCATTCAACGGATCGCACTTCAAAATTTTCCAAGTTCCATGAAAAATCCTTAAATTTTAATTAGCACAGTATCGTTTTCACTTTCTTATAAACACTTAAAAAAAAACGTCTTTAACACACAAAGTAAAAAAATATTGTCAAACAGTTAATTCTTAATGTCACAGCACTCAAAATATCCATTCCATAGCTTACGTACGCGCGAGCTTTAAGCGGTAATGTGCGAGCTTACGGAGCGTACAAAGCGCGCGCGCGGTCCGGCGTGGCATCGTGTTATCAGCGCAGGCGGCGCGCTGCGCGACAACAACAGAACTTGAGAGCTCTCAATAATAACAAGAAAAGAAAACGGTCCAGTTTCAGTGAGGCTTCCGGATGGCTCATGCGCGGGCGCAGCTAGCCGTCCCGCTCGCACGCGCGCTCTCGCTCTAACGGGACCGATCAGTGAACGATAGCGCGCGGGCGGCAGCGAACTGAGCGAACAGTCGCGCGCGCGACTCCGTTATGATCGCACGCGCCTAAAGGTTCGGCCAAACCAACGCGATCGACCGGCGTGCAGCGATGGCGATCAATGCATTTAGGTCTGTACCTCTAGTACGAAAAACTTTCGAGTTCGTTTCGTTGCGTATTCAAAGTGTCATCGAAAAATTTTGTATGAAAAATTAAACAGCGCCCCCTATATTATAGCCGCCCTAGGGGGCGCTGTTTAATTTTTCATACAAAATTTTTCGATGACACTTTGAATACGCAACGAAACGAACTCGAAAGTTTTTCCTACTAGAGGTACTGGTCGCCATCGCTGCACGCCGGCTGATCGCGCTGTGATCGCGTTGGTTTGTCCGAACCTTAAGGCTTGAAGCCGAGCGTAGAAGCCTTGCGAGCGTAAGATCGCAGCCTTCCGGGTTCGATTTATTGGCAGGTAGTTGCTAATTGCTCATAAGATAGGCCCCCTTAATTTAATTTATTGTCCGTGGTGCATAATCTTTTCTTGAAGGTTTTAAACCTTTGTTTGTCACCTGTCATCCGCTTTGCAATGGAGGGAAGTCGAACCTTAATTTCGAACTCCTCCTATGTTCTTCTGATTAATTTCGTTGCGGGTCCAATGACAGTTTAACTTTCCCCCGGGACAAACTTGACCTTCATTGGTTGGGTTTTTGTGGCGGTCAAGCTGTAGATCCTGGCTACACAGGAGTTGCAGTGGTGGGAACGAGAGGTGGGAATAGTCCCGTTCCGGGTTCGATGCGAATGAATAAGTATGACTAAAATAAGATCGTAATACAATTGCTTTGTTAACTTGGATAAGCTCAGAATGCGTTTTTAAGAATCGTTCCTTTTACGCAATTAGAATTTGAGTTTATAATCTTATTAAATGTTTTTGGAAGCTCGTAATTGTCATTTACTAGTACAATAGTTCACCATTTGATAAATATTTTACTCTATGTGAGTTGAAATGAGGCATTTACGAAATTTTAAGTGCTACCAACTGGTCCCTGATAAAAGCCCAATTAATTGATGTAAAACAAGCAAATTGCTACAGATTTAACATTATTATAATGAAAGTGCTTTGCATATTAATGAGGCACTAGTAAACCGTAAATTTAACTCTTCTAATGAGTCGCAATTGAAACAAAGTAATTTGAATTATAATATAATAATTATTATTATTTAATAGCCGTATGATATAATTGCTCAAGGCAATAGAAGGTTTGACTGTAAGGCTAGAATTTATTTAAGTATTTGTCAAAGATTAAAGATGTCAAGTCAATTTATGAGTGCTGTATGTATAATTATAACTGACGTTATGCATCTCTATAATTATTTTGATTGCTGGACAGCTGACTTAGAATATTGAAATCCCATAAAATTTTAATATGTATGTAGGTAATAAGTCCGCTCATAAATATGTTGCACTGCGCAGATGTTTACATTATTAATAACAAAACTAAAATTTAAATTCTTGAATAAATAAAATTAATTGAGGTATTAGCTCGTTGATGTCTATTGTATAGAGGTTGAAAGTTGGAGCCAAAAATATTATTCACGTTTATAAAACCGTAATGTAACATATAAATAAGAGTCATAAATTTGCCTTTTTTTATTACAAATGCAAATTTTGCTACTTTTTAGGTAGAGCTTGCTTTGATCGTAAACATTTACCGCCATCTAGGAAAGGTCAAGTTTCACGCTGATTTTATGTAAAATAAAAATTGTATTTAACTAAAAGGTCTTGGAACCACCAGTACCAGTAGATATTTGAAATTATTTTACGAGTTTTTCATTTTTATTCTTTCATTTATAAAAAAATACTGTGCAATATCTCCATCAACGCGAAAAAACTATATCAACTTATTTTTTTTAAAAGTAAGGAATCCCTGGCCAAATACAAAGAAAAAAATAAAAGCCGGAGGCTTTTCGTGCTGTACCTGCCGACGCCTTATTAAAATGCAATAAAAATCATCACATTTAATCGATTTTCGAGAATCGACTAAAATTCTGTAAGCGTCAGAACGAGAATACGACTCTTGCGTTCTTCAAACATTCTGAGTATATTTCGTGAAAAATCCACATTTCTAAGATGACGAAACCCAATTAACATTCTTTGACTTTTGAAAATTCACCACGTAAATAAATCAAGTAGAAGTATTTTAAATACAAATCTTCAGAATATTTAAATTACTGATACTTTTAAGTACCATTACATAAATTGAAGTAAGTAAACTACAACATGAATTTTACGAGGTAAATAGAGATTCTATTTATGACATAATGATAACAGACCGAGTTCCATTTACTCATCGCGTACTTAGCTTATTTAATTGCACTACGAAAGTACAAGTGGCCTTAATGCTTCACAGCGTTCTCTGCCAGTCAACGTTTACCAGTTGTTTTGATGAGACTGCTTTAACTTAAGCAAACTGCAACTTTGTTTGCTGATCTGGCCGAATAAATATAACTTAAGAAATTTCATGAGTCTAATTTGGTTACATTGTAATCTTTGTTGGCTGTTCTGACAGACTGTGTGTCCCAACAGCTTAAAGTGCGGTTCGGAAATTACTCAGCTCATTATGTTAAAATCAACACCGACATAACTCTTCATTACCGGCCTTGCAAAAATTGCACAAAATGCAGCGACTTTTTTATTTTTTATTTTCCATCGACAATAATATTAATTCTTTCAGTTTAAATGCACTCTAAAAGTTTATTACATAAAGTGAGTAAAATTTCTTTATTAAAATTTGTTAAATTTAAATTGACGATTATGTTTAATTAATTTCCGAAAATACTTTAAGTAGGTATGTAACAAGTTCCTGCTATAATGTTTTTGATTGTTTAAAAGTTTTTTTACCATTGGCTCCAGTTGCATAGTTTTTTTGGTATTCATGGAATTCATCTAGCATATACAGCACTTCCACCCCCATCACTTAGATGGTTGGCAGTCCACGACAGTTCGTTTCTCTAGAAACTTCCTGCCCCGTACAACCAAACTGTGGAATGGGCTGTCGTCTACGGTGTTTCCGGACAGATACGACCTGCAAGCTTTCAAGAGGAGAGCGTATCTTCACCTTAAAGGCCGGTAACGCACCTGTAACGCCCCTGGGTCTGCGGGTGTCTATGGGCGACGGTAATCACTTACCATCAGGTGATCCGTCTGCTCGTTTGCCTCCTGTGACATAAAAGAAAATACACCAAAATTAATTGAGGACTAATGACATTATTAAGTTACACTTTAGTTACATTGTAACTTCTTTGCAATCAACGACCGAAGTAGTATTACTAAAATTATTTACCAACTTTTACCAAATTCTGGAGGAGTCAAAGATGCGTGTGATGATTACGAGTAAGTATCATTTGATATGTTAATTTGTTATGAAGCTATGCTTATAAGAGGGTAAGCTGAATTACAAATACAGTGTGAGTCACGTTAAAGTGTACATATGAAAATAGATGAAACTAGACCAATTTTTATCGACAAAAAAGAGGTCAAAATTTTTTTGAGATTTTTTTTTAATTTTTTATAGAATTTTTTTTCTTCCAATTACTTATTGTAAAGAAAACGTAATAACTTTTAAACTAAGCGGTATATCCTGATAAAATAAAACCAGTGATAATTCTAAATAACAGGAAATACTAAAAGAATACATAAAATACACAAAAAAGGCCAACAAATAACAAAAAATGATAATTTTTGAAAAAAATCTGCTTAAAAATTCGTGTTTTTTTGGTTATTTGATAAATTTCTCTAAAAAATGCCCCTATAACTGGTGGTTTTTATTACTTTGTATTATTCTCTATCGTATTACCTTCGTAAAACCAAAAATCGCATGTCTCTATCCCTATCACAACGTTTGCAATGATCGTTTGAACTAAGCCTCTCCGAGCGCGCCATTCAACGCTTCGTTTACAACAAAACTGAAAATGGCTCAAGATTTGTAATTTTGATAAAGACAAGTTAGATTTCAAATAAAAACAAAAGATTTCGAAGTAAAATAAGCATTTTAGTTAAAATTAAAATTGTCTCTACCTGTAGCGGAGAATAATGTTGTGGCAGGCCTTTGTTCAAACGATCATAGCAAATGTTGTGATAGGGATAGAGACATGCGATTTTTGGTTTTACAAAGATAATACGATAGAGAACAATACAAAGTAATAAAAACCACCGGTTATAGGGGCATTTTTTGGAGAAATTTATCAAATAACCAAAAAAACACGAATTTTTAAGCAGATTTTTTTCAAAAAGTATCATTTTTTATTATTTGTTGGCCTTTTTTGTGTATTTTATGTATTTTTTTAGTATTGCCTGTTATTTAGCATTATTACTGTTTTTATTTTATCAGGATATACCGCTTAGTTTAAAAGTTATTACATTTTCTTTACAATAAGTAATTGGAAGAAAAAAAATTCTATAAAAAATTAAAAAAAAATCTCAAAAATTTTTTGACCTCTTTTTTGTCGATAAAAACAGGTCTAGTTTTATCTATTTTCATATGTACACTTTAACGTGACTCACACTGTATTCATTATTTATGTATACGAGCATGATAGAATAAAAAAATCAATAATATACATCTTAATTCTTAAAATGAAATTCGAAAGCATAGCGGATCAAGAAAAACAAGTGCACGCGTAAAACAAGCCTTATACATTTGGAGGATGTAAACTTGAAAATTCAGTGACCTTTCGTCTCAAGATCTGGTTCAAAGTACGAGTTCGTTAATGAGTGCTCGACTTTACAATACAATCCGTAACAGGTTCACATTTCACCGAGTAAAACTATATCATTACGGCATTTCGTCATCGGTGGCAGTGATGCGAATGTGTCGACAGTTTTTGTGTCGATAAAAAAGTGGTGTTGTAAATTAAAGTGATAATATTATTAGTTTTACTATAGAATCGCCATTTAAAATGACCATTCATATAAACTCATCGATCTAGAGCTAAAAATGAATGAAACTTATTCAGAAATTTAACGTTGTCATTATTATAATTATGTTGTTAGCAATTTAATGGCTGACAATAGTGATTGAGTTTCTTGCGCTGCTTCTTCTCAGCGCTGGCCCATTTATTGTCCTGAAGCAGTGGTAGGGTTAATACTGGGACGTGTAAAAGTACTTTTTTAAAGCCTATTTGCATAAATAAATGAGTTTTATGAGTTTTTTTTTAATGTTTTTGCGACAGTATTTGTTGTTAGTCTACCTCGCTAGTCGCAACCATCTTACTTTTTATCGCAATATTTCGGCAAATGGTAGTTTTGAGTTGCATTGGTGGATTATTACGTGTAAAGCTCGATTCTACCTTCGGTCTAATCATCACTTTCCACCAGGAATGCAGACCAAGATATTCTTCGTTGTCGAGAAAATGTTATCGATATTTTATTTGTCTTGAACAACACTTATCGAAACATTTCGGAGAAAATTTCATTGCCGGACCACCGATTTAAACAGTAACCAGCGTACAATCACAATGATATCTGTATTCGTCGATGCATGTATGAAACTATGTATATTATGTTATAAAGATTTTGATCCAATGCATGACAAGGACATGTTTCTCTGTTGCGCCTTAAAAAGTAAAGTTTGGCGCACATTAGGTTACCAGTGGTATAATTTCAAGATTGACCATTATGTTTAAAACATCATCAATTACAGGGGCAGGCACCTCTTGAGTGCCTAGTACTTATGCTGCTTTTCGGTAACTAAGATCCATAATTATTTTTTGTAAGAAAACGAGTATTAACATGACGCATAGACGCTGACCTGCGATTGGTCCAAAATTGAAGTTCAACCAATCTAAACCATAAATCTATGCTTAAAAAATTGAGTCGAGTTTTGAGCTTTGCTTAGTACGCACCTAAGTGTGCGCCACCTTAAACTCGACCGACCGAAAAAGTGAAACCTATTCCTGATGTAAACTGCGCTTACGCAAACGGATGAACACGACGGATATTGTCTTTTACCTTTTATTTCCAACACATAGTCATTATAGAGTGTCAATCACAGATATTATCTGGACAGGAGTCAAGTATTTGTAGTCTATGGTATATTAATTTGAAAGTGATGTCCTAGAAATTGTGGCGATCGATTTGGCGCAGTGGCTGAGAACTTACATTAACTTAGCCACTGCGTAGAGGTTTCGGGTTCTATTCTTGAACAATATATTCAAATTGGTAAATCTTATAAAAATCTCATAAAACACATTTTACTTTGGCAAACAATCTTTTAAAAAACACTTTTACGTGTCCCAGTGTTAACCCTACCACTGCTTCAGGACAATAAATGGGCCAGTGCTGACAATAATCACTTTGTAGTGAATTGTATCTTAAGTCCTATATACTTAGTACGAGTTTTCCTAAGAAAGTATTGTGTAAAATATGAATTTTCCTTTGTCATAAATTTTTCATCCCATAAAGCGTATTCCTTAGGTTTAGGTACTTTGATGACAACAACATGTTTTATATTTCCCATCACATACGATTATTTATTACAAACTAAACTCGTGTACGAATGACGGCACATCATACTAAGCATTTTAGTACCTTATACCATTGTAATAAGTACGATTATTCAACAAAATAGTATTATGATGTTTGTGCTGTACAAGGTGTTGGCGCTGTACAAGTATGACTTATTTATACTTCGCCTTTCCAAGCATTTCCAGGTTTGGACTTAGTTTTTGTTTAACATGTAATTTATAAGTGTAATAAGCAACATATTTTCTGCAATGTAACATTTATTAGTATGCTCAAATAAATAACTGAAATAATTCTTATATTAAATTATCTCTACACTTACAATATGATTCAGACAGGTGTTTTATAAATTATCTATTAATCCGATGAATAAAGTTGACCTTAGTTTAATTTTACACGTTTTAAAGTATTTACTGAACGTGAACACCTATGTCATTTTATACGACAGAACTAACAAACGATTTATTAATTCTTTATATTACATTTATCTGTCATGATCTAAAAGCAAAATTATCTTGGTAAAATAAACTTATGAAGTCAAGCAAAAACTCGACATATTTCTTACAAAAATCTTAACTAGATACAAACTCTACGTTACACTAACGCTAACATTGAGCTGTATTTTTTCAGGATTTCTTATTTCTTATCCTAGGCATTGTTCAATCTCTAAAACATTGTTATATTTGAGGAATAGGTGAGAGGAAGATCATAAGAGGTGCGTCAAACAGCTGGCGATTGCGTGAACTAAACAAAGAAGCAGCTGAAAAATATTATACCTAAAAGCCATCTGGATTAAGATTGCTATTTCGATTATATCACACCGCCCAAGGTGACAGCTAACACTGGCGTTTCCATTGTCAAATTGACAAGCAAATTGGTTGCTACTAGACGCGTAATGCACCTATCCATCACACGTCACGTTATTGGAACTATATCATTTAATAATATAAAGTGATGTGATGATCGATCGTTGTATGATTGACTAGCTGTGCCCGCGACTTCGTACACCTGAAAATATTTAATAATATTTCCCGTTTTTGTAGCATTTTTCTTTACTGCTCCGCTTCTATTGGAAGATGGGGCATACTGAAAACCAGCGTCGTGGCCTTCGTCACTGTGGGACACGGCATAAATATGCTGAGTGGGGTCCTGTTGCACTTATAGCATCCTGATTGTGAGTAGGTGGCACTCTTGTTTTTCTTCCTTAAAATTATTATGTGCTACTGTTATGTCTATATTTTATGTAATTTCCTGTTTTTGTATGATGTCCATTGTAATAAATGTATCTTTCTTTCTTTCTTATTGCAGTCAATAGTCAATAGGATGATGCTAAATAACCTAGCCTTCCGCGACAAATGAGCTATTCAACACAAAAGTATTTTTTCAAATCGAACCAGTAGTTCCTGGGATTAGCGCGTTCAAACAAACTCTTCAGCTTTATAATATTAGTATAGATGTGATGATCGATCGTTGTGATTGACTGGGTTGGTCTCAAGGCTCTATGTAGGCGCGACAACGTCATGTAAACAATCGGAAGTATATTGATGTATTAGGCAAATTACTGGAACGTGTGGTCGATCAGGTTTTAAGTACCTAATTATCTTAGACCAATAAATTAGCCTTTACGATAATCAAGTACGGAACACTGTGTGGTGGTTTACATTTTTTTCGTGAATAAAGGAAAGTCAAATCAAATTGATCGTATCATAAGAGTTTATTTCTAAGTATGTTCTTGCAACTCACGAAGGCGAGTGAGCTTTACTTGTGTGTGTACATGTACATGCACTTAACATAACGATAGTGTACCTAATGTCTTTCAAAACTTTTGAAAAACGAACACATGTAAATCTCACTCGCCTTCGTGAATTGCAACAACTTATAAGCACATTTTTTATTGTAAGCACTATTTTTAATAGATGGACTAAATAAAAGAATGTTGACTTTGACTCTATTTTATAAAGTTGGTGCTTCGTATGTTACATTTTAGTGATATTGTGAGATTCACGAATGTTCAAAAATGTTCGTTTCAACTTTTCATTGTTTCACGTTTCATTTTCAAAACATTTTTTTAGTTCCAAACCAATCAGAGCTTGTATTACTTGTTTCCAGACAACGGATGTACTTAAGTGCTTTCCTTGAGAAAACATTACATTAGCCGACTTGTAAATAAGATGATTAGATGACAGATTAACACGGTAATCGGAATCGATGCATTCCTTTTAGGGAACAAAACAAGTTATTTGTAATGACGTTGTCCGTTGAAGGTTTTTTCATTGACTATTAATTAATAAAAATAAAAATAAAAAAACTAAAAGTTGCCTCTAATTAATTCATTTTATAGACTCTACAAAAGTACTACTACTCTACTTTTCTACTTTGCCTTTGTCCAGCAGTGGACGTCTTTCGGCTGAAACGAATGAACGAACTCTACAAAAGTCATGATCTTATGCAAACTTTTAATTTTATAATTTTAACTCTATTAAACTAAGTAAAACTCTCATTCATTAGTCGTTTTATTCAAGATCGAATTTGATTGTTGTCCGAGCGATCTTTGAATAATTTATTGAGTTAAAAACATTTATTTATTGTCGTCTGTCTTAATATTAAATTAATATTTTATTGAATCTTAATATGCAAGTCATACGACGATTAGCAGAAAGTAAAAAAAAAAACTTCCACGCCATAAAAGGATGTGTAATTATAAAGGAAACATTATTATTCTTTCTGCGGTACTCTAAAAAGTATTGCTTGAGTGAAAAGGTCAGGCAACTGCGTCGAAATTAACGTCCAAAAGCATTACAGAGGCAGTTGTGGTTCGGTACAGTCAGGAGGATAAAATACCGTAAGACGGTAGTTTTGTTGGCATTTAAGTAAGCACGTGAAAAATTACAACGTCAACTGTAAAACACAATCCCTCACGAAGTAATTTTACTAGACTTTTGGTCATATTACGTATCTTGTTTAAATGTTTAGATTAATAATAAGATCTATAAAAATATGTGCTGGCATTTAATTGGAGATCACAATTGCTTCGTTACGTCCTGAATTACGGACAAAAGGTACATTTATGTTACTTTATAGAATTAAAATCAAGTAAGTTCCTTACATTAAATAGACGTTCCTAATCAATATGTGCAGTTCGCATTTAATTATTGAGATCGTAATTTACTCGATTTGACACAAATGTTTGAATTTTATTAAGCATTGACACACTTTTGACATTAATAAATACTTATTTTGACATGATTTCAAAGCTAAGTAAGCTCACAGTTTTTTACCCTTGACTGTACCTGCATTTTGGCAGCGTAAATGTCGATCGCGCTGCACTGCCACGAAATCAGGCCAGTGCTTCTGATTGCAGGTTTCTGTTTGAACTTGTCACTTACCAGCTTATGACAGCAGATCAAAGTTAAAGTATCCAGTTCAGTTTTACCAATAAAAATGTTTTTGTTAAAAGTCAAGATCTGGCTGTAGACTTGGCTGACTTCAGATTTAGACTAGACTAAAATTGATAACAAAGTGTTTGCTATAAGTTAATGTTATAAAAGTTTGTGATATAATTATTAGTGTATCAGAATCAGAATCAGAATTTTATTTTCGTAAAAACATGGTATACAAAGATGTTACATGGTATATATAGAATTCAGTAGTGTAAGACACTTGCTATTTGATTTGTCGGATTCGGTTGACAGAAAAAAACGTCTAGTTTGAAATCTAACTTATATTTAGCTTTAAAATGCATTGCACAATCCGTAATTAAATTGCACTGGCGTGGTGACAGCCGTATCCGACAAAATCGTATCTCGAATCACTTAAATTGTGATTATTTCAGCAATTATAAAAAAAACTATTTTATATCCAGCCTGCCTCTCTTTCATCACGATATTAACGTGGACTTTATATTCCCATTAATTTTAATCCGTCCACTTATAAAGTAACAAGTGCACTACCAGAAATACCTGCCTACCTGCAAAGAGAACCGGCTCCATGCCACCCCGCGATCGTTTCGACAGCTTTTTCAACCTGGAACAATTATCATATGATAATATATGTGACGTTGAATACTTTCTCGGATCGTATCGTTAACTTTTACAACTTAATTTTGCTCAGCGGACCAATACGAAAATGTCAAATTTGAATTGTTACGGTCCTAGAAGTTTTTGCTGGCGACGCGTATGGGTGAGTTCGGATTGAGTATGGAATCTTGGATGGATTTATTCTTTCACTTCGAGAAGATGACCGTTTTATTATACGGGATATCTTTACATTCAAAATTAGTGGCCATAACCATATACAATATCAGAAGTGAGTCAATTGTTGTTGTTTTTTGGCGAGAAACATAAACTTGAAATCACTGCGGTTTGCTATACCGTATGACGTATGTTTATGGCCCACATGTGAGTTATTCCCCGCCATATATAACCAGTTTTTCGGATAGGGAAATTTGAGTTGTATGTCTCCATTATGTCAATCCAGATGGTAAGTAATGATGCGCCTGCGCTCGTAACTTTTCTCTGACGTAGTCTTTTTGCCGTCATTGTGTATTGGTTCAAATTATCACTTGTAATACGAATGTTAATTGATATTGTTAAGTCCGCTTCGCTTTGTCGGAAAGGCATAGATCCTGAATGCTGAGGAGGTGTTCTGATTTAATAATTAATGTGTAATTTACTGCGAAGTAATAGCGGATATTTGTCGTCGTTGGCGCGCGTCAGGCCGATGTCTATAGATCATTCGTTACTCAGATAGTACGTGTACAGGATACGTAGAACAGAAAACCCTTCCACTCATATTATATCATACGACTAAATGAATATTCATTTATTACTTATAGTAACTAGCTTCTGCACGCGGCTCCTCCATTTTTATTTTGTAGCTCAAATCAAAAGATAGGTTCGAAGCCTTACCAAAAGTCTTAAAAGGTATAAAATGATTCTTCCAAATTCACCTTCTTTTGTCAACATTGACTATTAATAATAAATAATACTTTTCACTTAAAGCTAGATAGGTAGTGTTCCCGAGGCCTATAGGCTTTTAGGCTTTTTTTTAAGGCTAGCCTATGAATTAGGGGCTACAGCGGGAAAAAAGCCTAAAAAGGTCTTTTAGGCCTTTAGGCTAGGCCTTTTTCATAGCCTTTTTTTGTCTACCCGACTACTATAGGCTTTTAGCCTTTTTGTAGGCTAGGCGCATATTGCGCCTAGCCTACAAAAAGGCTAAAAGGCTAAAAACCTATAAAGATGTTTCGTCCTTTAGGCTAGGTCTATTTTATTTATTTGTAAACACCTAATTGTACAACAGGATGCAATAAATGAATATGTATATGAATATTTATTTTTAACCGACTTCAAAAAAGAAGGAGTTATATGTTCGACTGTATGTATTTTTTTTTCTATGTATGTTCACCGATTACTCCGTCAATTGTGGAACGATTTTCAAAATTCTTTTTTTGTTCGATAGGGTACACTTCTGAGGTGGTCCCATTGTCACCAAGTCAGGATCTGATGATGGGATCCTAGAAATATATGATAATAATAATGTATAACAATAAGGTACTTAATTATTTCCAATTTCAAATAATATTCGTTTTTATTTAATTTAAAAATAAATGCAATACAAAAATACTTGTTTAATTCATACTAAGTCATAACCTGAATAATGGCTATAGCCTTATAATAAGCCTACTACTCGAAAAAGACTTTAGTCGGAAATAAAGCCTAAAAGGCTATTTAGGCCTATAGGTTTTTTTGTAAACCTATAGGCTTTTTATAATGAGTAGCCTTTTAAAAGCCTAGTAGTCTATCATGGCCAAAAAAAGAACTAAATAGGCTTAATTTTAAGCCTAAAAGCCTATAGGCCCCGGGAACACTATAGATAGGTCATAATCCAATCTAGCTTTAAGTATGTATATCTGTAGTCTATTTTTAGTTACATGGCTGTACAAGAAAACTGATCTGTAAGTACCTGAAAACTGTTCCACTGTTGGTATAAAGCGAAATTAATTGAAAGCTTTAAATAAAAGTCTGGCTTTTCTACATCAGCTATGCCACCTTACGGTTATCAGTATAGACACGATTTGAAATAACAATAATATAGAGAATTGAAATGAGATATAATCAATCATTTAGTTCACTTAGCATGTAACCGATATCTACATCTATTTATTGATTTCAAATTACGGATCGTTTTAAGTAAATGAGTGGTTATCATAATTATTGTAAATGCTATGCGATTAATATTGTAACCTACAAAGTTGCAATATTGTTTAGAATGTACCATATGAAGGTAAAAGAATGCTTAAATGGCTTCAAGATGTGACAACTATTTAACTTATTTATGTAGCTATAAAAGTTACAATTTTTTTGGTTGAATCGTCTTTATAGAAAAAGTTTTAACATAACTTTTCAGGTTTTATCACTATGGCTCAATAGACACAATAAGTCAAATAAAAAGTATTAGGCTGGGTTGCACCATCTTACTTTAACTTTGATAATATAATCGTCAAAAATCTGTCAAACTCCATACAAAAAGCACTGGTAATTGTTATTGTTATGGCTAAAATAAGGTGGTGCAACTCAGCTTAAATACTTTTAATTTAACGTTTGTCTACAAAATATAAGAAGCACTTTAGACTGTTATTAAAATAACACCTAAGATACCACCAATTATTAAAGATAAGATGGCATAGTGTCATCCGTACAAACTTACATGTCATACAATTTAACATTGTTCATTTCTATAAAACCGGTTTCAGACCCAATACTAACTCACATACAACGGCAGATTATGATATAGTGGGGCATAAGATAATCCAGCCCTAGTTAAACAAAACTCAATAGTTTCATATCACGGAAGCCTCATTGAAAATATTATATAATATCCTTTAAAAACCATAATAATATCGTTGAGCAGGATCCGTAATGACCAAGAATTGGACTTATCGGGGTACAGTCAGTAATATTAAGTAGGTTGATCTTTCTTATCAACATTAGAGGCCCATCTGACAAATACCTATGTTATTGTGACAAAAATGATAAAATAATGAATACAGAGAGAGAGAGATAAAGCTCATCAAATCAATGTGTTAATAAAATATAGGTACTCGTAAAAACTAAAACGGAATCGCATTTGACTTACGCTAGTTCGATCACCGATGCTTAGTCCCACATACTTAGCTTACATGAATGGGATATTTTTGTCATAATTTGAATAGGTACCACAAATAGGTAGTAGTAGCAATCTTTAAAAAAGCTTTCACTAATCGCCAAACGTTATCGACGCCTAATCTCGCATGTTGTCATCAATGTGAATCAGACCAAAATAAATCAATAACTTATTGAGTATTAGCTTTCCGCCCGCGGCTTCGCCCGCGTGTAATTTTGTCTGTCACAGAAAAACTTTATCGCGCGCGTCCCTATTTCAAAAACCGGGATAAAAACTATCCTATGTCCTTTCTTGGGACTCAAACTATATATATGCTAAATTTCATCAAAATCGGTTCAGTGGTTTAGAAGTGGAAGCGAGACAGACAGACAGAGTTACTTTCGCCTTTATAATATTAGTATAGATTGACCTGCAATTAATTTCCTTACCAGGGAACTGTCATCAGTGCCTTACTACAACAGTTACGGGACTATTCCCACCTCTCGTTCCCACCACTGCAACTCCTGTGTAGCCAGGATCTACAGCTTGACCGCCACAAAAACCCAACAAATGTAGGTCAAGTTTGTCCCGGGTTTGTCAATTACTACAACATTTGCCGTATTTCTGCTACCGATTGTACCGTAGACCGTAGTTTGCATTGCGGGACGCGGGAGGGGTGCGGGCGTGGTCGGCGCCGGCCGCTCTCCTTGACTCCAACGTCAAGCATCGCATGATCTCTGCTGTATATAGCGACCGGGTGTGATTGATACTTGATTCAATTGTTTTTATGTTTTTAAGTGACCACACTAATCATCGCATATTATTTCTTGTTAGCATTCGTTAGTTCGTTCGTTTCAGCCGAAAGACGTCCACTGCTGGACAAAGGCCTCCCCCAAGGATTTCCACGAAGACCGATCCTGCGCCGCTCGCATCCAGGCACCTCCCGCATTGTTAGCATTAATATGCTTTTATTGTTAGGATTAGTGTTATTGATACTTGATGCAACAGTTATTTTTATTTGAGTCAAAATATTACGTTACTCAAAAATAAAGCTATTATCATGTAAATTTTCTTGAATCCTAATGCTCACCGTCAAGCATCGCATGATCTCGCTGTATATGTATAAGCTCATCCTTTTATTCGAGTCCAAATACCACGAGATTAGCCCGTTAGTTAATTACCTGTGATGAAATGTTGTTTTAGTTTTAATTTAATAGACTTGATTAGATTTCAACTTATAACAGCTCAATTACCGGTCAAAAAGGCATATAAATAACAAGGATTTTTTTGGCGCAGAACAAAACATAAAAATAGACAAATAAAATGGTAACTATGCGTCCCATTTTTATAATTTTTGGGACAAATACAGAGATTGTAGTATTAAGAAAACCGCGGTGCAGATAGGTTTCTCTGTGTACCAACGATCAAGTGAAGATCGCGGGAAGAACTTGGATGCGATTGCAGTCAAATACCTGTCTTGTTCTCCATAAAAAGTAAATGTATATTTAAGTCAAGTATCAAACAGGGTAAGTCGGCGCTGTATCGGAGTGAATGTGGCGACTGTACGGGTGGACGGGGCGCGGTGATAACGCGGCTTGCCTTATCACACTGAGGTAATGGAACTGGGGCTTTGCTAACATCTACCATTGTGAGGTTGTGTAAGGCAGTATGAAAATCTACCAGGAAATAATTAATTTTACGAGTTGTAAGTACGAGTAATGTTAGGGAAAATTGTGTAAAGTGTGGTCGAATATTTATTGCTTGAACTCTATGGAAAGGTATCAAGGTTAAGTTTTGACTAACATACGTACAAATCACTAAAAATTAACTTAAGATAACTTATTGATATAATTAATTATTATGAAAGTTGATCATGTATCTATCAGATATTGATTGGACAGTTTTAGATGAAGAATACACAGAATGTGTTTCGGATGGTTAAGTAGGATTCAATATCAGTAGTTATGTATACGATACGATAGTGAGCTCTTGGTTTCAATCACACTTTTATTCATGAGCTTTGTTTGACATACGTGGCCAAAACCCTACGAGTATATTAAACACTTAGGCTGAGTTGCACCACCTAACTTTGACCGTAACTTCAATGTTAACCTGTGTTTTTTGTATAAAGTTTGTCAGATTTTTGATGTTTGTCAAAGTTAAAGTAAGATGGTGCAACCCAGCCTTATAGTAAGTATAGTCTAAGTTACTATAGTGGTAAAGCTCAGACTTCTTTAAAACCTGTATAAATAAGTTCGAACAACTGCACATTAAGCTGAAGTTACTGTGTGTGATATTTTATCTGGTTGTAGTATTATCTACTATGCAACAAAAAGACCGACTGTAAACCAACACCGTCTCTCTCAACAAACAATAGCAAACCATTTTATCAGCCGATAGTTAATTTTAAACTTAATTTGAATATGACTACGTTATCCATTCTTATCAGCTGGTTTCACAGCCTGCAGATACATACGAAAGCAATGTAGGGCCCCTACATATAAATTGGAACTCTTGACAGTATCCCGAATAACCCCACAAATTTTATTATAATAATATTTACCTTACATTATACTAGAGCCGACTCTTCGATACGTAGGTACATCTATTCAGGCGTTTGTTAATTTTATTATTGCAATATTTGTCAGATTAAACCTTATTTAAGTCGGATTAGAGACGATTTCGCGAAAAAGATGGTCAAGTGATTTCCCTGCGGGCCGCGGCCGTTTAGGTATTTAGTTTTAGGAATTGCGTAGAATAATTTATACTTAACCGGATAGCTACTATTGTATAATATAGGAATCGCATATTATGTTTCCGTATGTTATTCATATTTTTGCAGATTGGATAGTATGGTTCTATGTTCGGTTGTTTGTATTTTTTATTTAATTTATTTTTTATAGTTCTGATCTAGAACCAATGGACGGTTGAATTATTTGTTATTATTTTTTTAAACAAAATAATAATTTAAAAAGATCCTAATTTTTAAGAAACAAATCTACCAATTTTTGTCAAAAAAAAACAGTTAAAACGCCACTGTTTTCTATGCAGTCGGTTAAACACAAATAAGCATATCAATAGAGTGATCCATGGGTCACTCAAAGACAAGAGTTTGCATTGACCGCCTGTCAGCGGCGTGTAGATACTAACTGTAATAGGTCATGCCACCAGTTTGCGTCCACCTCGCTTACCGTATCCAAACAACAGATTATACAATATTTGAATAACTTGAAAAGTATCCATACAAACAAAACTGAACGGTTTCTGTGAAAGTTTGCATATATGAGAGTCTTGTATTAGGAAAAATAATGTCGAGACACCATAGCTAGTTTCACACAGATTTTCAGATTCACATTTTTTTTAAAACGATACCAGGCAGCGGCGTACAAGTTATAGGTATAACTACACACGTAACAGATTCTTGTGTATTTCCTACTGATTTAAAAGATTCCTCCATCAATTGTACCCAAAATGACAGGTAATAACCCTGAATATACTTGAGGTATTTAATGAACCGTAGTGTCAAATAGTACGTGGACGCAAACAGGCGACGTGACCCTACAGCATCAGTCCGCCGCCCACGCGCCCCACTGGCATAACTTACCGGCTTATTGATAGCCGCTGTCCACAATGCGGATGCCAGCACAATGCACTTATAATTCGAAGTGCATTTTATTATTAAATAAATTTAAATCTGTTAGGACATGACAAGATTCATGTTTGATCTATGATCCAGCTTATTAACTAATTATTACTTAGGCTGGGTAGCACCATCTTATTTTATCTATAACAAACGTCAAAAGTCTGTCGAACTTTAAGGATACGGTTAAGGTTATAGTTTAGGTTAAAGTAAGGAGGTGCAACTCAGCAGTAGTACTAATGAGTACCTCTATAATGCACATTTAATATGTCACATAGGTAATAATAATAAATCAACGGCTTGAAAAATATTACCTTGAAGCAGGTTTTTCTTCACGTCCCCGAATTTTTTTGATCCAAATATACTGATTTTAAGTCAATCAACTGTTTTAATAATATTCAAGATATCTTAAAAAGTGTATTAACTAAATAAACATTTATTACAAAGAATAAATAGGTACTTAGATGACCATGGGACTATACTTATCTTAGTCATATAAATAAAATAAATAAATCTTTGGACAATTTCACACAGCGCCAGCTAGCCCCAAAGTAAGCAACTTAATGCTTGTGTTATGGGTGCTAGCTTAACGGATATACTACTTATATACTTTTTTTTTTTAAATACATAAATATTATACATAGTCACACCCAGTCATAATAACTATGAGTGATCGGCTTTGCCCTACTTATGATTTATGATTTCAAAAAACATCAACAAATATAGCCACAAGTACCAATAAAAATGCTCGACAATTATAAATTAGTAATAAATAAGAAATACAACACAATTACTCATTATTATGACATTTATTGTTATACTTTGCTCGGATTCTTATGTCTTTTTGTAATAAAGAAATCATGCCATAAACATGAAACGATATGCGAATAAAAAATTGATTGCGTCTGGCATACGTGACCTTTGTTATGAAAATTACGAATTAAATAAGTAATAAATAACGAGAACTTGTAAAGCACCTCACATGTAGTGAATCAGTTTTCAGATAAATGATTTAAAGCCACAAAAGCAGCTCTAACTTAACTTTTATGATTTATTTTGTAAAAATTGTAACTGAAAGATATAGATAGGTATATTAGTTTTAATGCCTTGTGGGTTCGGTGTCGTAAATAGTGACTAAGGAATAACAAGTGAACATCAGAGGAGTGTAGGTCAAATCCTCCCTTTTATCTTTGATAAATTAGAGAGGGTAACCCTCTTTAGTGGGGACTAAATGATCTGAAGCTGATAATGCTGATGTTTGTGAAATATAACTATTTTAAGGAAAGCATTGTAGTATGTTATATTCCTTTATTAAACTTTATAAAAAAGACATAACTTACTCTACATACCGCGGAAGAACATGCGTGAACAATCAAGATATACTGCGTATGTAACTACGACAAGTATATCGGTGTCGTATCGATCAGATAAAATGTCTACCGTCAACATTTTATTAGAAAACCTTGTGATACTGACATTATAATAAATCACTATTATGACTAATTTGTTTCCAATTTGAATAGACGCTTTGTTGTCATGGGGAAAAAGTACTAGATTTTTTCCCTGAAAAAAAAAACTGCTGTTTTGCTTCCTATAGCCGTTGTCGTGTAAAATCCCAATAATACTTTTAAATAGCTTGTGACAGCCCTGCTGATTGCCAATTACGCGACTTTATATTCATTATGCTAACGCGTCAACCAATGATTACAAAGGAAGACCCGAGAGTTATTATTGAGGAAGCCTATATGTAGATCAGGGTACACCCACTTAAAGTGCAGACCATTTATGGAACACATTAGGAACCTAACGAGCACACAAGATCGTTTAAAATATCACCAGTAGCATTACAGTGGCAAGTTGTTTACTTACTTATTTAAGTGTTACGCCCATTAAACATTACTATGAGGTCTCACAGTGCGCGTGGACTCACAGGATGTCACACCAATTACAGAGTTCTATTCAACGCTGTGCGTTTGATTTGCTGCTTCACTTAAGCAAGCATCGTTTGTGAACTCGAGCGTTAAAATAGTAGAGGAGGGACAAAAAAGTTTGACAGTTTCTCGATTTGTAAAATACAACGATCGTGATAAAAATCCTTTACTTGAACTATCAAATGATAGGATTAAAATAAAATCTATAATATTTAACTGTGAATCCAATTTCAACTAATTATTATTATCTAGATTAAGTAACTTTTTAGAGGAAAGGATTTTAATTGAAGTGTTTATCATTAAAATAATAATACTTTAAACTACTTACTGTATAACTAGGTATTAAGAGATAGGGAGGGAGGTATATTAGGATATTTTTAGCCGCACTGAAAGTTTTTCCGAAGATTTTACATAATAGACGTTAATGTTTACAGTTTTAGTCACTTAATATACTGTGTATTTTTTAAGAGAAAAGATGCATAAGATGAAGATGAAGTAATTTTAATTAACTTGTTTTTGTGTATATTTCTGTTTTTATATGTACTTTTTACAAGTACAAAGAAGTGTAATGACTAGTAGGTACCTACCTAGTAGTACTAGTTCTTACTACAGAGGCATTTTGCTTTATCAATAATATTTTTTTCTAACACCGTTATTAAGTATAACTTAAATATTTTTATTGCGTTGTTATATTGCTACCGGTGCAAGAAGGTATTTAAACGGTATTTTTACACCGATGTTACAATGTACTACACAGATTGTACACATACTTTGTTCCTATCCGTATGTAATGCATATAATAAGTGTATTTATATACATATAAATATGTGTTTCCCTAACATGAAAACAATAGACAGAACATCAGACGTATTTACTGTACTCTAAAAACTATCAGCAGCAAATCGCATTATAAACATCCTTAATATTATACTAACATTAAGATTTTGTACTTATATAATACAAGTAATTTTCTTTCGTTTAAATATTATTTCGGACACTTTTTAAACTACCAGATGGTTAGGTATAAAAGAATCCTTTTATAAATAATTTTACTAATAAAAAACTAATGGATAAAAAAAATGAATGTAAACCTTTAAGAATTGTTAACTATTAGCAGTCAATCAATCTCAAGGTCCACATTATTTTATAATTATTCTAAAATACAAGTTTAGCGAGTTAATGAGTGATCCATTTTTCTCCTCATGTACCTCCAGATAGAGACACCTCCGTAATTGCTTTAATACACTGATCTAAAAGTCAAAGCAGCCTACGACTAATCTACATATTAGAGCCTGTATTCATAAGCCGAGCCTAGAGTTAGACATGCCATTCATTTGATTCAATAGGCTTAGAATTTAACCACTTCAAAATGATAAAATACAAATTAACTATTACTAAGAAATCCAATTAACCAAAGCTTGTACTACAGCAACTAGGTAAATTATTTGATACATTTAAAATCTGTTAAAATAACTGTCAAAATAATTTATTACATTACTAGTGACCCGCCCGGCTTCGCACGGGTGCTATACTACATATTATAAACCTTCCTCTTGAATCACTCTATTTATAAAAAAAAACACATCAAAATCCATTGCTTAGTTTTAAAGATCTAAGCACACATAGGGACATACAGAGGTAAGTGACTTGGTTTACTATGTAGTGAAAAAGTACTGAAGTCACTTTGGTAGCGCACAAAACAGCCTATCTATGTTTTTTACTGAAAGGTCAAAAAATATACGTTCAATTCAGAAATGCAAGAATGTTCAAAACATAATTACGAAGCATGAATTTTGACCTAGGTATAAGACATTACTAGTTGTTGAAGAATTTAAAAGTCCTATTACAAGTCGCTGGTTCGGGATCTGCTTATGAATACGTCCTTAATTTATTCTGTCATAAGGTGGATCATCAACTCGCGTCGCCTTATTTGTAATTACGCATTATACCACTTGTTTATTCAGCAATAAACGCCAATAAATAATAAAATACGGTTTCCTACATAATCCGACGAAGGGTAACAATTATTGATGGAAAAATTTTCAAAGAACTCGACCTGTCATAAGTGTTCTGATAAATTCTTAAACACCTCAATCAGTATTTTATATCATAATTATAACAGGTTAGAGTGCTACTAGGCATTAAATAAATATAACAGCATTGGAACTATAATATAATTGGTGAAAGGTAAGCAATCATTTTTATTTTAATTAAATGCGGCCAGGACTTACTCCCTATGAACAGAGGCAGCCTAACTAACCGTAGCTCTACGGGCGAAAAATAAGAAGAAACAAGAAAGGAAAGAAAGAAGAAGGAAAAGGTGAAACTAAATAATAATATGAAATGATAAGTATGTACAAAATAAGCAGTCTGGAACATTAAACAAATAAAACAAACAAATAATAATGGGAATAAAATTCTTGAAAGAAATATTAAGATACAGTATTTCGAAGCCTACTTTTATATCGGCAAGGAACTCCTTAGGTTCTGAAACGTAAACTCCATACTCCATGTGGTAGGTACTTGAATTCCATGTGAAGTGTGAAGTGGAAAATTTTGAGGCAAAGAAATTATGAAACCAAAGGGTTTTTACATAACTCGAATAAATACCGTAATAATTAACTCGCCCATTGAAGATTTTATTACAATTACACCATTTCCGCAAGAAGAAAGATGTTAATAACCTGTATCTATCGAAATTATAGTAAAACATCTAGTTTTCGTAAAGTGCCTATTAAACGCATTTGGTTCATTTCCGATCGACGCTACAAACTTGAATGAATTTCTAATAAAATTATCATACAGAGCGAAGATTCGAATTTGATTTGAAGATCACATATTTTGATATGCAAATTAATTATTCGGACATAAAAACAAATTAATACGTAAACGATTCAATAACGTGTCAACATTAAATTAGAAATGTTTTTTTATCGCTGCACCTCATTTAAATAAACAAGCAATTTGGATGGATACGTGATGGTTATTTCACTATAAATATAAGTTACTGATGTTCGCGTATAATATTACAATGAAATTAATAAAGTTAAATATTTTAAGATATCTTTTACATTTCACTCAATAATTTTAGATCAATTTTGTGGTATGTGTTACTCAAATTTTGTTACATTGAACCCTATTTTTGCCGGAGCAGAATGTAAGAACCGTTTTTAAAAATCCACGCACAACCTAAAAAAGGGAGTGTCACTTGCCTGAGGCTGCTCGCTTCATTTAAAATAAAGTGAAGATGTAAACTCCTGTCGTAATAACAGTTTTTATTGCATCAAAGTTGACTTCAAACTTGATTTTAACTTTTGAATATGAAATGGGCATCATTTATAACGTTCCAAATTTTTAATATACAAATTCGACCCAATAAGTAGTTGTTTTATAAGGTTTTGTATCATATAATGCACAATGTGTCAAAGCCAACCGATAATGTGCACTTATTATGGGAACCGTTAGCAAAATATGTGATTAACAACATAGCCCCCAGTCATTATGTATAGTGGCTAAATCAAGCCAGCTTACAGATAAGACGAGATCCGTTGACCTAAGTCCAAATTTAAGGAAGCCTACGTATGTTCATAGGGCAACTCTGCGTTCTACAAGGAATGAAGTTCATTCCTTGTAGAACGCAGAGTTGCCCTACGCAGGAAAACATTCTTACTTTAGAATTCAGTTCTGTTTGACTAGATTTTATGCTGTCTGAGTACAATTTTTTTTTGATAGCAACATATTATTAATTTATTTTATTAACGAAAAGTAAACTCTCAGATTTCCAAAGAATGCCGGCTAACTCGATACGTATGAGACGCGTATTCCGTAAGCGCGATCCAAGGCCCCGTGCCGTATCGTCGGACAGACGATACGGGGTGTCGGGTGGCGAGACGATGCGATCGACTTACCCATCGACCGATCAGCTTAGAATGTATACTCTCTTAAGACTAATATATGGACTGTGACAACCCTGGCTTTACACCTCCCCGTAGGTGTGACCTATCTGAAGAACGAAATCATCCTTATTGTTTTGCTTAGTCTCTAGAAACTAATGAAACTTATTTTCGGGAATCTATCTCAAAGGAAAAATTATTCACACGACTGATTGTAAGCGAAGCTCGAAGAAAAAAAATTGCTTGTAACTATTTTACACTAGCTTTACTATTTACACGATCTACCTACCACGCCATAACTGAAAAATCAACAAGTAAATCATAGATTTTCACGTTTTTCCACCTGAAATCGTCTTCAGCATCACCACTTCCCCCCTATGATAGTACATTGATGGACATACTCGTCCATACAGGACGATCTTTCGCTCTCTTCTACTCTTTCTTTCATCAAGATTTTTTTGATACACGCATGCTACTTTTTGACATAATGAATCTATGGCAGTACTCCCGTTTCTGGCACGGTTAAAATATTACATTCCTATCCTAAACCCTCGACGCATGTTGACACCTTTATCTAGGCAGCTAAGTTAACTAGATATCAATGAAGAGATGTAGAAAGACTCACCACCGACCGATCACGAGCTTAGAATGCCAACGCACACTAATTACCTGCGTAGATTTAAGGCAGCCTTTCCCAAAGTGGGCGACAACGCCCTATTGTGGGCCTAAAGAGACCCAGAAAAAAAGAAGAATAAAGAAGAAAGATTCGTAATTTCATCTGCTGGGAGGATTCCGCGGCGGGCCCCACGACGCGGCGACGTGTCAATTTTGTATGAGCCCGCGTTCGCATCGGCATAAAACAGCGTTGGCCCTTAGAGTTGTTCACATTAGAAGATTTAGCAGTGCGACAAACGCGCGACAGACGCGCTGCTGAAAATTTCATACTATGCGACAGCGGATGCCTGCCTTCACATTATAAAAACGCCACCGCCGCGCTTCAGTCACGCTACTAACGCCCTAATATGAAAGCGCTCTTAGACACTCGACTGTTGACTACAAATGGGAACGCTAAAAATTTATTCTCAAAGTGGGCAGTAGTGACAATAAGTTTGGGAACCCTTGATTAAGGGAACAACCTTTACTAATGCGACACGTGTGGGCGCTGTAAGCAATCTGCATTCAGCCCGGCTTTCTATGCCAGTTGGGAGATATGAATCTTTTAATTTGTAATTAGGAATAATTAACTAACTAGTATTAACAGTTTGTTTAAGATCTGTTGCGAGGAACTGATGCAATAAATAGTGAATGCGTTAAAAAGGAAACGATTAATTTTGTATCATTAATCAAGTTTTTATTTGTGAACATCTAACAGTTACTATTAAGCCCCTTGTATACATGTTGTAAGGATTTAACTGTATAAAGGTATTTGTTTTACTTTTTTTTTGCAGGTTCGGTAATTTTTTATGTTATGTAAAAAATCGTAATGAAATATTTAGCTTTATCCCATATTTTTAAGTTCCCAGTTAAAGGACAATGACCAAAAGTGGTCCAAATGTCCACCACTATTGAGACCTATATTGGCTTATAGTTCATTAAATAGAGATTAACTTTCAGTATGGGACGAAAAAAAAATAAGCTGTCAGTAAAAAGTTATGACCGTATGAAAAATTGTAGTAGTTTACGCGCTAATCTCAGGAACTACTGGTCCGATTTGAAAAAATATTTTTGTTATGGATAGCCCATTTATCAAGGATGGTTTAAGGTTATATAACATCACCCTACAACCAATAGGGGCGGAGCAGCGACCACCCGACCATAATTCCAATATTGTTGTCTTTCTTCTGAGCTTATTTTTTTTCTTTTAGCGAGAATCTAACACGGCACACTAAGCGACATGACATAACATGCATAGATTAATCCAAAATGTGCGATGGATAGAATGATATCAAGAACATTTTTCGGATGAAAAGGTAAAAAACATGACTTTTCATTCAGTCATAACTTTTTACTGACAGCATATTTTTGATTGCGGTTTGGTTATAATGAATCAGTATTTAGTAGACTATTTTGCTACATAGGTCTCGTTAGTGGTGGACATTTGGACCACACTCCATACATTTTTGGTCATTGTCCTTTCATATATTATTGTCTAATATTGTATAATATTGTCTAAAATGGTGTATGTCTTGTTGGTGTTAATAAATAAATAAATAAAATAAAATATTTTTCCAAACAATTTCCATAAATAAACTTTATGAAAAAATCTAATAGATTAAATACCACAAAATGATGTTTATGAGAGTGCGCACTGCGCAGTATAAAGCGCAAAACGTCTCACGATTGTTAAAATCGGTAATTGGATTATTTAAGGCTTCTAAAATATTTGTAAAAATCTTTTTTGTGGCAGATGTCAAAATGGGTGTGCAATAGACGTGTGAACACTCATGTGTCCCATTGTAATTAGAGAAATACTCAGATTGTACGGATCATTGATGCAATGGTCTTCGCATGTCGCTAGGCATTTAGCAAAAACGGCGCATAACTTTTTACGGAGCATGGAGAAACTTGCATTGTGCTGGGTAAAGTTGCGTTTAGATACGTGCATTATGTCTATTGTAGATTTAAAATTTCAGGATACTTGCCATTATTAAATCAACTTTTTGGTAGCCTTCAAAATTTTTTACCGTTGACGATTACAGCAGACGTTTCTATGCTATAAGGTAGTGGTGAGAGAAGAAATAGCAGTTAATCCAGAAGTCTTCGACCTATTTCCTAGTTTTGCTGATCCACTCTTTAATTAAAGTTATCCTTGACTTACGAGTACTTATGTCTCTATTTTGAACTTAATCGTATATTTTGATCCCGAATCAAACATCAGCTTAATTATAATAATAAGAAACTTACCTAGCGCTTTGCGTAAAGTCAAGGAGGATTCCCTGCCGACGTCAGTATTCCCGAGTTCTTATAAACCCGAGACCAGCGTCAAATAGTTCGTGATACCCAAACTAGCCAAATAATTGACAACACAACCTTATTCCAAATTGTAACAAAGAGGTGTTGCGAACTTTTTGTCACGAACTACGAGTATTTGACGCTGTCTGTAGTGTCTGTACAAGTGAATTGGTATTTTCTAAGGAAGCTGTTGATTCTTTGTAACAAATGGCTCACTGTTAAATATCCCTTCGATCTCCAATCTGTCTATGACAATTGGCTGCAATATGGCCGCCTCTTTAGCAGGCTTAATGCAATGCCGATACGCCGACGATTGCACAGTATTGCACCGCGGAGTGGGCGTCAACACGCAACTCTCGTTTGGGCCATGCAAATGTTTATACACAACTCGCCGATAGTATTCGGAATCCTGTTTGATTTGTGTGGGCATTGTTGGGCCTTTGCACTTTACTAATGTCCTGCACATTTCAATGGAGAGAGCGTCTGAAAATAAAACGATAAGATAAATGCGTTAAAACAATATTCAAATGGGTAGCAATGCATTTTGTAAACGTGTGCACACTCAATACGCTTTATTTATAGTACTGTGCACACTTTGGTAACATCTCTATAATACGGGTACGGTGTTTCATCTACAACGGATACTCTAATACCATTAATTAACCTACTGAAATTGCATTAAACTACCAAATGTGCTGGTACGGTCTTTTTGTCTTAATATCGTGAGTCGGAAAAAGTAAAAAAGTAAGTGCACAAATTTTTAACCATGTCGTTTCGAAAGAGGGATAGAGGCATACAAAATTTACATAGGTACTGCTACATTCCCAATTATTTCATTTGATTGCTTAAAGAAAACCCTAAGTTTATGTTTAAGCTACTAACTCGTCTACCTACGAGCTTTTGGGAAAGCATCCCTTTATATTATCCGTCTTGCCTATCCTTACTTTATATTCGTAACTGTACTGTAATCTAACCCGATTCTCTCACAATGCTTCCTCGATTTCACAATGTGTATCACCAGGCACATCAATAAGTCCGCGATGGGCCGTTTGCAGCATAAACATGGAAACGGCGAATCGTCAATGTTTATTCCACGTTAATGTCAAATGTATCCGCGGGCGTCACGGGCGGCGGGCCGTCTACAGTGGTCGTGAGTGGATATTGTAAAATGGAATCGGTGCTAAAATGAAAATGAACAAGTAGGTGTAAGGATATAAAGTAGATATTGACTTTCACGTCACTAAGGCCATTTTTATGATTTAGGGGAAAGGCGCAATGGACACTGAGGACGCTTAGAGCCAAATATCATTGGTAACGGGGCACTTCATTTCTTACACATACTTGCTTCAATGTGAGCACTATAGAGTGACTTACGATTGGGAGTAAGTGAGTTTATGAAGGGAACGTTAAAGGAAAGGCCCGCGTATTTGCCTAGGCTGACAATGTCCGCCATGCAGGGGACATCTTTAAAACCCTCACAGGGAGGGTCTGGCGGGGCGTTTACCCGGGCACATTTATCGGAGGGCCACCCTCGGTACTCCTCTGATCAGCAGAGCTGACTGAACAGCGGCATAGAGAAAACCGTAAAGGCGGTCCGAGTGTCCTATTTCACCAGTGCCACCAGGAGAAAACCTTTATAAGCTGGAGAGCCATATTAACCTAAGACGGAGCTGTGGACAAATTTTCAAGTTTGACACACGGCTCCGTTTCCTTTTAGTGTGTAGGTGTCGCACAATTGGTCGTCCCCAATGGCCACTGTAGAAGGGCCAACGATTGCCTCGATGGGGGCAGCCGACATTAAGCGCAAGGCTCGCAGCGCGAAGATACAACGAGGTGCCGCGGACATAGCAACCACCTTCAGCTAAATATCGTTGCTAACGCTAACAAGATACAAACTTTCTTATACTTACTGAAAGTGCGGGCATTGTAGAAGGGCCAACGATTGGGAGCAAGCGATGTGGTTCGATTGGGGCAGCCGACATTAGGGGCAAGGCTCGCAGCGCGAAGATACAACGAGGTACCAGGATACTGATGCGACCACCTTCAGCCAAATATCGTTGCTAACAAGCCACATAATATCTTATACTTACTGAAAATGCGGTCATTGTAGAGTGGCCAACGATTGGGAGCAAGCGATGTGGCTCGATGGGGGCAGCCGACATTAGGGGCAAGCCTCGCAGCGCGAAGATACAACGAGGTACCAGGATACTGATGCGACCACCTTCAGCCAAATATCGTTGCTAACAAGCCACATAATATCTTATACTTACTGAAAATGCGGTCATTGTAGAGTGGCCAACGATTGGGAGCAAGCGATGTGGCTCGATGGGGGCAGCCGACATTAGGGGCAAGGCTCGCAGCGCGAAGATACAACGAGGTGCCGCGGACAGCGCGCCGCATTATCACCGCCCGCGGACTTGTTGCGTCGACCCCGCGATAACGGGCCACTTCGTAGCTAGAACATTGAAATAAAAAAAGTATTCCTGAATCAAACTGAGGACACTGTAGAGGGGCTAACGATTGGGAGCAAGCGATGTGGCTCGACATTAGGGGCAAGGCTCGCAGCGCGAAGATACAACGAGGTGCCGCGGACAGCGCGCCGCATTATCACCGCCCGCGGACTTGTTGCGTCGACCCCGCGATAACGGGCCACATCTACAATGGAAACAAGGGATTAATTAAGTATAGTTTCGTTACGGCACGCTAGTTTGCTATTTGTATTGTCGAAGCAGATGCCAATTAATTGTAATAGGGTTTAATGATGTGGGCTATTCCATACATATCAATACATTAATTAATTCAAGTATTGTATCTTTTTGTACACCACAAACAACACATAGAACAATAACAAAAAAGAAATACAGTATAATTTTGGCAGTCCTATCGCTCTCTTCCAGACAACCTATGGAGAGGACAGTTGTATAAAATAAGTATGAAGGGGAAGGCGGTGTCGATAAAATATTAGTAAAGTATAAAAATCATAAAATTTAAGACTAAATACTAAATGGTAGTAGTATTCTAGTAGTTTCGGAGCCTATTAAAAAAAACCAATCAAATCTTTCCTCTTTAATAATATTAGTGTAAATGTAAACTAACCACTCAATCAACCACCCCGCCTCTCCTTTCCCTAGTCAGGGTTTCCCAAACTATAGGTCGCGACCCAGTGGTGGGTCGCGAGCGAACATTGAGGGGTCCCTGCCTGTAGAACGACACACCACCCTACCGATCCAACTGCTGGGCAGCGGGCGAAATGTCCTATAGGTGTGTCCCGAGTTTGTGAACTTGTATTAGATAAGTCGTAACCCAGACAACTTTGGGAACCACTTCCCTAGATTGTTTACGGCCCGCATCCATCAGGTCCAGGAAACTGTATCTTTGAAGACTGCTGTAGCAGCGCCGCCTGCCGACAGCTGCTGCGGATGTTTAAATCATTTGCACAGGTATGTGTTGGCTCTGTATTATAATAACAGGTAATGACAGTTAGTTAATGATAAACGGTATCTATGTTTGTGGATGAAGGGAAACAATAACGGTACACAAGCAAAGGATGGTAAAACGAAAAAAAGTCAAGTTAGTAAATAAAAAAATGAAAATTTACATCGCGAATTCACAATCATCTCCTGAAAACTATGACAGCACGAAAATGTTAACTTATGGTAAAAACATTAAAAAGTACATATTGATAGTCATAATTTAATATATTTTAAGCTAGCATGTTATAAATATTAGTATTTGATTTGATTAATTAATTGATTTATTTAATTTAACCGGAAACACGAACATTGAGCACGTTTCCGTTACAATAGGCAAATAGTGTAAAATATTTATTGGCACTGGAAATACGTTTTAAATATAATATTAATATTAAATAATTTAACTTATAATTTTTGTAATTTTGAATTGTGTTTCCAGTGGCAGTAAATATTATTTTTAATTTATTTCTAAAACGGAAGTTGTTCTAGTGGCGCCACCTGTACTTTAGTACGCCGCCATTACGAGTCGGTTGCCACCTGTGTTAACATTATAGCTCTAAGTCGAGATAGTAGTTCAGTTGTTCGAGTCAATTGGAAGAGTAAACATCTCACCGAAACGCTGCTACTTTTATTTCATGAACCCACTTCTAACAATATATTAACAATAATAATTGTCATTCGCAACATGCTCAGTTAGATTAATATTTTTATTTTCTAAACTGTAGAAAAACGTAAGCTCCACCTTTTGTCGTCACTTCTGTAAGGCATTAGAATCATCTACTTACAGCCTACCGATGTAAACCCATATTTTACCCATAACATAAACTTGAGAAGATTGGCACGGTTATCTTTTTTTTNCCACGTCGCGCTCGCATTCGTCCAAGACAGTCTTGCTTGCTAGAGCGGTGTCTATGTGTGCGTGGCTCGAGCGCGTTTAGTATGGAGTTTGTCTTCTGTTATATTTTGTGCTTTTAATGCCCATTTCCGACACTGATTATATGAGTGGGTTGTACACTTAGCTTCGACATAATATGCCAATGCTTCATCACTTGATAGACAGCGTTGAGCATTAGGAGTGAATATTTTTTTCTTCACTTCATTAGCTTTTTCGGGGTTTTCGGTAACAAACTTAATAACATCCGTTACATCACGACTACCTTCTAATCTTGTAGATATTTGGGCAGCCACTCCCAATTCATCTGCTTTACGGGACTGAATCAAATCGTCCACTCGTCTTCGTTTAGTTTTAAATGATGATTAGTTAAACTCAATCTTTGGGCGACCAGGACTTGGGATAGGCTCACTTGCTAAGGATGAGGTAGATGGCTGCAGGTAATATGTCACAGGAAATTTGAAGTCTTGACCATTCATCCACTCAGTGCCCTTCGGCGTTTTCTCAAAACGCTCTGTTGTTCTTCCGCATGCCAGCCACTTTTCAGCCAATTGTTGACAAATTCGGGAAATGTTCATTTTAATATTTCTTATAGACTCCTCCGTTACCTCGTAGGTTTCGTATTTTATCGAAATATATTCATATAACCGCTTATTTTTTTTTCATTTTTGGGATATTTTAACCATTGTTCGTAGAACTCCCTTCGGGATATAAGTATTACGATTTCTGAAAAAAAGACGAAAAAAAAATTTTGGCATCAGCTTTAATAAAAAAATTGACAAGGTTCCGCACCAGTCCGCACTTTCTAATTTACTTTAAGCAATACTATATGAATGAGACTACAACATAAATAAGTTTCAGCCATGGTACAATAAAGTACATGTAGTTTCTGGTCCAACAAACATAAAGTTCGCATTAAAAATGTCATATTCATCACATTCGACAGCTATGTTTTCGGCAACTGTAAAGTTATTTGCAATGTGAATGAATAAAAATGGTAGTTCTTACCATCAACTTCACGATCCATCACTAACTTTAGCACAATTAATTTTATAAACACTTTGAAATGGCGACAGACCAAATGCAGAAAAGTGAATGATTTCATTGTGAATTCCACCCGTAATGACACTTCAAAAATATTTATTAATTTATTGGAGGGTACTTACACAAAATTATCACCTGAATCGTGACCTCCAGATTGTCGGCTATCGATTTTGCTAGTGTTATTGGAGATTTGAATTAACCCTTTTTGTCTACCTAGATCGGGCTTTCGTCACATAGTGCGACCGCCCGAGTGAATACAGGGTGAACGCGTTGTTCTCGTAGCATTTCTTCGAAGAAATATTGTTTAAGAAAAACGTTTTTAAATTGTGAACGAATGGGTAAGATTTTGCAATGTTGAAATAAGCTAATATCGTCATCTAGAAATTGGTTTTTAATTTTAACAGAAACTAATTTTTTAAAATTTTTACTTGAAGCTTATATATTTTTTCGAGGTATGATTTATACGTACGACCATAGCTACATTGTCCATATTGAATATATGAATCAGCCATTGCGTGATACAACATTAATTTAGTTTTGAATGGTATGCGCTTTTTTAAAATTATTATATTGGCCAAAAATTGTCTTAATTTATTACAAATGTGTTGAACATGATTGGACCAGTTGAAAGTATCATCAATTATTAACCCTAGGTATCTTATGCTATTTACTACCTCCAGCGGAGGGCAGCTGCACACTAATGTATGCAGGCAGTTGTGGTTATGAGCTACTATGGGATTGGGCGGTAATCGTTTCATGTAGGGAGATTTTATGACCATGAGTTTAGTTTTTTCGCAGTTAATTACTAGACCTGCATCGTGACACCATCGTAATAGTGCATTTAGGTCAGATTGTAGTAC